>NC_142607.1:39677783-40052005 GCF_041222555.1 Hakea prostrata
ATATATAATTTCTAACTTCAAAATAGTTGACAATAAAAGGAAAATACAACTTAATGCTATGAGGAGTGCCAAGAGTGGATTCATCCTGTGAGCTGAGTAGTACTATGCCTGTAACATCCTCTCCTCCAACCAACGAACATAGACATCCCATGACATTTTATGCCTATGGTTGTCAAGGTAATCGACAACTGTAACTTTATAAGTTTGGTCATCAACATGCTTAAGATAACCAACCTGAGGGAATACACACTTTAGATAGGAAAGTCTTGATGGAGAGGGTATTTGTCGTGATATTTGGAAAAACATGAAATAAACAAAAAAATTGAAAATTTGGAAAAACTACAAAATTTACAAGAAAAAGTCCCAAGTTTCCACGAAATTTCTCAGGTTTCCACAAAATTTCCCAAGTTTCCACGAAATTTCTCAAGTTTCCACGAAATTTCTCAGGTTTCCCACGAAATTTCGACAGTTTTGATCGAAACTAAAGACTTTTTTCGGTCCTCATGAGTTTCATTTCGCATTTTCCAGAATGCAAAATTTTGGTCGAAATTTCGCACATTTCGACCGAATTTTGTACCATGGATCTACCAACTCCTCAATCATCACGGCCGTCCACCTAGGGCTTGACAAGGCTTCAGACAAAGTCCTAAGAAGAGAGTGAGTCTCAATGGTAGATAAACATGCACGAAAAGTATGAGAAATGTTTAGTGTATGAAACTAAGTTAAAGATAGGATACTGAACACAACTCCAAGTTCATTTACAAAGAGCAATCGGAACATCAAGGCCAAAAATAGAGGGACTTACCATAGGATCCACGGGTGGAGGAGGCGAAGGTAGAGGAGCCGCAGAAGATAGAGGGAATGTAGATGTCATTAGACATCGTCGATACACAGTAGTGATCTCTATCTAAACAAGTGGTGGCCTATCTATAACAAGTGGGAAAATGATAATAGGGAGATCCACATCCATAGAAGAGGTATGTATAGTTTCAAAAGAAGAAGGAACCGACTCAAAGAATGAAATATCAGCAATAATAAAATATTTTCAAAGTTCAAATAAATAACAACGGTACCCCTTTTTTAAGTACAAGAGCACCCAACAAACAGAAACTTAAGGGCTTTTAAATCGAGCTTAGACAACCCAGGTTAGCAATCTTGAATAAAATAGACACTCTCAAAGACGTGAGGAGGCAACTCATGTAAAGGACTACTAGGAGACAACAAGGAATACAGGATACCACCTTTCAAAACAGACAAGGGTATTCGGTCAATGAGAAGACAACCAGTTAGGACAGCATAGCCCAAAAGGATTTGGGGACCCGCATTTCAAACAGTAAAGAGTGGGTGACTTCCTTCAGATGACGACTCTTCCGTTCTGCCACACCATTCTATTAGGGGCTTTGACATTAAAGCATAGATGAAGAATGCTATGTGATACCATAAAAGTATTAGAAGGACCCAAAAAAATATTCTTTTGCATTATCACCCGAAAGGATTTTGACAATCCCCAAATTTTGTACAAATTTCACAAAAGTAGAAAAGATATTAACAATTCAGAACGACTTTTCATCATATATATCCAGGTAACTATTGCATAACCATCCTCAAAAGTAACTAAACACTAAAAGCCCAAAGTAGAAGTAGTAGAGCATGGTCCTAGAGAAAAAGGTTTGTCTACCCTATTATTAACTCAAGGGGGGTAGCTTACATGATGAAGCTTCCCAAACTGATATGACTCACAAGGCAAAGAAGAAATGGAACTAAAACATTTATCCAAAATTTTCAAAGTATCTAATGAAGGATGGTCCAAGCAGCAATGAATTTGGTGAGATGGGAAGACATGCTCGACTAAGCAATAGAAGGAATATCATCAAACACGTATAGCCCTCCCGACTCACAGCCTCTACCATGTGTCATCTTTGCCATAAGATCTTGAAACACACAATAACCAAAGAAGAAAGTCACAAAGAAATTGTAGGCGGTGGTTAGTTTATGAACAGACAATTAGTTAAAAGGGAAAAAATGAAGGACAGGGATAAGGTGGGGGTAAGACTGACAGTTCCTATACCTTTAACATTGGCATGAGAACCATCAGCAAAGGTCACAATGGAAAACAATGGGCAGAACGATGAGAAGTTATCTGAGACAACCAGTCATATGATCAGACACCCTTGAGTCAATGATGCAAGGATGGGAGGTAGAAACACAGGCTGTAGCATTACCTATCTAAAAAAGGCGGTAGTGAGAGGTGGAGATTAAAGTGCCTAGAACTGGGTGCAGCAAGCATATTCTTCATCAATCATTTTAACAATCTTCCCTTTTGATTGTGTAGTGGTAGTAGTGGATGACTCTGATAATTTGCAATGTTAGCTTCCAACAAAATTTACATGTATGTCCTGTTCGTCCACAATGATGACGAGTCTTGACATTCCCAGCAGTTTCAGTGGATCCCTAAGTATTGAGGATTCTACCTGGTCCTCCATTCCCACGCCCACGAGTACCTCCAAAGCCTGACCCATCACTAGAACCATGGTTTGAAGTAAAAGATGCCAATGCAGAATTGTTAGTGGAACTAGACTCCTGTGTGTTTTCTTGGGACACACAACTACACGGTAAAATGTTTCAGACAGTGAGGGTACCTTATCTCCCCGTAAAATCTGTGCTCTAACCAAGTCAAATTCCTTTCCAAGTCCTCCCAAAAAACCTATAACTGCAAGTAGTCCCCGCTGATTTTGTATCTCAACAACATCCAATGAAATGGATGTAATAGGATTCAGCTCTTCATACATTTCCTTATAATCAACAAAATATTGGTATCAGCCCTATAGAATTCTTATGAAACCTCATAGATACAGGAAAGATTATTCTATCTAGAATACAAGATATTTAAATAACCCCATAAAATGCTTCACTGTGACAATGTGCAACTAGGTCAACAATATGTCTCTACATGGAGTTCAATATCAGTCCTAAGATTTGGGCATCTATCGTTTCCCATGTACCGTTTCTAGTAGACTTAGTGAGATGGTTTTGCTGCGCACAACCAGTCCACACAAACAACCCTGACAATCATTTTCCATTGATAGAAATTGATAGACCCTTCAAGTTTTTGTTCAGATATACAATGAGATGTGGATGACATGGTTTCAATAATTGTACTCTTAGGGTCAGACATACGGGTCTGTTCTTTCTTGAGTCCAGGCAAGAGACTATAAACAAGTAGACAGAGGCTAACTCCAAAGTCAAGGCCCAAAGAAGTTCAATCGAACATATATCAAATCTGAAAAATAAGCACTACAACTAGAATATTTCAAGGAACAATTTTTCATCCTAGATCTAAAACTGAAATACCATAGCAGAAAAAAATAATCCCCAAAATCAGAATCAAGCCCTAGAAATCAACTAATAAACTCTTCACAGTAGCAGTTGCAAACAATAGTCTAACTCCAAAACAATGATCAGACCCAGATTGTAAATAGATTGCCAGGAATAAAATAGCTGTCAGTAAAGAATAAAGTGCAGATTTCAACAATAGTTCAACTTCCAGATCAAGTAGAGCACAACCGAAACAATTATCAGTCCGATATCCAATATCCAGCCAACAAAATCTGGAAAAACAGGGCTAGCTCAAGCAAACAACCAATCTACATCTGAAGCATCTCCAACAGAAGAAATATAGGGCAAGACTTCAATCAAAATTCTTAAAAATAATTCTGAAACATACCTGGGCAGAATCGTGACTCCCATATAATTCTCATCCAACAATAACAACTTGATCCTTTGAATTTTGATGAAGAATCAGTCCCCATTTCTCCTAAACCAATAATCAAACAAAAACCCAGCACAAGGTTCTGCCCGAAGTCGAAAGTAGGTGTAAAAGACTCTCAAACTGTTGGGAAACACAATGTTGGCAGAATGGCTTAATGTGATCAGTGTGATCTCAAGCCCTCTATTTATAATAAAGTAGAAAGAACACTATTACATAAATACCCTTACTTGGGTAACAAGAAATAGAAATTTACATGAACACAAACTCTAATAGAGTTGAACTCCTAGTAGAACTCAACCAACACTCACCCTCAAGTTGAGGCATAGATATTTGTCATGCCCAACTTACCTATAATAGGAAGGAAATCTCCTTCTTTCAAACCTTCAATGAAAACATCTGCCACTTGGTCTCCAGACCTCACAAAAGGCATGCAAATAAGCCCTTGTTCTAGCTTTCCTTTGACAAAAAACCTGTCAATTTCAATGTGCTTAGTTCGGTCATGTTGTACCGGATTATTAGCAATACTAATAGCAGCCTTGTTGTTCACAATATACCATCATAGGGTTTGGAACTTGGACTCCAATATCTTGTAGCAAGCCTTTCAACCATAATAGTTCACAAACTCCACGAACCATAGCTTTATATTCAACTTTGGTACTGGATAAAGCTACCACATTCTGTTTCATAATTCTCCAAGTAACTAGATTACCTCCAACAAAGGTACAGTAACATGAAATTGACTTCTTGTCTGGAGATTTAGCCTAGTCTGCATCAGTGTATGCTTTCACTCTTAGATTATGGGTGACAAAAGTATTCCTTTTCCAGGAGTTCCCTTCAAATACTGTAATATTTTGGTAACAGCCTTTATATGAGCTAAATATGGATCATGCATGAATTGGCTCACTATCCCCACAGTATAAGCGATGTCTGGCCTGGTGTGGGACAAGTAAATAAGCTTCCCTACCAACCTTTGGTATCTTCCTATGTCCATTGGTTCTCCCTCTTTTTCTTTAAGTTTAGCTCCAACTTCAATAGGGGTATCAACTGCTTTACACCCCAACATTCCCACTTATGATAATAAATCTAGGACATACTTTCTTTGGGATAGGGATATACCCTTCTTTGATCAAGCCACCTTAATCCCTAAGAAGTATTGTAACTTCCCTAGATCATTAATCTCAAACTCTCTGCCAAAAAAGTCCTTCAACCTTTGAATTTCTTTACCATCATTCCTTGTGATGATAATATCGTCCACATAAACAATGAGAAGTGTGATGTTAGCACCTGACTTCTTGACAAATAATGTATGATCAGCATTGCTTTGCTTATACCAAATAAAAGTGATTGCCTTCAGGAGGCGTCCAAACCAACATCTAGGAGAATGTTTTAACCCATAAATTGACCTCTACAACCGACAAACTTTCCCTGCAGTATTGTCATCGGAGAAACCATGTGTGATTTCCATATAAACTTCTTCTAACTCCCCATGTAAGAAGGCATTCTTTACGTCTAGTTGGTGCAAGTTCCAGTCTTTGTTTACAGCTACAGACAACAAAACACTGACAGTGTTCAGTTTCGCAACAAGGGCAAAAGTCTCCTGATAATCAATCCCATAGGTCTGGGTAAAACCCCTTTGCAACTAGTCTAACCTTCAACTTGTTAATTGATCCATCCATATTTTGTTTAACCACAAACACCTATTTGCAGCCCACTGGTTTTTTTCCTGGAGTAAATGTAACCCCTGGAGGATAGCCACGTGGATGAGGTAGAGAGGGTTAAGGGTATGGAAGGGGATTATAAATAGAGGGGAAAGGGAGAGGAAAGGCATCAATTGTTATGTGAGTGAGTTACGGCAGCCGTTGGTTGGGTGTGGGGGTGACTGGCACCCTTAAAACCAGCTTTATCTTGTAAGTCTCTTCCATTTTTACTGTTAAATCTCAAAGTGATTAGTAGTTTCTTATCAACCACGTGGAGGAGGAAGAGAGGGTTAAGGGTATGGGAGGGGATTATAAATAGAGGGGAAAGGGAGAGGATAGGCATCAATTGTTATGTGAGTGAGTTAGAGCAGCCGTTAGCTGAGGGCAGTATTGGGTGTGCGGGTAACTGGCACCATTAAAACCAGCTTTGTCTTGTAAGTCTCTTCCATTTTTACTATTAAATCTCAGAGTGATTGGTAAGTTCTTATCAACTGCTATCTAGAAGAGGATCCTGAGGATGGACCCAGATCTAGGGTTTTTCCTCAATCAATTAAACCCTAGGTCCTGGTTCACATCAGTAGCTGATCTTCCAGCACTTCAATCAAGGGACTTCAGTTAATGATATTGACTCCACATTCATGCCAGTCATCCTCAACGGCTTCTTCATCACTTAAAGCAGTCAAGGGCTCTAAGACCAACACTTCAGGTCCTTCCTCAGCCAGAGCTAATGCCTCTTTATTGGCCAGTCCTTCCCATAATGCCCTTTCTCTTGGCAGATGAAGCACTTTTCTCTCTCAATGCTCCTCATTGGAGTCTTCCCTTTGCACCATGATTTGGTAGGCTCTAAATTCCGTGAAGGGGCTACTGATGTGTCTCCAAGGGAATTATGAGTAGGGGTGACCCTCTTGTTGTAGTTGGCCTTCCACAGGCTGGTATACCAAAGTTTCTGCCTTCAAAGCCTTTCAAATAAATCCCTGAGATTATAAATGTCAAGTAGCACCAGCATCTGGGATATCAGACTTGAAACAAGCCTGAATCAAGTAAGAGTCCAGAGTTTTGGAACCTCTATCCTTGTCTAGACGCTAAGGAATCAAACCTCTGAACCTAATCAGCAACAAACATGTTGCCTTTGCTTTAGCATATGAAATTGCTCCTGTAGTTGGGCCCTAAGGTGTTTGGGAAGGCTACCTCTTCATTAGATCCTGCCCATCTCTACCCCAGGTGATGGGAGCAATGCAATCATACTACATTTCCTTTTCATCTGTTCTTCACCTCTCCCTAGCGGCACCTACAGGTTTGGTTGAAGCCTGCCTCATTTTCCTATCTTCTGGTATGTCAAAGTAACCCTCTAAGGCTGCTCACCAGTCCTAAAATACTTGGGGATCCAAGTTGCAATTAAATTCTTTGAGTTCTAATTTGACTTTATGGTATCTCCTTGTGATGTGAACAAAAGGACCCCTGGCCAAAAGCTCAAGTGGGACCCCCAAGATGGTTCTAAGAAGCCTCCATAGGCAGCTGATCCCTACCAAAGGGGTATTTTGGGCATTTTGGCCCTCCATTTACTCCTAAAATTAAATTAGGATTTATTTCATATTTTATTTGAGTCAACTCGAGTCCAAGTTGAAGTTGTTTGGAGTATTTATCTCGAGTCAAAGTAGTGTTTAATTGTAATTTGGTTGCTTAGGTGTTAAGTTATTTAATTAGCATGTGCCTAATTAGATGACTTAAAAGTGTGAAGGTGAGATCTCAGATCCAAGGGCTGAGATAGCATAGTAATTTGATTCCTTTCATAAGAGCTATTAAGAGTCCGATTGAGTTGTAAAGGAATCCCTATCTGATAAGGAAATCCTAAGTTAAGTCAGACTCAGTCAGTTAGGCTATAAATAGCCTCCTCATTGTAAGTAAAGGCAGTTTTGATGCTGAATTGAATTGATTGAGTTAAAGTTCAGGGTCTCCTTCATTGGGTGGGCCTTCATTGAGAGTTTTGAGTTCAGAATTTCTGCTGCTTCTTCAACTAAAGCAGCTTCAAGAGATCATCAAGACATTCATGTGCATAGAACAGCTTTACAGCACCTTCCCAAGTAGCTACAAGCTTCCCCACCCCTCCCCCTTGCTCACGCAACCCTAGAAAGCCCCTCCCCTACAACTGTAGCCTTCCCAGCCCCTTTCCCTTTTTGAGACCTAGAATTACCCCTAACCCCATCGTAAACAGTCCCAGCCCCTTCCCCTTTCAATTCCCTGCAACCCCACTCCACACATCAAACCTACAGCGCTCCCCCTTCTTCACAGCTTTCATCCATAGCGCTGATACCACTTAATTCAGTCCTTGATTGGCTGTCCAAGCAAGGCAGCAATGACTCCAGGATCCTCTAAAACAGAAACCAGCTTTGGTGGCTTCGATCAACCTTTAGGATTAAGGCTCAACAAAGTAAAATAAAGAACTGAATTTTTTTATTTTTTTTAATTTTTTTTTTTTTTGGGGGGGGGGGGGGGGGGGATTTAAGTCAGAAGGATTGCGTGAGTTCACCTTGTTTAGGGTTGATTGTGGGATGGTGTTATGGATGCCATGCCTAGAAGCAGGAGGAGAGAGGGTTTGGCTGGACAGATGTGGAGATATAGGTTTAGGAAAATTGGGGGAAGAAGGGTACAATTCTGGACTTGCAGGTTTAATGTCTAAAACAGAAAACAGAAAATAAGGTAAAAATAGAAGGAAAGAAATAGGTTGCAGACTTTATTGCAACCTGATTTATTGGCTGCCTGAGAAACTCCTCCAAGGAGCTCTTCCTTGGACAACAAGGAAACTGTCCAGCAACTTTAGAAGGTCCTGACTTGAAACAATGGAGCCCAACTCCAAGGGTGCAACCTCTCCAAGAGATTACCCAAAACAAGAAGAAGAAGAAGAAGAAGGGGGGCCACTTTAGACAGAATTATATTCTTCAATCTGTATTATTTCTTCCACATTGGGCGGGTTTAAATAATAGGCACAGCAGTACAAGGGGTTGTGCATTTTTGACTAAAATAGAAATACAAGAATCCTAAACTAGCTCTGAAATAATATCCTAGCTAATCCAAACTCCAACCCTTCTTTTGAGGGATTCTAAAGCAAATAAAACTCCTATTTAGTTGACTCAACTAACTCTAACCCTCCCATGTCAGAACTCCTATTCTAAATATACAATCAAATGGGATTCTAAGTATATAATTAAATGGAAAAAGACCTTACTACCCTAACTCAAATTGGACAAATATATATACCCAATTGATTCAATTGAACCAGGTTCACTTTATTTAACTTAAATACTGATAATTTAACTAAGTATGACGCTGCCATTTCTTGGCCCTACATCTCTGGGCATTCTTGTGGATGTGAGCCTGCAGTACTGCATCACTTCTTGTTTACTTTCCAATAACAAACAATGGCACCTTCCTAACTCTAATCCAGAAACACAAAAGGGTTAGCACCATCAAAACATTCAAGTTGCTACCGCAAAATATTCTCTACCATGCATAGCAGATTCAGTTGTCCACTCAATCAACAAAACAAAAAAGCTTGGAATTATTATTTGCAACTTATTGAATCATTTCACCCACACAAGGACCACGATGTGCATCATCAGTCCAATATCAGAATAGAACAACTTTCATCGTGCTATTTTCTTTAACAGCTTAAACAACATATTCCACTGCTATTTCAGAAAAACATTTTCCTATACTGCATCAAACTTACTTGAGAGGACTAGAACCGAACTGAATGATTCTGAAATTTACCTGTTTATATTGAATGTGTACTTCAACAAGGCATACAAAGAAGATTATGAAACATTTGGAGTTCTGCAGAACTTGATGACAAGTTTGCACAAAAACAGAGGACAAATCAAGAATTGGTATTATCAGATTCATGCCATCCGCTACTACTTCTGACGTACTTATCCACAATGCCAAATTCTCTATTTTGAGAAAGTCGTCTAGCATAATTCTCCATTGATATCAAGCCCTTCTTCAATCGGCGATAATATATGATCTCCCAAGGCCATAAGCGTGCCGAACCAAAGAAAACCTCAGGAGGTAAGTTCTTTTCGCTATCTTCTGCCAGTGGCAAGCCTTTCAAAACCATGTACATCTCCTCTGAGGATATTTTCGTAGAACTATCAATCTGTGAATTAGTGGGAACCTCAAGATTCAGCTTCCGATTTGGTGAATCTATGAGTTCTAGTGACTGTGATTTCCAAGGCCCCCTCTTATCTACTGAATTCTCTAAAGATGAAGAATCAAAAGGAGAAGTACGTTCTTCCAAAGTAGCTGTGCCTGGATCTGTTACCTCATACCCAACTTTAGATGTAGTAGGGTTTCCATCATCACCCAGTGGCCGATGACTTACCTTTTTACTTTCACCGTCTACTTTTAGGGATGGTAATACATTCTCATCTTTAAATGTCACACCTGCATCAATTTCCAGTATCTGCTTTTCCTCAATCAAAGGTTCCTTGGATTGGGGACTATGTGCATTCTCCAGATGCCCCTTCAGTGAAACAGTTGATGCCTTTGTTGTTACCTTACTTGGAGATGGTAAAGACAGACCAGGTGAACTGGACAAAGACAAGGAAGATGGAGAACTTGACTTCGACGTTGACCTTGAGCTAGAACTTTCAGACCTCGAATAGGATGATGCTGAAGATGCTGAAGTAGACGAAACTGAACGTGATTTCGATGATACTGATCTTGACCTTGAGCGGAAGCTTATCCCAGAAACAAACTTTGAGGACCGCAAATGCGAGGGTAAACTTGATGCAGTGGAATTTGAACGCATAGGAGATGAATCCAACTTCCTTGACTTCTTTCCATGGTGTTCCTTTGGACTTTCATATTCTGCCCTACTTTTCCTTTTACCTTTATCATCCCTTTGGACCAGAGACAATGTAGTTCTCTTATTTACAGGAAAGCTTCCATTTCTCCTAACCAATTTGCTAGACTTTCTTGAACCGTGCTCCCTTCTGTCAGTCCTCTGCTGCTCCTTTGACATAGGATCTTTACTTGACTTTGATCTTCCCCAAGATGAACGCCTTAGCCTTTTTGACTCCCTATCGCCATTACCTGTGAAACCAATCCTCTCATCTCTCCGGTGATCAAAATGTGTAAACCTCTTCCGTTGAGAAGTATCTGCCCGGGGACAATTACGCATTATGTGGCCAGTTAATCCACAGCCATAACAGGTTGGTTGGGGTTTTGTATAATCAGGTTGCTTCAATGTTCCCTCACCGGTGTGTTCTCTCCAATTATTATCATGAAGAGAACCATTTATGTTTTGGTTTTCTTCTTGATCTCTTCTGTCAAACCCATGGTAAGGTTCATAACGATCCATATCAGTCCCATCTTCCACTACATTAGTATTCAACATCTTACCCACATGTTCCCCCCATCTGTCAATGTCCACACCATCGGCAGCTCCACTACCCCCACCATCCAGCAATCCTTCATTTGAGTTGTGATCTTTTTCTCCTCCATGATCTCCAATTTGCTCCTCATGATGACTTGTTTCCTCATCCAGTTGATCCGTCATGTATGAAAATCTACCATTACTACTGTTCGGGTGCTCAGCATTCATTTTATAGTCTGGCAATCTAAAGAAACCTTTTTTCCTTGTACCATAACTCTCTCCCCTAGTTAAATTCTTCGGGTGGTATGGTCCATCGGACCTTTTACCTCGGGCAAATCTTTGAGAAGGCCTTGGCTGTTTGTTTGCCCATGTAACAGATATTGGCTCACCACATATATTCTTACCTCGTAGTGATCTTAGAGCTTTTTCTGCATTGGAAGGAACATCAAACTTTACAAAACCATATCCATCTTTCAGCTGAACACTGCTGCGCCCAAACCTCCAAAAGACACGTTCAAGTTCCTCCCGTCGAACATTAGAAGATAGATTACCAAGAAACAGAGACATCTGCAAAATTAAAAACTTAACAATATCACATAAATTACATGATCGTCTATGAAGTTCAAAACAAAAATTTGAAACTTAAGCTTGGAATGACGTCAAATAAATCCAGGACCCACTAAACAACCATTGATACCAAAAAAAAAAAGGGGAAAAAGTTGATAACTCTTTCCTTATTTTTGATTAATGGCTATGCTATGTAATGTAGGACTTCACTAAGCATAACGGAGATTCTAAGTTCACAAGGTTAAGCCATAAATCAAATTGGAGTTCGGAAACCAATAACGAGCAATCTTAGTAACATTTTCCATTAAAGAAACTAATGAAGAACAGTCAAAGTTATTCCAATGAGCCCTAACGCAGTTTCATTTTCCTTAGTCCCTGTTCTTGAGTTTATTGCGCTTTGATAGTCAGAGATGGCAACTAATCCAACAACAAGTATAGGCCAGATTCACAAATATTACCGGGAAGATAAAGAAAAGAGAAAATCTACAGAAACGTAAACGGTACCTGGGATTTGGAAAATGCGAAGAACGATCTCGAAATGTTTCGAAAACCTGAGCTTCGCGTAGAAGAGGAGTGCCACTGGAAACCGTAGCTGACGACCCAGATATGGCTTCTCGCATACTCTTCTCCTTCGATCCTTCACTCCTAAGGTTAAAATGGTCGGTCCGTTTTACGGTTTTGGGTTGGGACCCACACGTAAACATGTCTGGGCGGATCTGAACACTCCATAAAGCATCCATACCCCAATTGATGGTTGGGATCCGTTCCCACCCATGTCTCTAGCTAATATGGACTCTTTTGGTATGTACTGTTGTCAAGATTTTTATTAAAATAAAAAGAACAAATTGCACCGGCACCCTAAAATGGAGACCTTAAAACACTGACACTGTTTAAAAAGTAGAGAGGCTTCAAAATTGAATTTTCATTGGACATTTATAGTCAAATTTATCACCGAAAACAGTTAAATCACTGTTTATTTTCAAAAATATTCATTTAATAAACATTGTCTAAAATATTTTCAGTGACAAATTTGACAAATATATTTAATGAAACTCCAATTTTGGGTCTCTATGTTTTTTAAACATAAAGTGGGTGTCAATACTTTAAAGCCTCCATTTTAGGGTGTCAGTGCAATTTGCTCAAAAGGAAAAGAAAAACGTATGAGAGCCAC
This sequence comes from Hakea prostrata, assembly GCF_041222555.1. Classification (NCBI taxonomy): domain Eukaryota; kingdom Viridiplantae; phylum Streptophyta; class Magnoliopsida; order Proteales; family Proteaceae; genus Hakea; species Hakea prostrata. Next base: position 39,690,362 of record NC_142607.1, read on the forward strand.
TTGTAGTCACAAACTCAAGATTGCAAGGAAATTAAGAAAAGAAAGGATTATAGAAAAATTGCAATTTGTGTTTCAATCTCACCAGGTAAACTTTATTAATTTAAAAAATTTTATTTGCTTACTTTCTACCATATTCAACCAAACAGTTCAAGATTTTGAAATATTATGGAAAACTTTATTTGCCGCTACCTCTTTTTTTTTTTCCACCCAACTTCAAATTTTTTAAACGATATCTTAAGTAAAAGCCTATAACTTGTTTTTTTCTAAAAATAATTTAAATTTTTGACAAAAATATTAAAAATAATGATTTTTTGGTCATTTTCAAATAGACCTATAAACGGATCTAATTCAACTCGGATACACCAGTATTGAATCCGATTAGCAAAACTGCTATCCGAATCCGGCAGAAATTTAAAGAATGCATCCGAACTCAAATCCAAAACTTTACCGGATATCCGATAAACTATCCGATTATTGATTGGTAATTGTCATTTTTTTTATTTTTTATTTTCGATTTACAATTTTTAGTTACCAATTACCGGAATCCGAATTCGAATCTGGTTGCTTAACGGACAGATACAGATATTTTTCAGTAATAAAATTTTCGGATACGGACACCCTTAAACAAATACGAATGCAAATTCAAAGGCGGATTTCGATCCATTACAGGTCTATTTTCAAATCAATCATAAAGACTGGGGCTCCATAAGCCCAAGGGAGGGAGGAAAATAAACAATGTAGAGAAATGAAAGTTCGAACCTATATAGATTCTTAGTGTACGCAGAAAATCTAATGGGCAAATATGGGTTCAACCAAGATTTGTTTCTCCAAAGTATTAAAAGTGAGCATGAACATAACGTGCCGAACCCGAGAAGGAGGCTAAATCAATTTAAATGGGATTTGATATAGCTTCCTTACGGTCTGACATTTCTGCTAATAAAGTATGTCTCTATGGGCAAAGGTTCATGTCACGGTGAATACCTAGGTCATCACAAACTCGATGAATTTAATTGATTTTTAAATATTATATACTGTTGATTTATTTGAAATCCATTTCAAAAGAGCAAGAAATCCTTATGCATAATGTTCTTGATGTTTCGTGAAAAACTCTGTTTTGCCACTATCTAGAAGAGGGAGAGGTGAAGATAAAATAGCAGATTTGATCCATTGAAATGCAAGAGAATCAGAGGATGCGGAGGATAAGTCGAAGAACAACACAAGACTTCTCTCATGCATAATGATTTGATCGGCTATCAATAATAGGTTATAATTGTAATTTAAAAAAATTTAAAACCTAAAGTGTAAAACAAAATTTACATTTATGTTCACACCTTGTGTTTTCATTTTTGGCCGTTGGATTTTAAAAAGACAAGTGTTGCGGAGCAGCCACAACAAAAATCCCCCTTTAAGGGCAATTCGGTTATTTTGTTTAGGACCTCAAATAGATTCGTAGAATCTTGCTATTTTCCTTGCACATTTTAAGATTTATGATCATATTTCAATTTGAGTTTGCATTTTTATGAGCTTTCAAGTTTACTTTCCTTATAACATGTACTATCTAATATTTTCTAATACAATGTGTCATGTTTCTTCCTTTGCATGATTTATGTAAAATCAGGAAACCATGTAATGACTAGCTTGGACTTGGGTGTGTAACTCTAAGGAAAAAGGAGGGAAATTAGAGAACCACATTTGCACAACAAGGCTCTCTTGAGAAGGATGGCATGGAGATTGTGGATGGAGCTAGAAGCACTATGGGCTAAATTTCTTAAAAGCATTTATTTTCCTCATTGTGATTTCCTAGAGGCAGTAATGGGACCTCTCCCTTATGGACACGGAGGAGCTTAATGGTGGGGAAAAAGGTATTGCTGGATGGTTTGATGTGGAAAGTGGAGGATGGAAGTAAGATTGATATATGGGAGGCAAAATGCATGGATACCGAATACACCAAGCTTCAGGGTGACCAGTCCTAAACCGATGGGATGCATTTTGCAAAAGGTAGAGGAACTGATCGACAAAGAGAACCATAGGTGGGAAGATGATTTGCATAATCAATTTTTTGGGGTTGCGGATGTGAGGGCAATCAAGAAAATTCCCATACCGTAATACCCTAAAGATGATGTGCAAGTTTGGGGTGTAGGGAAGAGTGGGATTTACACGACAAAGTCAAAATATCATTTAATGGTTAACAGAAGAAAACAAATGCAGCAAAATCTTCCTTCTTCTTCACGTAGGCATAAATGGGAAGATGTATCATCTAAGGTATGGAAGAGATTATGGTCACGTGTTGCTTTACCAAAGGTTAGAAATTTTCTATAGAGGGTATCCACAAAAGTACCCTCAAGAGAAGGTATGAAGAAGAGACAATTCAAGGTTGATTATGCTTGAAGAGAATGTGGGATAAAAGTTGAAACCACAAATCACATGTTGATTGAATGCCCATTTGCAAGGCAAGTTTTGTCCGGTAATGGTATGGATGTTATAATCGGCAAACAGAAATCAATCACACTAGGGGGAGTGATAGGAAGGTGGGAAAATTTTTAATTTCCTTTGAAGTAGTGAGCTCGAGAGTTGCTATCTCGGATGTCTTATACATGCTGGAGCTTATGGCTGGATAGAAATGAACTTAGTTTCAAGGGTAAGGGAAAGGCAACAGTTGATGATATGTGCAAGGCTCAAGCGGCAATTGCAGAGTTCTGGGTAGCAACTGTGAAGTCTAGTTAGACTGGTTTAGAGTAGCGGCAGTAAAGTTCATTCATGGAGGAAAGGCATTGGGCAAGATTGCAACAAGGAGAGGCGGTGGTAAGATCTGATTGTGCTTTGCAAACATACAGCTGACAAAGGTGGACTAGGATTTGCAGTCAGAGGCAATGGGGGAGAGTTATTTTATGTTGAATCTTTGCCGGCAATCTTTGATGAACCGTTGTTGGGGGGAGGTGCTTGCTATGTGGGGGCTATTTTATGGGTGGTGGAGAATGGTTTTACCAAGGCCCAAGTCCAAGCTGACAATCTCAAGCTTAGTAATATTCTGCTAGGAGATGGTCATTGTACTAGGGGCCTAGAAGGTGTCTTTAGAGATCTCTCAAAAATTTCGGGTTATCTTAATAATTGTGTGTTCTCTTTTATTTCTAGGGAGGGTAATATAATTGCCATGCCCTAGCCAAGGAGGCTCTATTCGTTACAAGCAGGATAATTTGGTCATTATCCATGTCTTGGATTTCTAACCTTGTTGGGCTGGAAACCTTGTTTTGCTTGTTCTTCTAAATGAAATGAGTTTACCCAAAAAAAAAAAAGGGGGACTATAGCCTGGCTAGTAAGTCTCAAACTAAACTTCATGGGGGCCAATTGCATATTCATCGTTCATGTGAATGTATATCTATGTTGTCACTAAAAGACGGTGATATATAAAAACACCCATGAAGAGATGCTTAGGAATCAAGTCCAATTAGGGAACTTCCAACTATTTTGAGGTAATTGGTCAATTGGACAATGCATATTTCACCTATCAAACCAATCAGATGTTGTATTCCAAATATTATAACTCATCCTTACCACCACATACTTTTAAATTTTATGGATGATAAGATTCTAAATATTTAATTCCTCTTCCTTAATCTAATTTCCCCCTTTGTTTTTTCTCCGGTAGCGGCTCTCTTCCAATTGTAATTCTTCTCACAATTTGGTTCATAGATAGTGATGAGGACAAAATAATACCGAACCGGGCCCAGCCTTGGTCGGGTCATGGACTTCAGTTGGGGATGGCTCAACCACGGTTGGGTCAAGAAACCTGGTCGAGATCGGTCCAGAATTCAAATCAATAACTAACACGAGAGTATAGGGACTCTACCGGTTATGGAGATGAAAGTGATCCCAAAGAATTTGGGATAGGAGATCGAGTTATATAGGGTAACTACCACTAATACAAGGTGAACGATCGTGCTAAGAAATGTAACTACTGCTATCTCCGAAAGAGGGGTAAAAACCCTAAGATCTAACGACCACCAAGAAGAAGCATGAACGAATCCAACGGTCAGGGAAGGGAGGTAAATTCTATATAAACTAAAGCCTTATTCTCAAGAGAGGTAATTGAATCGTTTCCCTCCATTATCGTTTTCAATTCAAGCTCTACAACTAGTCAGAGCTTTGTGGTGATCTATTACTAACTTAACCTTTGGAGGTGGCCACCCGACTGTGTTGTCGGGCCACATCTAACCCAATTTTGCAGGTCATTCTTCAAGGATCTGAAGGAGGATCAATTTTTGGACACATCAGATAGTGTTTTAAAACTTAGACTGTGGGTAATACTTTATCATCTCATCATGATGTTAATCATATCCTAATGTATTTTAAAATAAAATATATATATATTTGTTGCATTTGATAAAAAAAATTATATTTAAATGCATAGTGATGCACTTAGTAAAAGTTGGACCATTAGACTATTAAATTCAAAATTAGGATTATCAAATAGTTATTTTAGATGATTGAAGCCCATATCTATGTTAACCAAATAATTTCAGGTAGATTTAATTCTTTGACTCAAACTAACCAAACAGTTTTTTATTGCGAATCCAATTTTATTGCAACTAGATTATGATTCTACAGAATTACACACCCAAATGCTTGCTAAGCTTTGTGTGTAGGACCCATGTGTTTAGAGGTCAAGGCCCAACCTAATGTATGGTGTGAAATTGTCCCCTCCCTTCCCAAGTGTAGCAAATTCGAACTTTCCCTCCTCTGCTCCTCCCACCCCTTCTCCCAAAAGGGAAACACCCAGGAAGAAGATGGATAAGAACATAGGAAAACACAAACTATATTCTAAAATGGTACAATGAGTAACTTATTGAACTTCACTTTTCTATTATGTGTGCAGGAATCTTTTCCCCGACAACAAACCAGACTAGGTGCGGCTGGGGTCTGATCAATACAAATATGCAGTGGGAAGGGGCACTTGCAATATTCAACAATGAGGAGGATGCAAATAGAGGAATCATTGTTGGTTTATGGAGGGAATGCGAGCAGCACAAAGCAAAGGAATACAAGTTACGACAATTTGAAGCAATTGTCAACAACTGGCGAACTGGATCCCAATCGCAAAGACAAGATGGCCTATAACAGCAGGAATTAAACTCCTACTATTAGGGGTCATCTTAGAAAATATCAATATCAAACCTTTTGACTATGCCACAACACTATCACATAAAATCAGGAACTATTGATTAAGTATGAAACTAGATTAGTGGATTCTCTTTACTTTTGTGTATCATATACATGTAAGTATGTAAGTCAAGAGATCATTTACTAGCTTTCATGCTCTAACATTTGGCTATTCTTATGTAGTTATTTGCAAGATCAAGAAATTACCTTCTACTTCCATGTTGTCTTTTTGCATTATATTTTATTCATTCTGAGATTTAATTAGTGACACTTGAATTAAGATTGAATTAACTATATAACATCTCACATTGCTCACCATCTCTATAGGTAAAGAGAGTGATCTAAGCCTAGGCCAAAGGAATAAATAGAGATTCTATATTTTTATAATGAGATGATGTTCAATTTGAGATTTAATTTACAAAGTTTTATTCTCCACTTAATCTTTCAGATTTCCTTCCTTTTTCTAGCAAATATTTCTTTCTCTCCCTACTTGACATATAGCCATGCGTGCATTTACACGTACGAGTTTACTAGTAAAGTATAAAGGGAGATTTTATAATGTTAACTACATCTCTACTCACATTATGTCAATAAAAAATTTGTCTCGTTTTCTATCACAAGTATATAATGCCATGTGACAAATAATGACCCGTAATATTCACCAAGCATTGTAAAATGGGATAGCTAATACCTCAGAGAAGATGTCATAGGCTCAAATTTCCTTGTGATCTTCCCCTTCATATATAAAGTCAACTTGTGTATACAAACTTGCTTATACACTTTGTAAGAATTCTTTTCCTTCAATGGACCCTCAGAAGATGTAATGCTTGGAAAATTGCAGGGTTTTGGAATTCGGTATTTTTGTTCATTCTGTAGTAATTGGGCTTTCCTTAGGGGCATCTATGAATCCTTGCACCATAGGTCCACTTATTGCTGCCTTGTGCTTCCATCAACTATTCAAGATACAGCATCAGATTAAGGCAATAATGGTGTTCTTCACAACAATGACGCGGTTTGGGATAATACTTGGGATTGGTTTGTCAAATGTGTACAAAGAAAACAGCCCAACAGCTTTGATAGTTGTTGGTGTTTTGAATTACTGAATTACATGGCTTTGGTTGATCTATTGGCAGCTGATTTTCTAGGACCTAAGCTGCAAGGAAGTGTCAAGCTTCAAATATTGGCTTCATTGTTGTTCTTTTAGGTGCTTGTGGAATGTCCTTGATGGCAAAATGGGCATGAACAAGTGATTTTGTATAAAGTTTTGTTTAAAATGAAAGGAAATAAACAAAAAAAAAAAAATTTGAAGACAAAAGAAATGAGAAGAGAGAAAAGAAAGCAAGAGGAAAGAGGCACAGCCAAGGAGTTCTTCTTCTTTGTAAGTAGATAAATACTAAATTTTGCATTAACATCAAATTGGATCACAAAACACACTAGTCTGTATAAGATGAAATCAGTGTAAACCACATCACCTCTAGATAATTAAAATGACAACCTGATCAGCAGAAATAATTATAAACCATAATTTTGAGTAGCATCAATCTAACTGACTAACATACTCCAAAATAGTAATCCAAAATCAGTACTGTTAATTGTATAATCAAGGAAAAATATGTAAGATCTAGAAAGAACAAGAGGAGATAACGTGGTTCGGCCAGAGGCCTACGTCCACGGGAGAAAGGAGGCTACTTTAGTTTTGATTAATTCTAGGGTTTTACAATGATTCACAATTTATAGGTTTATTTCCACCGCCTTACCCTCTCTACCTGGGTACGGGTTATGACCCGACCCAATACAATTTAACACTCCCCCTCAAGTTGGAGCATGGACATCATGAATGCCCAACTTGCTAAGAAGAAAATGATATTGTTCTTGACTCAAAGCTTTAGTAAAAATATCTGCCACTTGATGCTTAGAAGAAACATAAATTGCTTGAATTTGCCGAGCCTGAAGTTTTTCACGAATCACATGACAATCGATCTCAATATGCTTTGTTCGCTCATGGAAGACTGGATTTGCAGCAATGTGTATAGCCGCTTTATTGTCACAAAATAGATCCATAGGTTCTGGATGCAAAATTCCTAAATCCTTAAGTAAATAGCGCAGCCAAGTCAGTTCACAAGTTGTCGTGGCCATAGATCTGTATTCCGCTTCAGCAGAAGATCGGGAAACAGTTGACTGCTTTTTACTCTTCCAAGAGATAGGACTTGATCCAATGAAAACACAATAGCCAGTAGTAGAACGACGAGAAGTGGCACAACTTGCCCAATCGGAGTCACAATAGGCATTGATGTGTAGGTCGCTAGCAGAAGATAACAAAATGCCTTTCCCTGGACAAGATTTTAAATAGCGTAAAATCCGAAATGCAGCATCCAAGTGAGGTTTTCTAGGTTTCTCCATAAATTGACTGAGAACTTGCACAGCATAGACAATATCAGGTCTAGTGACTGTGAGATAAATCAATCTTCCAACAAGTCTTCTATATTCTGTTGGAGTAGCAAGAAGTTCGCCATCTTCACTGTTCAATTTTAAGTTTAGCTCCATAGGACAATTGATGGGTTTGGATCCAAGTAGACCTGCATCATTAAGCATCTCCAATGTATATTTCCTTTGAGAAAGGAAGATACCTTTAGTTGACCGAGCAACCTCAATGCCAAGAAAGAATTTGAGACTGCCCAAGTCTTTGATATGAAAGCGACTATGAAGAAACAATTTCAAAGCATTGATGGCAACTTGATCATTGCCAGTAATAATTATATCATCCACATAAACCAAAACAATAGTGATGCTAGACCCACTGGAAGATACAAACAAAGAATAATCAGCTAATGATTGTTTGAATCCAGCAAGTTGTAGAGCAGAAGTGAACTTGGAGAACCAATTGCGAGAAGCTTGTTTTAAACCATATATGGACTTGTGAAGACGACAAACCAGATTATTCTCCCCCTTTCGGGAAAAACCAGGTGGCAAAGACATGTAAACTTCCTCATCTAGATCACCCTGAAGAAAAGCATTGTTAACATCCATTTGATAAAGAGGCCAACCTTTAATTGAAGCAATAGCAAGGAGGCATCGCACAGTGACTAATTTCGCAACAGGGGAAAATGTTTCTTGGTAGTCAACACCTTCAATTTGAGTAAAGCCTTTGGCAACCAAGCGAGCTTTGTAGCGTTCAATAGAACCATCAGCTCGATATTTAATTTTGTATACCCATTTACACTGGATAGCGACCTTGCCAGGGGGAAGAGGTTGCAAGCTCCAAGTATGGTTTAGCTCAAGAGCCTTAATCTCATCAGCCATTGCAGCACACCATTTGGGATTGTGGGAAGCCTCAACAAAGGAACGAGGTTCAGAATCATTAGAAATACTAGAAAGGAAAGCACGGTGAGTAGGGGAAAAAGCCGAATATGAAAGGTAATTATTGAGAGGATAAGGGCAAGAAGGAAGAGAAGCAACATTGCACTGATAGTCATGGAGGTGAGGAGGAGGGCGAGTAGGACGAGTACTACGACGAAGAGGGACGCTAGGATCATCAGAGTGTGATTCTAGTAAAGAGGGGGGTGGGGTAGGAGGAGGAGGGGATACTGGATCATCAATTGCAGGACAAGGAAGGACAGGTGGAGAAGAGGTGTGGGGAGAAGGAATGGATTGAGGAAAGGAAGCATGCTGGTATGGAAATATCGTCTCATGAAATATGACATCCCTACTAGTGAATATCTTACGAGTGACAGGGTTATAAATACGATATGCCTTTTGCCCATATGGATACCCAACAAAAATGCCTGGAATAGCACGTGGAGAAAACTTAGATTGATGAGGAGTTAAATTCTTGGCATAACATAAACAACCAAAAACACGAAGATGAGAATACTTAGGTGAAACACCAGTCACCAGCTCATTTGGGGTTTTCCCCTTTAACAGGGGGGTAGGGAGACGATTAATGAGATAAACTGCAGTCTGAACACATTCCCCCCAAAAAGTTAAAGGTAGATGTGCTTGAAAACGTAAGGCTCGAGCAACCTCAAGGATATGTCGATGTTTACGTTCAGCAACTCCATTTTGTTGAGGAGTAGCAACACAACTACGTTCATGAATTATGCCCAACTCATTAAAGTAAGAAGAGAGAGAGAGAAACTCAAGACCATTATCACTACGAAATTTCTTGACAAGGCAATTAAATTGTGTTTTTACCATGGCAATGAAATTTTTAAGAAGACATTGAGTTTCAGACTTGTGACGCATAAGAAAAACCCAAGTACATCGAGAATAATCATCAACAATGGTAAGAAAGTAATGAGCACCAGAAAATGAAGCAATAGAAAAATCACCCCATATGTCACAATGTAAAAGAGAAAAAGGACAATTGCTCCGTTCAACATGAACTGGAAAAGGTAAACGTGACTGTTTAGCAAGAGGACAAATATCACAATGTCGAGGTGAAATGGTAACATCAGAAACACTTTGAGATAAAAAATTGTGAGGAACATGAGACGGATGCCCTAAACGCCAATGCCACATGTCAAAACTATGTGAAGTGTGGGAAACAAAGGAAGCAAAATGACCATGAGCACGATAAAAGTAGAGACCATCATGCTTTTCACCAATCCCAATCACCCGTTTCGTGGTGAGGTCCTGAAAAACACAAAAATCAGGAAAGAAAATAACAGCACAATGCAGAGATTTGGTGAGTTGACTGATAGACAATAAATTATAATGAAAATCAGGAACATAAAGCACATCATGAATGTGAAGAGAAGAAGATAAGTGAGCAGTCCCTTTGTGAGTCACTGGGACAGATGTACCATTGGGTAGACGAATAGGTCTAGAATGAGCATAAGGTAAAACATTATTTAAAAGATGCAAAGAGTGGGTTATATGATTGGTGGCACCTGTATCAATGATCCAATGAGATGAATAAATTGAAGAACAACAAATAGACTCACCAGATAAATTAGCAGAAGGTTGAGGGCTTCCAGAATTGACAAATTGCATAAACTGTTGGTACTTGCTCACCTGTGAGAGATGGGCTAGAGCTAGGAGCCATTGTAGAAGTTGCAACACTGGATGAAGAGGAACCTGAATCTGGCACTTTAGGAGGAAAACCATGAAGTTTATAACAACGAGCCTTCAAGTGCCCTTCACGTCCACAATGATCACACTTAGGTCTTGATCGATGAGTGCCAGAAGAACGACTCGCACGGCTAGAATTATTGCGAGTAGCGGCAAGGGCAGCGGCATCAGGATGAGTAGGAACAGAATGAATAATCCGCAATTCGCGTTGTCGCTCTTCTTGAAGAACCGTAGAAAACACTTTATTGATATTTGGAAGAGGTTCTATGGCCAAAATCTGACTGCTAATAATCGAATAGCTATCATTAAGGCCCATTAAGAATTGAAATACCTTCTCTGCTTGCTGTAATGTTGTCAATTCCTTTAAGGCCCCACAAGAGCATTGCGGGATAATAGAAAGTGAAGCCAACTCATCCCAAAGAGCTTTCAATTTATTAAAGTAAACGGAAACGGAAGACTGACCTTGAATGTGGTTACTAATGGTCCGTTTCAAATGATATATGCGGGTGGCATTCCCTTCAGGAAACGATCTGCCAAATCATTCCAAAGATCATAGGCCGTATCAATAAAAGCCACTGAAGATAAGATCTCTGGAGAAATAACATTAAGTAACCAAGATAAGACCATGTCATTGCATCTAATCCAAGCATCAACTGCGGAAGGTGGGGATGAAGGTTTAGATAAGGTGCCAGTAATGAAACCAACTTTATTTTTGGCAGAGAGAGCCATCCGCACAGCCCGTCGCCAAGTATGATAATTATCGCCAGTGAGAACTTGAGTGACCAGAGTGATACCTGGATTGTCAGATGGATGAATATAATAAGGTGAATGATATCCACCAGATTCAACGGTAGATGTCGAAGCATCCAATGGGGCAGCCATCTTTGGCAACCAAAAAATTTCACAAAAAAAACAAACCGATCACTATGATGATGGCTTTCAATCGAATGAATAAAAGAACTGCAGAATTGAAGTTCTACGGTTGAAGCATCCAATGGGTTGCCACTCAAGTCAAATTGAATCCTCTCTTTTGGCTGTATATGCTGGGTAAGAAATCAGCAACCTTTGTTTTGTCTTTATATGTTGTGTAGAAAATCAGCAACAACAGATGGGTGCTAATTGAATAAAATAAAAAAAACCTGCTGTCCTTATATGCTTTGCGGATCACAAGAAGGGCTTTGGAATCACGATTCCAATGCACAAAAGAGGTGGACGGCTTCACCAACGACGTCGTCGCCGTTTCCAATGAAACCAAAGAGAAAACAATAAAATAAAATTGCAGCACCTATGAAGATGGATCGAGAACCTTAACTGATACCATGTTAATTGTATAATCAAGGAAAAATATGTAAGATCTAGAAAGAACAAGAGGAGATAACGTGGTTCGGCCAGAGGCCTACGTCCACGGGAGAAAGGAGGCTACTTTAGTTTTCATTAATTCTAGGGTTTTACAATGATTCACAATTTATAGGTTTATTTCCACCCCCCCCCCCCCCCCCCCCCCCCCCCCGGGTAACCCCCCACCCAATACAATTTAACAAGTACTGACGATGGAGATCATCGAAATAGCCCTTAGGGTCACTTTCAAAATCACACCTAGACATGTAATAATCCCTTCCAGGTGCTTTCATCTTCTTTCCAGATTTGATGTTCGACCCAAGAACACTAGACAAACCCCAACACACAAGACCTATGCCAACAACAGCAGCAACACCGAGTGCAACATCGTTAACATCAATTTCCTTGAAAACTTGGAGTAAACCCTCTTTGTTTTCTTTCTTGCTTGAACCATTGCAGTTCTTGGAGGAGCAAAAACCCATGGCTTTGATACAGAAGTAGAAATGGTAATAGAAATCCTTTGAAAAGAAGAAACCTGCCTGAGCGATGGTTGTGAACGAAGCATGCTTATATAGTCGTTATGGGAGTGCTTGGGAAAACCTTGTCATTAACCAATCTTGTGGATGGCAGGAGAAAATGAACGGTTCATCTACCGGTTTTAATTCTTCATTTATTAGTTCTCCTGAGAGCTGTTAGGAGCCTTGAAACTACAAGATTTGTTCTACCCAAAAAAAAAAAACTACAAGATTTGTTGATTCCTATGCATTGGGCTCTTGGGGAACTGTTGCAATTCTCTTTTATACCAAGTAAGTTTAAATTCCTAATTATTTGATTTTTTAATTTCTTTTTTCTTTTTTTTATTTTGAAGTTAGAAATTCATAAAAAGAGTTAATTAGGCAAGGTATAAGGAAAGGAGGACGAAACGGAAGTTAAGTACAGATGCAAAGTTGACATCAATGAAATTAAAACTAGTGGTTCTCTATTTATCAAATAAACAAGTGGTTTTCTATGAAATTTTGTAATTTAATTTGATCCACCAGAGGCTACCTATCATTAGACTTGAAATATAAGTTACAAACACTAGCATTAAGTACCATAGGTAATTCTTTTTATTTTGGTCAAGTGTATCATAGGTAGGATAAAAATAAAGAGATGTAGACCAGAAGAAATTCAAATGGTTCTAGGCATCTGGTGAGTTACCAATAATAGTTTTGACCAAAGAAAAAGTTACCTATGATCGTTAATGTGAGTTTTTTTTTAATTATATTTCAAGTGTAATGATATTCAGCATTGAAACTGTTCACTGGGTAATTTTTTTTTATTTGAACAAAACAAACTTTATTAAACTAGTTAAAATCAACATTTGAAATGTCAAACTATGTCACCATGTTGGTGGCCGATGACACCACCAACATTGCGACATGTCGGTGACTTTTGACAGGGTGTCGATGAAAATTCGACCCCTTGTTTCAGAGGGTATTTAGGTTCGTTTTGGCTTTAATTTTGTTGTGTAGCCTAATTTGAGGCCAATAAACACACTGAGAACATTATTTTGGCCTGAAACATCACTTAATCTAAAGTTTCTGATTGGCACATGTCCTGTTATATGGGGGCAGAACTAAAAGTATGGAAAACTCATATAAACTAATGTAAACATGCAAGGAGAACACAAATATACAATTAGTGAACAAAAGTATTAAAGTCTGCAATTATGTTGAATATGGCTCATGCTTCACATTCTGTTGCCGACGGACACAAGGACCGAATGAAATTTTGTTAAATATGGTGAATTTGACGATATATCGTTGACATAATGTAAATGTCGTATCGTTGGGGGGAGTCATGTCGCCCCAACGATAAGGCAATATATCGCATTGCCGACACTTTGTACCATGGTTAAAACCAGAGCAAATACAAATATCTTGTGGTCCAAAATCAAAAAGGGTCTATGTGACGTGCAGGAAGAGCGCCTATTTGGTTAGGTTGGCAAATCATTTTAATAAGGTGTTGTTTTAGAATGTCATGAGATAGCATCCTCGTTTTAATAAGGAGTTTTAGTTACTCAATTTGGAATTGATTCTCTTCTATCACAAATGTTTCCTTATGCTTAATACTGTTACCAAGGGCGGAACCAAGATTCAACATGAGGGGCCAAACAATGAGAGTCTGGATCACCGCTCTGTCAAGGAAACACTGACGTTTTTTCACCACACAATGCACACACATTGTGTGGGCCCATGTGGAGCTACTAAGAGTCCCTCTTTTGAATTATTTTATCATATTCAAACGTGAGTTCACACATTTTAAAAATACAAGTAAATTATTGATAATGACATTTTTACCCTTACAAAAAAATAGATAAATTAAAGCATGACGATCATTAACAAAATACATAAAAAAAAAATGATTTCAACAATAAAGGCTAGATGCAAACCAAACAAATGTGAGATATTCCATTCACGATATAGAATTAAATAGAAAAAATCGAGAAAGAGATACAATATAAAATCAAACAAAAATAATAATTAAAAAAGAAAAGGGGAGAGAGAGAGAGAGAGAAAATACCTGATCGTGAAAAAGATTTAGGAATGAACTCTAAAGTTGAGTTTTTTCAAGTTTTTCCTAAGTGTGTGAGAAAAGAGGAGAGAAAAAAAAAACAAAAAGAAGAGAGAATAAATAGAGAGGAATTTTAGAGATTGAGGAGATAGTTTATAATTGAAATTTAACTCCTTCTTCAAAATAGGATTTAAATTTTAAATTATTGAGAATGACATTTATACTTGTTATCCTTACTTTTAAAAAATATTGGATTTTTTTTTGGGGGGTGGGTTGGGGGGCATGCCCCTTCGCTCCTATGTAGGTCCGCCCTGACCGATAGTTTTAAATAAAGAAAAACAGGTACTTATACTAGAAGCTTTTTATAAGTTTAAAAAGAGAATTTTAAAAATAACCTAAAAGTCGATCATTAAAACCCACCAATGGAAAACGGAACAATTTTCCTCCCTTTGATTTTCTTTTCTTTCTCAAGAGTCGCAAGAAAACGTGTCTGAGGTTAAAAGAGGGCACTAGGGATTTTGAAAAATATGGTAGATGCTAAATCATCACTTAATCCCATAATTTTAACTGTATATGTATTATTAATATAAGGGTAATTTTCATCTGGACCCCTGAGGTTTGGTCCTTGTCATTTTTAGTCCAAAAAAAATGGATACTTTGCATCTACCACCCTAAGGTATTCAATAAGATCAATTAAGGACAAATTGTGATTTTTATGACCAAAATACCCTCACATCTATTTGACCGTAAGATTTGCATATTTTTTTTCACAATTAAATCCAACGGTAAAAATCCAAAGAGTGGGGGCATTTATTGGATCCGCTCTTGTACTGACACCCTTTCATTATCTCTAGTTGGCCGTTAGATTTTAGACATGTGGATCATTCCAATCAGATGAACATAAATCCATCTGAAAAAATATACATTTTTAAATCCCTAATTCTTTTCATCTCCTTCATCTTCTCCGTCTTCAGTCCGGCGTCGCCACAATCTCTGCCTTTTTTTTCTTCAACTCTAGCGACAGCGATCATTGAATTAAGTTTTACTCATGGATCTTCTGCTACACTACCAGTCACAACCCTACTCTATTCTTTGATCTGAGGTGGCGTTGGAAGAGTGGCAGAAAGGCTCCTCTCCCCGAGGTGAGGTTGCGAGGCTGTGCTGTGTGCCTATGTGACCCTGCGCCCTGCGCCCTGCAACCACAACGGCAGTCTTGAATGAGAGAGAGAGAGAGAGGGCAAACATTAAAAAAATCGATCTCTCTTTATCTGCCAATCTTATGAAATTCTTCTCTTTTTCTGTAACTCCAAATCAATCTCTCTCTAAGTTTTGATTCTACAGTGGCAAAGAGTTGATATATTTGCTACTTTTGGTGAAGGATAGTAAAGAACCTTTCAAGCATGGCCTTGAGAACCTGCGACTTACTCTGAGGTTAATGGGTCCTCTGTTTGAAGCAGGCGGTGGCACATGGTGTTCGGATCAAACGGTCCTCAAGGAAATAAAAAAAATTAGAGGCGGGAAATGCTATTATGAAAAAACGCAAAAAACTTCCATCTGGATCCATCTTCAAGATGTGTCGTTACTCTGGTAAGATTTCCAAGTTTCTTGTTGATCTTGTTATTTTCTGTCTGCAAGAGATAACAGTCAAAATGGCTGGGCCAATACGCAAAGACGACTCTCTTTTTTTTACCACAAGAAAAAAAAAAGGATGAAGAGGAAAAAGGGTATTCTAATCGATTCAATTGTCGCCGGAGTTGAAGAGGAAGAAAGGCAGAGATGGCAGCGACTCCAAAGATGGAGACGAAGGAGATGAGAGAGAATTTGAAAGTTAAAAATGTGTATTTTTTTCAAATGGATTTATGTTCATCCGATTGGAATGATCCACATTTCACCGTTGGATTTAATTGTGAAGAAAACATGCATATCTTACTATAGAATAGATGTGAGGGTATTTTGGTCATAAAAATCACAAATTGTCCTTAATTGATCTTATTGAATACTTCAGGGGAGGCAGATGCAAAATGTCCATCTTTTTGGACTAAAAATAACATGGACCAAACTTCAGGGGGTCTAGATGAAAATTACCCTTAATATAAAATTTAAAGAGTTATTTATGTTTAAGTCGTTTATTATTGTCTGAAACTTGTGTTGACTCATTTAAGTGCCCAAAATTACACTTGGGTCATAAGTAAAACAAACATTGTTAAGCCTAATTAACTTCCATTGAAAAAACATAGAGGTATTTTATTTATAAAATTGATGGTATGTACTTAATGAAAGGCTTGCTCACCCAAAAAAATTTTAATTTTTTGGAAGCAAACCCAAAATATCAATTTTTTGGTAAAAATGATTTGAATCGAACAGATCCAAATGAAAATTACCCAAACTAAGACAACACCATTAAAACTAAAACCAATTCAAAATCAAAGTCCAATTAGATCGATTTCCATAGTAAGATGTTATGAGCAACATCGAACCAAATCAAGCCAAAAGCTAAAAAGAAGCTCTTAAAGTCGTAGCCTTATTACCTTTTTCAACTCCCAGAGATTACTAATAGGATAAAAACTGCTTCTTTTTGTAATTATTTTTAGCATATAAAAAGTAAAAAAATGTACTCTTCAAACTGCTTGGTTGCTTTGCAATATAAAAAGAAGTAGAAAAAATAAACAAAGTGAAATTCAGAATAGGAAAGGAAAGAGTGAAAAATAGATTTTTGTTTGCGGTAGAAGCAACGGCGGACGCTCCGGATTTAGCCACGTCTACAAATTACAATCGGACAGTCTCAATTAAAAGTGTATAGATTTAATTATAAATAAAATTTTCTTTCTTTACACTAAAAGCTTTTCAGTTTTACAAAAAGAACCCCTTATTCTACGAAACGGTAATCGCTCATTTTCGCAAGCCCTAGATCGAGTGAGATCTAGAACCTTTCATCGGCGGAGAGGAAGGCAATGAAACAGGCGAGGAAAGCGGCGGCAATCGACGGCGAGAGGGAACTTATTCTACCTGAAGTAAGGCCCAGAGGGTAAATCCAGAGCACAACGAGACAGAGAAGATAGTTAGCTACGTAAAATCTTATCTGAGCCACACCAGGTTTTAGCTAGTTTCTAACAAAATCTGCTAGTTATCCATTAAAATGAAAAAGAAATTTATGATGGTAATGAATTTAGTCGTAAATTCTCACAAGATTAGTTTGGCAAGGTTCTTAGATTTTCCCCTAAACCAAACAAGGCTGCAACGACATTGTTGATCACTCTAGAAATTGCCTAAGAGGACTCTCATGATTCTCTAGGAAGATCGTGACAAATACACATAATCGCTCATTTCACAAGTCGTAGACCTGAGACGAACTTGCCCAAAAGCAAGTAGAAATAGAGGGTTTCAGCAGAAAATTTTCATTCGTCGCTCTTATGGCGCTTGTGCTCACTATCTTCTCTCTCCTTGAAGATGCCACAGCTGCTGAGGCTCGGGCTCCGAGTCCTACTTAGGTGCCGGAATAAGTTCCATCTCGCCATTGATTGCTGTCGCTTTCCTCCTCTCTCTCTCTCCGCCAATGAAAGGTTTCAAATCTCACTCGATTTAGGGCTGCAAAATGAGCTATTAACGTTTGGTAGAATCAGGGGTTCTTTTTGTAAATTTATAAAATTAAAAAACTTTAAGTATAAATAAATAAAATAAAATAAAATAAAAACTTATATTTACAATTAAACCCCCGCACTTTCAATTGAGACCGTCCAATTGTAATTTGTAATTTGTAGACGTGGCTAAATCCGAAGCTACCTTTGCAAATAAAAATCTGTAAAATTAGAAAATATAAGTCCCACCTTTTCCATTTCTCTACCTTTGCCATAAAATGTAAGACTTTAGAAATGGTAAAAATAGAAGGTCAAATCAGCACACAATACTTCTTAATTTAAAAATGCTTGTCAATTCATTTTCTCTTCTCCTTGATCCAAACACACCATATATTGTGATTTCACAACTTTATTCTATCAAACGAACACAAACTCAAAAGCCAAATTGAAGCCAAAACCTAACCACATACAACCTGAAATCCATAAAAAAAAAATTCGTAGTTTTATTACAAACGGCATTCAAAATCCCCATGTTTCTGGTGGTTGTAACTCGTAATTGGATCCTAGATTCCTAGGTGATGATCTAGGAAGCATTAGTTTAGTGATACCTTTTTCCTGGGCAGAAATTTTAATGATGCTTTGAAATGCAACATCTCGAAATACACAATATATTCAAACCCATTGGTACAATGAACCTAATACAAACTCATTCACTGCAATTATCAACCTCAATGCTAACAATAATCCAAGCACTAATTCAACAACATTCTGAAGACCCAAGAAGACGACTGTTAAGCCTATCTAAATGAAAACCAACATGTAATTTAAAGACCCAAGGAGGCCACTGTTGCATCATAAAGGCTAGTAATCTTTCATCAGGCTACTTGTCACAGACTGTACAGCGAACCAAATGAACAAATCTGATTAAGTAAAGATCAAGATTTTTCGTCATCTCCAATCAATCCATCAGCATAGACTTTAAAACTGAACTACATCTACAAAAATTTGTCCAAAATATTGAAGGCAGTAAACAAAAATTAGACATAAATATGACACTCAAAGCTGAATGGCAAATTTAAAAACTACTGACTCCATCCAAAATTAAACACACTGCATCTACCCAAAAGGTCAAGCAGTTGAAGCTGCTTGGGCTGCAAGCCTCTTCCTGGCCTCTTCAATGATAGACAACTTGATACCCTTGCCCTTTGGTAGAGCTATCCAAGGTTTGGTACCCTTTCCAACGGTGAAGACATTGCCCAGACGGGTTGCAAACTCATGGCCGGTGGAGTCCTGAACGTGGATTGTTTCAAAGCTACCCTTATGCTTCTCCCTGTTCTTGATAACTCCTACCCTGCCCCTGTTTCTACCACCAGTAACCATGACCACATTCCCAACATCAAACTTGATGAAGTCAACAATCTTGTTGCTCTCAAGGTCAAGCTTGATGGTGTCATTGGCCTTAATAAGGGGATCAGGGTAACGGATTGTGCGTCCGTCGAAGGTGTTGATGAATGGAATACCCTTCTGCCCAAATTGCACAGATCGCACCTTGCAAAGCTTGAACTGCCAGAAACAAGAAGTTCATCAAGATTAAACGAGCCAAGATTTTCAGACTATAGAATAAGACCCAGAGCGTAAAAAACTGTAGCATCAGTGAAAAAGAATATGGTTTGACAACCAATATTAAAGCACTACCAAAGGCCAACAACAACAGACAAAACCAACAAACTCTGCCCAACTCCCAAATATTTTTTATACATAAAGTTTGTAACTGAAAAAAAAAACAAAGCAAGTACATGGTCATGCATATCGCACAATTATGTTTGCAACCATTACATAAGAATATACTGCACAATTTCATGTCCAAACAATGGTTGAAAGCACAAACTTGCGCATACAGGGGTCATGTACAACAACCTTTCCCAAACAATACAAATTTTGCAGTTTTAAAAATATATCTGAAAGATGATTAATCTCAAAAGATTATCACCTTTGCTTCTTCATCTTTGATTGAGTGCAGACGGAAACGACCCTTGGTATCATAGAGGAGACGGAAGTTCTCATTTGTCTTGGGAATTGATACGACATCTAGCAATAGCGGATTATGATAAAAGCAACATCAGTTATCCGTTTAACAAGCTAGTTCAATACTGAAAGAGGAAAAAAAAGGTTTCCCAATCAACAAAAAGGAGAACGAAAGTATTACTGTACAGTAATAACATCACAAGAGGATTAGAAGAAGTTATTCCTACGTCTAATACACAAATAGAACCTAAAGACAATGGGCAGAAAATAGTGTGTTCCACCAAGGATATTTTATCATTCAATGGAGCATAATTCCTTCAGAGAGCTCATCTGATCTGTGAACTTGGACAAGCAAAAAAGTGCAAGTCATGCAAAACAAGGAGTGGCTAAGAATGCATACCCATAAATCCAGCTGGGTAGGTCTTATCTGTCCTAACCTTCGCATCAACAAGAATCTGGCGTTGCATCAGTATAGCAATGACCTCGCGGTATGTGAGGGCATATTTTAGTCTGTTCCTTAAGATAAGAATCAGGGGTAAGCATTCCCTGGACTTGTGGGGTCCAGATGAGGGCTTTGGAGCCTGCAACAGAAGAAGAAAAAAATGAATCAGACAATCGATAAGTAATCATGGATGGTATAATTAATATCCAACACAGGAAGGAGACGAGGCAGAGACCGAATGAACTATCAATACTTACAAATGCACCACCAAGTTTATCCAACATCCAATGCTTGGGGGCATTGAGCCTCTTCAGATGTTTCTTCAAACCTCGAGCCTGAAATTAACAATAATGGCCAAGATTCAGATCTCAAATAAACACAACAAGAGGTTATGGCCAGGTGAGCTAAAAATTCCAAATTTCCTCGAAACAAAAACAAGTATAAATAAGCTGAAATCGTAAAAATGTATCAAATAAACATAGAATTCCGTTACTGCAATACCACAGTCGTAGAGGGAACCACGCTTAGAGAAACTCTTATAAATATTTTGTAATTGAAAAGGTCATCTCCTGAACCCTTGAAATAAAAATCCAAACAAGACCACAGAGAACACAGAAATACTAAATGCAGACGCAGGAAGGGGAGAAGAAAATACTCGGAAATACAGCAATAAGAAATCAGATCTGCAACATTGTACAAATGGCAAGGAAACCAAATATCAATGTAGTTCTATGAAATCACCATAAATTCGACTAAGAACTTGCGAAGTAAGATCTAAGTGAAAAAAGAGAAGGGAAAAAAAACTAAAGTGATATTAACATCTCTTTTGGTGAAATCATCTCTGAACTCAAGACTAAATTTACAAATAGTGATGAATGATGACAACAAAAGGAGAATTGAAACAAGAACAATAGAAAGAAATAATGGAAACCAAGATGAAAACAATAATAATAACAATGGGAAGGAAACAATACTAACCATGATTTCTCCTCCTTCTCCTCCTCCCTTCTCTGTCTACCTTGAACGTACCGCGGCGTCCTCGTTGGTGCTTCAGTCAGAAACCCTAATAAACCAAGAGAACAACATACTGGCCTGTTTAGGGTATAAGAGCTGAGGCACGAAACCATGACGGTTCAGGGAAAGGATAATTGAACCGGTTGGACTGGGCCTACCCTAAAACCTTGAACCGATTTATGCGAGAAAATTTCGGGTTTGGGTACAATCTCTAAACCGGTCAGGTTGGGCTGGCCTACCCTCAAACAAAGTCCAACCGGACCAACCCTAGTGCCCTAAATCAAACCCAAAAGAACTCGTCCCAACCTTGTCATGGTCAAGATACGCGATACCCAAATACCCAACCCATGTTTTAATACATGTTTTAAGGGCCTGTTTGGTTAAGGGCCTGTTTGGTTACATGAATCCAGAGATTTCAAATCTCTGGACTGAAATCTCTGGACTCATGAATCTGAGAATTAAACCCGTTTGGTTGTAAAAATCTCTAGATTCATGAAATCTAGAGATTCACCTTTTTACACTAAAAACGTGAATCTGCAGATTTATGGGTAAGGGGTGAAATCCAAAGATTTCAAAAAAGCTATACATTTGCACATTCACAAAAATCAGGTCGATCAAATAGTTTTTTAGGATGAATCCACATATTTCATTCCACAACCAAACATCTAATTTTATAAATTATAACTCCATAAATTTGAAATCTATAGATTTGAAAATTCTAGATATTTGAAATCTCCAGACTCATGTAACCAAACAGGCCCTTGATACAACTGACTGATTTGAATAAGGCTCTTTTTTGTATCAATTCTCTTTCTCTCTTTTTTTTTTTTTTTTTTTTTTTTTTTTTGTTACAAAACGGGGTCAAAAGACCAAAAAAAAAAAAACAAAACCAAATCAAACTAAAGCACAACTCTTGAGAAAATCCTCTCTAAGGATGTCTGTCATTTCCTGCGGGGGATCATTGAAAAAGACCAAATCATCTCTTCCAATTAACCGCCTCTTAGACAACCAATCAGCAGTCTTGTTATTTTGACGCCTCACATGACCAAATCTAACATGGCCTCGAGAAGCATATAGGCTTTGAATTTCAGCAACTAATCTTCCCATCGATCCTTGCTCGTTAACTTATGGGTCCAATAACCTTATGGCCTTCAGCGAGTCTGATTCTATTTGGAGTGGCCATGCTCCCATATCCAACGCTACCTTTACCCCTTCTTTGATTGCGCGCATTTCCGCCTCTACTACATGGCATAGAGGAATCTTGATAGAAAATCTTCCTCTGAACAGGCCTTCTTGATCCCGGATCACCCAGCTAATTGAGTGTAGCATTCCTTCACTTTCACAACAGCATCCGTGTTGCACTTAAACCATCCTCTTCTAGGGCATGTCCACCCTAAAACTTCCAACTCTTTAATTGGATCAAGAACAGGGCTTCGGCATGTTGTCCAAGCTTCCCTTATTGGCTCGATAAAATTTCTCGATAATGAGCACACCATTTCCTGGTCTGGAAAAATCTACCTCATGGATATCTCGATTTCGCCATCCCCAAAGAAATTGTAGGGTATACACAAATTGCTCAGGCCAATCGTTGCTCCATTTGGCAGCAAACCCACAGATATTGGCATAGATCCATTCCTCCTTTTCGCACCTAAAAAACCATATTTGATATCGTGGTTTAACCATACGTTTCCAAATGCTTCTTGCAAAACAACAATCCCTAAATGCATGTAATACATCTTCCACCTCTGTCATGCAAAGATTGCATTTATCATTATCTTGAAGATGTAAGTGGCGCTTTCTAGCATTAGTCATCAACCTATTCTTTACAACTAGCCAAAAGAAACTGCAAAATCAGTTTGGGAGATGAAGTTTCCAAGAAGTATTCCAAAATTTTTCATCAAATATTCTCATATATACAGCAGGTTCGCTCTTTATCAATGTCTCATATGCAGAGCGTATCGAAAAAATACCTTCAGTGGATGGGATCCAAGACATGACATCAGATCCATTGTTACTAGAGGGTAGTGGGAAATCCTTCAGTTTGGTGTAGATTTTTGTAGGGAGGTATCACTCAATTTTTGTTGTCCATTCCATGCCATTACTTTCCAAGTATTGGTTAACGAATTCCCACTGCCACTGACTGGGAACTGGAGAAATCACATGGTCTTCCAAATTACCTTCTATGTCTAACCAGTTGTCCCTCCAGAAATAAGTGTTCTTTCCATCTCCAATTTTTATTTTGCAATGCTCTTTCATTCTATTTTCAACTCTGCAGATAGCTCGCCACAATAGAGAATCAGGAGAGGTTGCTTTAAAGGAATGTTTACGCCTTTTTTATCAATATTTATCTTGAATAAATGCTTACCACAGTGAGTTTTGCTTTTTAACCCCCCATGTGAGTTTCATGATAAAGGCTTCATTCATCATCCGAAACTTCCTAAAGCCTAAACCGTCTTCCATCTTCGGTCTACAAATCTCATTCCAGCTCACAAGATGTGCCTTTTTTTTTCTGATTGGACTCGCCCCATATAAAGGCTTGAGTTAGTTTTTCAACTTCACCTAGGACCCCTTTTGGAATCAAAGATGTTTGCATCAAGTAGTAAGGTATAGTCATTACAACTGATTTTGTCAGGACAATTCGTCCCGCAAGGGAAAGCGAAGAAGCTTTCCAACTGGAGAATCGATCTGATACCTTGTTAATAATGTATTGATAACTACTTTTCTTGTCTCTTTTATAGTGAATAGGTACCCCTAGATATCTGCCCAAATCATCTGTCATGGTAAAGCCACTTCTTTGTGCAATCTCCTTTGCTCTCTGGCTCTCTACATTTTTTGAGAAGAAAATACGAGTTTTCTTTGTGCTCTTGCTTCCTAATGCATTGCAAAATTTATCCAAGCATTCCTTCACAATGGTAATTTGCTCTATGGAAGCTTTTACAAAAAGAACTACATCATCAGTAAACATAAGATGGGAGATTCTCATACCCCCTTTACGAATACGACCAGGGATCCACTTCCCTGCAACCAATGCATCTTGGATACAGTGGGTCAATCTCTCTATGCAAATGACAAATAAATAGGGCGACAAAGGGTCCCCCTGGCGAATTCCTCTGGAAGGTTTAAATTCTTTTGTACCTTTCCCATTCCAGAGATCAATTCTCATTCTCTTTTTCTTTTTTTGGTTGCCAACCCCAGTTTCCAAGGCTTTGCCCTGACTAATTCGGTGTTCGACCCGGGTTGCACACCTGGGCTGTGGTGAGTGAGTCTCTCAGCGAGGATTTTTTGCATCCACAAGGTTTTGGTATCGAAACCTTGCTTAAGCGGACCAAGCTACTTACCACTTGGACCAAACCCTGTTGGTCATTCTCTATTATGTCTATTTAAAGAACTAAGTACAATAATTCTTTATAAGTCAATATTGAAAAATAGTTTGGTAAATTTTGTCAAAGATAGATTATGGAATGAAAAGTAAGTTTAGTATCAACATAAAAAATTGTTAAAAAATTAGAGAGAGCAAGTGATAAAAGAAACAAAGAAAAAAGCATGGTTTTTTAAAAAAGAATGTATATTGACTTTTTTATCTTCATCTTAACTATAATATTTTAAGTAAACCTTTGCATAATTGAAGAGAATGAAATTCTCACCATAATCTATAATAGACAAAAAGTATATTTTGGATTTTGGAGGTTTTTCTATTATTTTAAATAAAAATAAAACTGATAATAGATGCCAAACAATTTAAAATAATGAAAAAAACCTCATAATTGAAAATGATAATTGATACCAAAAGAGCCTAAGTATGGAGCAAAAATACAGAGAAGGGTGTTTGCAAAAATCAATAGCAAATTGATTTTTAGCAATTAATTCAATATTTTATGCTTCCATACAAAAAACAATAGATAAAAACCTAATTTGAGACCAGTTTTTTATTATTATTCTAGATCTCTACATCTAAGATAAATAAGGTAAATAAGTTTTATATATATATATATATATATATATATTTGTTACATAACTCGTTAAAAAAAAATTTGTTTAAAAATAAACACATAAGAATCATTTGTCACATATGGCATAACTCTTTTTATCTACAAAATATTGTCTTTACCAATAAAAAATAAATAAAATCTAACTATCTATGTCAGATGGTGCTTGTGTCTTAAAGTCATACACAAAAAGAGCACTAGAGATGGGTTAGTAAAGTGGTTAAAGGCCCAACTTCCTTAGGGGAGGTCTTGGTCTTGCACCCATTCAACGGCATTAATTATATATATATATAAAATCACCCTGTAATCATGGTGCGCGTTTTTTTTTACTCCATTATAAATTGGAGTATCAATATTTATGTTTTAACTACTTTTCTTAAAAAGACACCTAAATATTTATCAAGATGCATGTTCTTAATAAATAAATAAAATAAAAGAAGAAGAGGAGGAGAGTCATCTCTTCATTGAGTTTTACTTTTCTAATAGAATAGGAATTACTGCTTTCATTAATAACATTAGCAAATCAAAACTTTTTTTTTTTTTTTTTCCCCGACAACCAAAATGTATTTAAAAAACATATTATGTGTGGTTGTGCTATGCTATTATCAACCACACAATTCAAGTGATGGACAATGTTATTGTCAAAGACACAACAATGATTGACAAGATTTCTATATAAATTTGATATTCTAAAATTTGAAAGAAAGATGCAACTTGAAGATTTCCTGGATTGGTTATACACAATGAAAGAATCTTTGATTACATAGACATACATACTCAATGATCAAAAAGTGAAACTTATTGCTGTCAAACTTAAAAAGCATGATTCTATCTGGTGGGAGCACTTATAGAAGTAAAGAGTCGGTGAAGGAGCAAGTTGAATCAAAGCATGGTAGAAAATGAAGAAGTCAAATCACAAATTAAAGAGAGCTCTTGTTAGAGAACTATTGTCAATATGCCTTCCTACGGTTTCATAATCTCAAACAAAATGAGCTTTTGGTGGAAGAATATTCAACACAATTTGATCATCTCATGATAAAGTGTGATATTGTTGGCCCGAATGAGCAAATTGTTGCTCACTTTCCTGGTGGACTTTGGCTTGAAAATAGTAATATTATTCAATTTCAACCTAATTAAAATTATAATGATGTTTCTCAACTTATCGTTAAGGTGGAAAGATAAGTTAAAGAAGCATGTAGTAGTAGCTCTTGACCTTGGAACATAAAGAGTTATGCCAAGGGAGAGAGTACTTCCTCTTCTTCTAAGAGTAAGAGCCCCTTCAATATCACTTCCTAAGAGTGACAAAGCTTTAAATTCTAACTATCATATTTCTTCAAAATCAATCAAATGTTTCAAATGCCATGGGTTTGAGCATATTGCTTTCAAATGTCCAAATTGTAAGATTGTCTCTATAGTAGAAGAAGAACTTGAAGAAGAGGAGAGTGAAGACAAAGTGATGAAGCTTTCTATGGAGATCAAGGGGAGTCTCTTATCCTCTGCCAAATTTTGAATACCACTTCTATTAAAGAAGATACAAGGCTCTGCAATAACATTTTTCACACTAGGTGCATATCTCATGGCAAAGTGTGTGATGTAATCATAACAATGATGGACAAATTGCAACTCAATATGGATAAACACCCTCAACCTTACAAGCTCTCTTGGCTTTGCAAGGTAAAGACGTGAGGATAGATAAAGATGTCTTGTTCAATTTTCAATTAGGAAAAAATATAAGGATGAAGTGTTATGTGAAGTTATGCCCAGAGATGTTTGTCATTTGCTTCCTTGACAATATGGTAGAAGGATTAACCATAATGGGTTCAATAATACATTTACTTCAGTAAAAAATGGAATCAAGGTCACCTTAAGTCCTTCCAAAATGGAGAGAATTCATAAACCATCAAATGGGGAGGGAAATAATTTACTCATGAAATCTAAAGTTGGTAAAATCTTGGAAGAATCCATTGAGGCTTATGCTCTTGTGGTGCTAGAATAAATTGGAGAGAGCTTTAGCATCCTAACTCAAGTTGAACCTCCTCTCAAAGAGTTCAAAGATATAGTCTCAGAAGATATTCCTCCCAAACTTCCACCAATAAGAGACATTCAACATTGCATTAAGTTTGTCTTGGGAGCTATTATTCTTGACAAATAAGTCTATAGAATGAGTCCTAAGGAGCTTTAAAGACAAGTAGGTGAACTTATGGCCAAAGAAATGGTGAGGGGAAGTATGAATTCATGTGTTGTCCTAGCTTTTCTTCTGCCAAAGAAGGATGGATCATGGGGGATGTGCATTGACGATAAAGCGGTAAACAAAATCACCATCAAATACCGCTTTCATATTCCTCAACTTGATGATCTTCTTGATCAACTTCATAGTGTTATAATCTTTTATAAGATTGATCTTCAAAGTGGATATCATCAAATTCGGATAAGGGCTGGAGATGAATCGAAAATTGCTTTTGAAACAAGGGATGGCCTTTATGAATGGATGGTGATGTCATTCTCCAATGCTCCAAAGTATCTTTATGCACCTTATGAATAATATCTATAGATTTGATGTTTTATTTTGATGACATTCTTGTCTATAGCTTTACTTAAAAGTAACATGTAGAGCATCTTCATCAAGTTTTTCAGTTTTTTTTTAATTCTTTTTTTTAATGAGAAAAGATAAGTGTTATAAAACTTTAGAGAAGACAGTTATATGTGAAAGCAAAGTTGATCATATTCTAATAGAGCCAAAGTTATATGCCAACTCAAAGAAGTGTCATCTCTTCACCAATAGTGTTATCTTCTTAGGTTATGTTGTTTCGAAAGAAGGCATTGAGATAGATCCTAACAAGGTGAAGACAATCATAGCAGGCTTATTCTTACACCTCATGATATATGAAGTTTCCATAGTTTGGCTTCATTTTATTGATGATTTATCAACAACTTTAATGCCATTATTTCTCCTATCACCAAATGCTTGCAAGGGGTGATTTTCAAGTGGATCAAAGAGGCATAACAAAGCTTCAAACTCCTTAAAAAGAAGGTAATAGAAGCTCTTATTCATGGACGTACTACTTGATTTTAATAAAAAAAAATTGAATTGAACATGATGCTTCTAATGTGGGAATTGATGTGGTTCTTAGCCAAGAAAGAAGGCCTAACGCATTTTTTAGTGAGAAATTAAAATAAGTCTCAAATAACTATTCTATTTCTGACAAGGAGTTCTATGCTATTATGAGAGCATTAGATCATTGATAGCATTATTTTTTATTTAAGGAATTGATTATCTTTTTATATCATAAAGTACTAAAGTAGATAAATACACAACATTAGCTCAACAATAGACATGACGAGTCTATAGAATTTCTTTAAGCTTTTACTCTCTTTTTTTATCAAGCATAAAACTTGAACTCTTAATCGAGTGGCGAATGCATTAAGCTGTTGACATTCTATAATATCTACAATGCAAGTGAAGGTTTTAGACTTTGACATGATCAAGGAACTTTATAAAGATGATTCAAATTTTGGGACAATTTTGAAGGAGTGTTCTCAATGACCATTTCAACAATTCTTGGTACAAGATGATTTTCTTTTTAATAACAATGGTTCATACATTCCTAGAATTTATCTAAAGGAAACTATTATAAAAGAAGCACATAGAAGAAGACTAGCAGAACATTGTGGAGAAGACAAGACACTCTTAGTTGCGAAATAAAATTTCTATTGACCTTGTATGGAGCATGATGTGATGAAGCATGTGCAACATTGCAGAACTTGCCATATTACCAAAAGTCATGCTCTGAATACTGAATTATACGCTCAATTGCTAATACTTACAGTCCTTGGGAAGATGTGAGCTTGGACATTGTTCTTGGCTTACCAAGGATATAAAGAGGTATATAATATAACATGGAGGTTGTTGATCGATTATTTAAAATGGTACATTTTATACCCGACAACATGACCATGGATGCTACTCATGTTACGAATTGTTACTTTGAAGAGATTGTTAAATTTGATGGTGTTATAAAGACAATTACTTCTGATCATGATGCCAAGTTTGTAAGTCACTTTTGGCAGACGCTTTGGAAGAAACTTGGTACAACACTTCAATTTAGCTCTTCTCATCATCTTCAAGTCGATGGACAAATTGAAGTTGTTCATAGAAGTTTGCGAAACCTTTTGAGGAGCTTAATTAGAAGTAATTTACGATAATGGGTTCTTGCTTTGGCTCAAGATGATTTTTTTTTTTTTTTACAACCAATCTTCAAGCCAAACAACCGGTAAAAGTCCCTTTGAGATTGTGTATGGAAGAAATCTTATTAGTCCTCTGGACTTAGCACCACTTCCAACCACTCAACACTTAAGTGGAGATGCTGAAGAGCATGCCAACTATCTATCTGAAGAAGCTTCATGGATAGATTCGAGACAAAATTACTAAGCATAATTAGAAATATCAAAAAAGAGCAAACAAGCATTGGAAGCATGTTGTTTTCAAAGAAGGAAATTTGTTGTGGATTTCGTCGTAGGAAAGAAAGATTTCCTCATAGTCGTAATGGCAAACTCAAGCCTAGAGTTGATGGACCTTTCAAGATAATGAAAAGAGTTGGAGAAAATGCCTACAAAATTATACTTCTAGATGACTATGCTGCTTTGTCAACATTCTATGTTGATAAACTTTTTCCTTACCATAAAGATGAAAATCAAGGAAACTTATGGATTATTTTACATGCCGTGAAAGCTCTAATGCCGAAGCATTTCCTAAGGCCCAACAAAATAGCCCACTAGGCCCACAAGCTTAAAGAAAACATTTAGAAACAGTAATTGGTTGCATAGTCACCAGTTTTGGGTCAACTTTGAATTCAAATCTGTATGAATCTACAAATAACTAGCACAAGATTTTGGATGGATAGAAAGATCTAGAAGTTTATTAATTAATTTTCAATGCAACAAATGGTGAGTCATTTGGGTTTTCCTAAAAAGAGTTATGGTCATTTTGGTGGAAGTAGTCCAATATGCCTGTTTATACAAGATTCATAGGTTTACTCTATTTTCAAGGTCACTTCTTCACTTTCAACTATATTGGGACTAGGCTACCTTAGAGGACACACAATCAACTACCTCTTCATATTTTCAATGTCTTGTAATTACCATTTTTAAGTTTCAAAAATGCCTTATTTGTTGTGGAGGTTAACCAGTCAAACTATGTATCATTTTCGAGGGTTTTTACAAATTGCCTAAGAATGGAGAAGATTCCAATCTTTACCCAAAAAAAAAAAAAAAAGAAGGTTCCAATGTACTTTTATTTAATCTCTCCCATTGTGAATGAATTTGACAAGTTATTGGGAATGAGAATTGGGTTATGCCTTTGGCTTTAGAAGAAGAATGTCTTTTAGTTTTGTTCTTGTTCATTGGGTGGTTAGTGTCCTACCTTGAGTGTCCACTTATATTACCTCTTACTTCTCTAATCTTTCCAGCATCATTAATCCCTTCCAAATGATGGTTGATCTTATGATGACCAAAACCTCTGACCTTTAGTTTTAATCCTATGACTATGATGTCAAATTTAAAAAAGAATATAGGATGACCTTAAGATTGATCCCATATGATCATAGGAAAGATCCATGTGATTCATTGTTTATTTTGATCATTTCATTGAGCTTTGAAAATTTTATTTAGAGTAAACCATTGACCTTTGCAATTAATAAAGACAAATTCTTGTGTTCTTTATAAGTTAGGGCTTGACCTTCTGTTGACTATTTACTAGTTCTCATTAATCATGGGAGAACAAATATATCTCCTAATTCACTTTGATATTTTACTTAAAACTTTTTGTATAAGTAGAAGACTCATAGGTAAAATACCATACTAAATTTGATATTGTGATTAATTTGGGTAGGGTTTATCACTAATTTTCTGATTCACTTACTTCATAAGTGCATAGGGTATAAGATGTATGCATGATTGTAAGGTTATAATATCATGTGAGTTAAGTATGCATTTGGTTGACTGAATATACCCAATAGTATGATATTGTCTGTGGGGGTTTAAGTGTTGGATAATCCTTAAAAATGCATGTACTATCGATGAGAGCATTGTTCAGGGTACTTATCATAGAGTATGATGTTGATTCCCTTTTCTGGAAATCAATGGTCTATTGATAGTGTGTCCATGGGAGGATAATACCACATGATTATTTTGGGGAGGGGGGGGGTTGTCATGTGTTAACTAGATGGCTTCTAGGGCAGCGATATACTACGCCAAGAGGCGGACCTAAAGAGGGGCTATGCCCCCCGGCAGATTTTTTAAAATTTTATACAATTCTCTTAATTTTTTCAGTTTTTTCTCTTCCCACATGTGAAATGTCACTACTTGCCCCCCCCCCCTAATATTGAGAACAAGTTTTTAAGGTAAAATAATAGGTATAAATGTCATTCCTAATTACAAACTAACTTCTCAATCCCTATTTATTCTCCCATCTTTTCTCTCTCATCTTTTCTTTCAATTTATTCTTCTTCTTTTTTTGTTACAAAACGGGGTCAAAAGACCCAAAAAACAAAACAAATCAAACTAGAGCACAACTCTTGAGACAATCCTCTCTAAGGATGTCTGTCATTTCCTGCGGGGGATCATTGAAAAAGACCAGATCATCTCTTCCAATTAGCCGCCTCTTAGACAATCAATCAGCAACCTTGTTATTTTGATGCCTCACATGACTAAATCTAATATGGCCTCGAGAATTATATAGGCTTCGAATTTCAGAAACTAATCTTCCCATCGATCCTTGCTCGTTAACTTCTGGTTCCAGAAACCTTATGGCCTTCAGCGAGTCTGATTCTATTTGGAGTGGCCATGCTCCCATATCCAACGCTACCTTTACCCCTTCTTTGATTGCGCGCAGTTCCGCCTCTACTACATGGCATAGAGGAATCTTGATAGCAAATCCTCCTCTGAATAGGCCTTCTTGATCCCGAATCACCCCAGCTAATTGAGCGTAGCGTTCCTTCACTTTCACAGCAGCATCCGTGTTGCACTTAAACCATCCTCTTCTAGGGCATGTCCACCCTAAAACTTCCAATTCTTTACTTGGATCAAGAACAGGGCTTCGGCATGTTGTCCAAGCTTCCTTATTGGCTCGATAAAATTTTTCGATAATGAGCATACCATTCCCTGGTCTGGAAAAATCTACCTCATGGATATCTCGATTTCGCCATCCCCAAAGAAATTGTAGGGTACACACAAATCGCTCAGGCCAATCGTTACTCCATTTTGCAGCAAACCCACAGATATTGGCATAGATCCATTCCCGCTTTTCGCACCTAAAAAACCATATTTGATTTCGTGGTTTAACCATACGTTTCCAAATGCTTCTTGCAAAGCAACAATCCCTAAATACATGTAATACATCTTCCACCTCTGTCATGCAAAGATTGCATTTATCATTATCTTGAAGATGCAAGTGGCGCTTTCTAGCATTAGTCATCAACCTATTCTTTACAACTAGCCAAAAGAAACTGCAAAATCGGTTTGGAAGATGAAGTTTCCAAGAAGTATTCCAAAATTTTTCATTGAATATTCCCATATCTACAGCTGGTTCGTTCTTTATCAATGTCTCATATGCAGAATGTATCGAAAAAATACCTTCAGCGGATGGGATCCAAGACATCACATCAGATCCATTGTTACTAGAAGGAAGTGGGATATCTTTTAGTTTGGTGCAGATTTCTGTAGGGAGGTATCCCTCAATTTTTGTTGTCAATTCCATGCCATTACTTTTCATTTATTCTTTTATGTTTCTATAAACGTGGGTTAAAGTAAATTTTAGAAAAATAAATAAATCTTATTAGGTATTCAAAAATCAAAATGTCATTCTTAATTTAAAACTAACTCTTCAATCCCAATTTATTCACTCCTATCTCCTCCCTCCTCTTTTCTTCCTATTTATTCTCTTCCTTTTCTCTAAGGGTGGGTTAAGAAAATGTGGAAAAAAAATATGCTCCACAATGAAGTACTTTTTCTCAATTTATTTATCGTTTATCTTTTTCTCTCTTTTTTTTTTTTTTTGGTTATATTTTTTTATTTGATTTTTTATTCTATGATTCTTTATTTCTTGTACAATTTTTGTTATTTGATTTAGTATTATTATGATTCCTATTTATTTTCTTATCTTTCTACAAGCGTGGATTAAGAAAATTTGGAAAAAAATCTACTCCACAATTAGGTACTCTTTCTCTTTCTCAATTTATTTATCGTTTATCTTTTTCTCCTTTTTTTTGTTAATTTTTTTATTTGATTTTATATTCTGTGTTTCTTTATTTCTTCTACAATTTTCGTTATTTGATTTTGTATTGTGAATAAAATGTCTATATTAGTAGGTAATTAACTACTATTAGTTTGCATCTTACCTTAAAAGAAAATTAGTTTACATTTCTTACCAAATAAAATTTTGACTTGCATCTAACTTTTTAGGGTTGAAGTTATGTATATATATATATATATATATATATATATATATATATTTATATTTTATTTTATATCGTTGCTATAATTTTACCTATATTTTGTCTAAAAAATATCATTTTCAATAAAAAAAATATTTTTAAATATGTGGCCCCCACAAAATATATGTGGGCATATTTTTTAATATAATAAAATAATTTAGAGGTGGGACCCTAAATGGGTCTTATAAGGGCCCACACAATATGTGCGACAAAAAAACATTAGTGCTGCCCCAACGGAAGGTTATCTAGCTTTTATTCTTCGGCCCCCCCAATATTGCATCCTGGGTCCGCCCCTAACTACGCCCTATTATACGTAGAGAGGACGAGTGTGATTCTTTTTTACCAAAAAAAAAAAGAGAGGACGAGTGTGATTTATCTAATTTTCGTAGTAATATTATACCAGCATTGACTTAATGATGAACTACTAGGTTGTATTGTTTTATTTTCAAATAAATAATGCATTATCATGGATTTGTGGTTTTGTTTTATCACTTGCTTGTATGATTATTTACATTGATAGTTTCCTTGATACATTTATCGATATGATGTGTTAAAGGTTGTATTGCATTTGCATTTTCCCTTATTAGGCTTGTGTTAGAAAGCTTACGCTTTTAGGGGAACGTTTCAGTTTAAACTGTGTTGCAAATGACATTTTAGACTTTGAAAAATATGTCTCATTGGCACAAGACACACATGAATCTTGTTGTATGTGTGACAACTGTGTTTAGTTAACTTTGAAGTTTTTTTCTAAGGATAATTATTATTGCCCCCTGTACTTTGATTTTATTACTACTGTATCCCTTGTGCTTTTCAAAATTACTAATCCAACATTTAACTTTGTCTACAATTACTATTGCCCCCTACCGTTAAGTTCCGTTAGTTTACTGATGATGTGACATCTTTATATTTTATCAAAATACCCTTATACTTATCTCTTTACTTATTTACCCTTTTGTCAAGTTACAGTAGTACCCTTAATTAAATGTGGAGAACAAAATAACTATAATTCGTTTTATTCTAAAAAAAAACCATCAAATAAAGAAAGAATGATTGAATAAAACTCAAATAGAAACCGAGAGGAAGGAAAATTGAATTCAACTCAAATTGAAAACTGAATGTCACCTAAAATATTTTCAAAATAAATGAAGTTTAGTGAAGGTGGGAAACCAAATTGGATTCGGATTTTACTCATTTCTCTAATTCAGAATAAATGAAGTTTAGTGAATGTGGGAAACCAAATCGGATTTGGATTTTGCCCGTTTCTTTAATTCAAAATAAATGAAGTTTAGTGAAGGTGGGAAATCAAATCGGATTTGGATTTTGCTCATTTCATTAATTCAAAATAAATGAAGTTAAAGGTAAAATTGATATTTATTTAGGTTTTTATAAATGGGATAGCATCGTCTTTTGATTTATTAATTTTAACGAAGGGCAAATTAGACATTACATATTCAAACTTAACGGCTACTTAACACCGTTATAAGGAAGGGGGCAACAATAATTTCGTAAAGAACATGGTTTTATTAGTAATAAAATCAAACTACAAGGGGCCAACAGTAATTATCCTTATTTTCTATCCTTAGGCAGTATTCACTTATTAGTTTTGATGCTATGCAATGATGCTTAAAATGTAACAAGATAGTAGATAATACTCTTGATATTAAGATCAATGGTATGTGCATGAGATTGACCCAAAACTATATGATCTTGATTATGCGGTGTGATTTTGTAGACTAGTTATAATTTGAACTAGGGCTACAACTGGGCCGGG
Organism: Hakea prostrata; assembly: GCF_041222555.1. Classification (NCBI taxonomy): domain Eukaryota; kingdom Viridiplantae; phylum Streptophyta; class Magnoliopsida; order Proteales; family Proteaceae; genus Hakea; species Hakea prostrata. Next base: position 39,725,785 of record NC_142607.1, read on the forward strand.
CTGGGCCGGGCTTTTGCAATCCCAAGCCCAACCCTATATGGTACAATTTGAGCCCATTCCCACCCTGGCCCTAGTTCAGGGCCAATGATTATTGTCCCTGGCCCTAAGCCCTACAGGGCCAAGCCAAACCCATTCCCGCCCTAATTGGCCCTAATTGGGCCGGGTTGGGATGGGTTGGCCCTGACCCGCCCTGACCCTGATTAGCCCTAATTGGCCCTGATTGGCCCTGTCCCTAGCCCTAACCCGATTAACTTAAGAAGTTTTCCCTGTATTTATATTTCTTTGAAGAAGTATGAATGATGTGCACTAGTTAAGGTGTAAGCATTTCTTCTGACAAAGTAATCCTTGACTGATTATACACAAGGCATCCATAGTTGCTGCAAATTTCTCCTTGCAATTGGCACGACCACTATATTTAGATTTCCTGTCCAGATTGGTAACAAAGCTAAGATAGCGGGACTGGCAAAGGTGATGCATTCAACAATATTGTTGATGCTGATGGAACTGTTGTATGTCTTCTCAGTCATCTGAGAGAGACAGTAGGTCACAAGAGATTTTCAGAAGGTTGCTTGAGAAGAAGAAACAAGATAGTCGAATAAGAGGATGGACAGAAAGAATGATTTCAACAATCAAGAGAATCCTTTAGATTAATCAGAAGTACAGGATTACTTTTGCTAATAACTTTAACTTTTTTGAAAGGCTAGACACAATGACAGCTGAAACATGCCTCACCAGCCACCTGAACTTCATAAAAACTTAATATAAGGTATTAATAGTTGTCGCTCAATGAAGAGATTTTACCAGTATTTGCGAAACAGTTACTTTTGTCCCTTGTATGCTTCTATTGTACACCATCAAAAGAATGAATAACACAGCATACAAAAGGGGGGAAAATTCAGTGAATGGGAACACACCTTGAACTGCAGGCCTTGAAATCTTGAATTAATGAAAGCTTCAAACCTTTGAAGACGATTTTAGACTTGAGTTGAGAAATGAGAGTTGAGAGTTGAGAGTTTGAGAAGGAGAACAGAAGAAATGAAAATTGAAAAATAAAACCTGCATACACCATACGGGCGAAGAAGATGGTGGGCAGTGGGCTGGTGACTTTTGAGCTTCTTTTTAGTTTTTTTGGTTTTTTTAAATCTTGTTTGGTAAGGAGTAAGGACGTTTTCTCAGTTCTCAGTCACCTTTACTAATTACTTGTTAAACACACTCCCTTAGTTCTTAAGTGTTTATTCCAATTTTCCATGTCTTGGTTTCTTCCAATCTAATTTGACTTTGATAGGTGACTATATTTTAAATATTTTTTTATGCCTTTCCCTCCTTAAATGCAGATAAGGGAAAGTTTTAGTCTTTTTAAAATTTGAAGATTTTAAAAAGAACATTTAGTTAAAATAATGACCTGAGATGGTTATAAATCTTATGATCAGAACTATATAAATAAAAAATTATCTTTTTTCAATCATATTTTGATTTAATAAAGCTAGCCTTAAGGAACAATTGATAATTTTCTAAACTACATTATTATAATGATTTCTTAAAATGGATAACATAAAACTTAACCATTTTTTTAATAAATTAAAGTGGGGAATAAATGGTTAACCATCTAGGTTATTTGTTCATATAGAATTCACTTTTTTAAGTATATTAGACTCTTACAGCCAAAACCATAAACTGTATTAAATTCTAAGGGAGGCTAAATCATACTTTGGTAAGATCATATGTTAAAATAGGGGGGCTTTTTTTCTCACTTTTTCCTTAGCTAAAATTAAAATTTTTTTTTCCTTAGAAATCTTCTAATAATTTAATTTAGTGCATGGCTCATTTAAAATTTAAATCTAATAACAAAAATATTAAAAAAATAGGACGAAAAAAAAAATGTAACTACTAAGTACTAACTAGTGATCTAAGAGGGTTAAATATATTTTTTTTGCTGCCAAAAAGACTCTCTTTGAGGTTTTTCGATAGATGTAATACTTGATAACCATTAACCCATGCGCTCCTACTCGAAAGGCAAGTTTGATGGTGCAAATGATACAGCAACAATCTTCAAATCAAAAGTACCATTTTTTTTTTATTATATCCGATAAAATTAGGTGATTCTATCTACCGAAACTAATTTTCAAATGTTTTCTACGGATCCACTTTCATACCCTGAATAAAAAGGTTAGGGGAGATAAGTTGATTTGAAATTCTATCCAAAGCGAACATTTTTTCTCACAATTACTATTAGTTATCATTAATTATTAAAATGACCTTACTAAATATAGGTTTGATTCAAAACGGTTTCAATGACAATCACAATCTGTATCGGGATTACCCCTTTTAGGCCCTACCAACATAATATTTTTCAAAAGACAAAAGACTTGTGGTCTTTAAAATGTATCCCCATTTATTTACAATTTTTATTCTAAAAAAATTATAATTTAATTGAATTAAAAATTTGATTACAAATAACTCATATTTATTTACATAAATTTTATTAATAAAAATATAGAATGTTGCTCAGCGTGTAAATGACAAAACGAATAACTGAAATCCGCTTTCGAATATTCTTCGTCGGCATATGTTTAAGGGTATCCAAATCCGTTTGATTACTAATAGGATGTGCCGATGTGGATATGGTAATACTCTTCAAACAAATTATTATTTAATTAAATTATTTATTTGAATTTTTTTAAAATATTTTTTTCGCTTGAGATAAGTGATTTTTTTTTGGATTTTATTTTGAAATACATATTAAAGTAATTAAATTCTTAAATTCCAAACTCTTCTGGAAAATACAATATTAAAGATATCAACAAATAATCCAAAACTTATATTCAATATGTATTTAACTATTTATACCCATTTAAATTTTAGAGAAATAAAAAAATCCAAATTTCTAGGGTTTTCTAATTTGCTATTGGATGAAAATTATGGTTATTATATGTAAGCTCGAAGGGAAAAAGAAAAAGATTTATCTCAATTCTCAATTTCTAACTTCTAAGACAATGGTCAAACTTCATTCCAATTTTCCAATTTGTCTTCCCCTGAAGTCTCTCTCTCTCTCTCTCTCTCTCTCTCTCTCTCTCTCTCTCTCTCTCTATTCTATTTTTTCCTTTGGTTTTTTCCTTTGGTTTTTCTCTAGCAGCAAAGAATTAAAATTATTCATGAAATAGAATAAGTAGACAGAAGAATTGTAATTAAATTTAGGCATATTTGAAAGTCAAGTCAATTATAGAGAATGTCACACAAACTCTTTTTGTAAACTTAGAAACATCAGAGATTCAGAATTCAAAAGGAATATGATAAAATGAAAAATTTATCTTCAAAATCAAGAACTTAAGCCGTAGGTAGGTATGTTTTCATTCACAACTGTTCAATAAATTGATATCTTTATTCAATACAAAAAAATTCATATTCAAAACCTTGTTAACAAGTAAATCAACGATAATTTAGTATTCAACAAAAAAAAAATGTATTTTTTTCATAGTTAAAGCAAATGATGCTTTACTTACAAACATAGCTATATGTCTTTAATAATTTTCTTTTTAAAATCTCACAGTAGAGGCAAAAGAAAGATGTCAGTATTCATGATGAGAAGTTGGGGTATAGATTTGTTAGATATTAATTCTCTATGTAATAGTTTTTATTATTCATAATATATTATCTCGCCTTAGTCAAAAAAAAAATCAATATTTTTTTGAACTAAAAATGACTTTGTTGGAAAAATAAAAATTACCTTAAAAATAATATAAAAAGTGAATTTATAGTCTAATATGATCAAAGTGACTAAATGTCAAAATCAAGACTCATATCAATGTTATGTTAGTTTGAAGATCACGGTAAAAATATAATACTGTAGTACATGATCATTATCAAATTAATATTAAGATTAGAGCTAAAATTAGAGTCAGGATCAAGGCCAAAATCAAATAGATGCGTATTCCATTGGTAATGAGGTTATAATTTATTTTTATTAATTTTCTACAAAACATGATCATGTTTCTAAAATTTGACACGTGTCAAGTATCCACCCATATGTATTACAATTAATTCATCTCCATGTGGGTGGAGGGTCCAGGGTCTTTAGACTCAAATCAGGGCTAGGATCAAGGTCAGGATCAGGGCTAATATCAGGGCCAAGATCAGGGCCAGGATTAGGGCCAAAATCAGGGTCAAATTAGGGCCGGGATCGGGGCCAAGATCGAGCCGAGAATCGGGGCCAAGATCGGGGCCAAAATCAAGGCCAGGATCAAGGCCAAGATCAGGGCCAAAATCAGTGCCAGGATCAGGGCCAAGATCAGGGCCAAAATCAGGGCCTGGGTCAGGGCCAAAAATCAAGGACGGGCCGGGATGGGCTGGGCGGGCCAGAGAGTAATCCCAGGCCCGCCCTTGGCCCTAGTTCAGGGCCAAAATATTTTGGCCCTAACCCGCCCTTAGGGCCATAATCTTTAGCCCAAGCCCTATTCGGGCTTAGGGCGGGTCAAGGCCGCCAGGGCCAAACTTGCACCCCTAATTTGAACTTGATGGTTCAAATGAGGTGTGATAGTAAAGAAGGTAGTTTGAAAATTCTGAAAATACGACATATACTGAATTATCATTTTACAATGGTGTGTTTGACATATAATATGATATATCATGAGTGTAAACGTAATAGTTTGCAAATTTAGGGAGTCTATATTTACTTTACTCTTATACTAATGCTACAATAAAGCTAAAATGCGATGCATCACATCGAACCTTAACCTTTCAATGCCCAAGATGCAAAGACATTTGCTCTTATAATTCTCAAAAAATAAGACTCCTCTATAAGCTTCAAAACAGAACTCTATTAAAAATAAAAAGTTCTCCATAAATAATAGCATGCATATGCCATTATCCTTTTGTCATTGGTCATATAATCATCTTTTACTTAATTAATATAAACATTGGATTTTGTCTCCTCTCCCGACAATAATGGTGAAACATATTTGGATGATATCCTTCCTTTTTATATCACTTTGATCTCTTTTTTGCCATTTTAAGGGAGAAGCGAAAAAAGAAAGGAAAAAAAAAAAAAAAAAAAAAAAAAACCAACATCTATAGCCACAACAGGACTAGGTTGGGTTAGGCTTTTCAAACCCAAACCTTGAACTTGATCATAATTTTGACCCTAACCTTGATCCTAGTTAAACACTCAATCATGATTTCGTACTTTAATCAAGGTCAACCTTGCTCAACCCTAACTTGCCCCTTAAAGCCAAAATTTTGAGGCCAAACCCTTTTTTAGCACAAGACAGGGCTAGACAAATTTGAGTCACGAGCAAAATTTGTACACTTGCCAACGCCCATAACTTTTTTTAAAGTCTAGTGGGAACCAACGAGTCGAAGAAAAGAGACATGAAAATATATAAAAATACCCATATTTTTTTCTCTTTATTTGTATAATATATATTATGGACAATGACTATTGTCCCCTTGTATTATAGCTGAATTACTACTTTATCCCCTATACTTTTTGAAATTACTAATTCAAACTTCAACTTTGCCTATAATTATTATTGCCCCTTACTGTTAAACTTCGTTAATTAAATGATGACATGGCATATTTTATTTATTTAAAGATTCTAAATTAACCCTACGACTTTGTATTACTTATTTATACTTTATATTAAATTACATTACTATCCTCAGTAATTAGGGAAAACTTAAACTTAATTAAACAATCTTTTTTCTAGTCGAAAGAAAGAAAGAAAATAAAAGAAAATTTGTTATAAAATAAAGAAAATATATTAGAGACAAAGAAGAAAACTAGAACGAGATCAATCAAAACTATTTATTGAGTTGAGTGCATTACATATTTATAGTAGAAGTTGCATTTTATCTGATATGGAAATATCAAGGTCTACAAAGAAATACAATATATGATTCTTACACACAATAAAATGTTCTTGATATAAAAAGATAGATTGATACCCAAGATAAAAGGTGCATAGAATAAAATATTGACGGCCAACATTGTGTTTTGAGATGACTGTGGTCTTAAATTAAGATGGGAACGTGAATCACCAAGACTGTATGCTGAAGTGGTTGAGATCTTCAATTGGAAGTATTATCTCTTTGGGGGTAATGGACATCATAAATAAATATTATTTATAACACTCCCCTTTGGATATTCGTTAATAAATAATGTACTTTGTTAAAATATTCCTAAGAAAAAACTCTATGGAAAAAAAATCTTAGTGAAAGAAAAATAGTATACATATCTTTTTTTTTTGTATAAAATAGTATACATATCTAAATAATACATATTGGTAGCTGCTTCATTAAAAACCTTACCAGAAAAATCTAATGGGACAAAATCTTGGTGAAGAGAAAAATAGTGCAACACGTAGTTTACTCCCCCTGATGATAAAATAATTAAGTATATTTGAGTACGCACATTCTAATATCATATATCAGCTTCTCAAAATTTAAAGAAAACAATGCCTCAGTAAATAAATCTATCAAATTATCATTTAAACGAATTTAATAAACATCGATTTCACCATTTTGTTGAAAATAATGAATGAAGAAAAATTTCGGCGAAATATGTTTCGTTTTATCTCATTTGATGTATCATCCCTTCAATAGAGCTATACATGCAACATTATCTTCGTATAATGTTATTGAAACCCCTTTTCTAGTAGAAGACCGCATGCTTCATGAATATGTTGTATCATTGATCTTAATCAAATATATTGTCAACTTACTTCATGAATCATTATTATCTCTACAAGATTTGAAGAAATGATAGCTATGGTTTGTTTTGTTGAACGCCATGAAATAGATAACCTTCACTTGTGAATAAATAGCATGTCTGAGATCTAGTTTTATGTAGATAACATAAATATCATACATCTGCATAACAAGTAAGTTAATGTCCACATTCGTAAAATAACATTATGTCAATAATTATTCGAATGTACTAAAATATATGTTTAACAACATTCCAGTGTCTTCGTATTAGAGAAGAGATAAATCTTACTAATACACTTATAGCAAATGCAATATCTGATTGTGTACTATTAGCAATATACATTAGTGTCATAATTGCACTTAGATATGATACTTCATGACCAATAAGTACTTTATTGTTTTCATAGGGTTGAAATGAATATTTTCTTTATGTCGAACGATTTCACAACCATTTGGATACTCAATAGATGTGTTTTATTCATGTAATATCGCTTCAAAACCTTATCTATAGAAATTGATTAATGAACAAATATTTTATTCGTCGAATGATCAATTTGCAAGTTTAAACAAAACTTTGTCTTTCCAACATCTTTCATTTCAACTTTCTTTAAATATTCTATTGCTTTTGGAAGATCTTCAGGAATTTTGATGATATCAAAATATACCTTATTATAACAAAATTAGATTCATATCTTTTAATAAAGGCATAATAAAAAAGTTGGATCATTTTTATACATTTTATTTAGTAAATATCCATTAAGGAGATTATATCATACATGCCCTAATAATTTCTGATGCCTTATTGAATAAACTTTCTCGGAATTTTTGTGTTTCAGACATTTTGAATCTTTTTGGAATTTTCATATAAATTTCACATTTGAGTAACCATATAAATAGGCTGTAATAATATCTATTAGACACATGTCAAAATTTTCATATACTGTCAGACTAATAAAATATATAACTATGATTGCATCCACTACAAGAAAACATATTTTCATATAATCAATGACATATCTTTGTGAAAATTCTTATACCATAATTCATGCTTTATATATCATTATTTCATTATTTTTCTCATTTCATTTTCGTATAAAAATTTATTTAAACCCCACTGATTTTATACCTTCAGATGTTTGAACTACAAATTCAAAAACTTTTTTTTTCGAACAAATTCAATTATGCTTGAATTGCATTTTTTCATTTTTGCTAATCATTTTTTCATTTACATTCATCAATAAATTTACGTTCAAGATTCTCGTCTTGTTGCATTATTTCAATAATAACATAATGTGCAAAAATGTTATTAACAAATTTATCTTTTAGGTTCCATCTTTTTACTGTAATGACATAATTATCGAGATCTTTCCATTATTTTCAGGTACTTGAACTTCTTCTATGATTTTATAGAAAGTTATGTCGTCAGGATTTTTATAATCAATTGTCTCCATATTATAACCATCTTGATGATTTGTTTCTTATATTTTTCTATGATTTTATCATTAGAACCAATTAACATTTCACGTTTTAAACGTGGTTTAATTTAATTTGCATTAATAGATTGTCCTACCGGAACATTAACCCAAATTAGAGCATTTGCAACTGAAATATCAGATTTAATTACTCTTAGCAGGTCAACAAATCTGATTGTTGATTCATAATACTTTGTAAATGCATTATCTTTTGCATTTCATGTTCACATTGCTCAGTACGATGATCTAAATAAGATAATGATATTGCATTCCAATCAAATTGTTTTTTTCAATTGTTTATTCTCTCCCTCATGTTGAAAATTCATCAAAATACTAATCAATAAGTCTTATTTTAAATAAATCTTTAATCATTAGCAAGATATTGAATTATATAAGGAGATTCATATCCAATGTATATTCACAATTTTATTTGGAGATTCATCTTTGTGCGTTGTGGTGGAGTAATTGAAACATAAGTTGTCCATCTAAAAATTCTAAGATGAAAAATATTTGGTTTCTGACCATAAATAATTGTATGGGAAAAATTTATAACAACTTATTGGTCTGATGCAAACATATGATGATTTGTTATCATAAACAATGATTTAACTATTAATTAAAGACATTTAATAAATTATTTTGCCAAACTATTTTGGATATAAACATGAGCAACATACTATTCAATATTAATCTTAGTTGTTATATAAGAATTATAAAGCGTGAGATGTAAATTCATTATCATTATCAAGATAAACTGTCTTTATATTATAATTCATAAATTATGCTTTTAATTTAATTATTTGAGCAAACAATCTCACCAAATACCAAATTGCGAGTTCATAATGAATATATATGTGATTATTTTATAGATGCATCTATTAAAATTATATATTATCTGAATGATCTACATGATGGGTGAATGAGCCCATATATTTCACCAAATATATGTTTAAAAAATATAGAATGTTTAATATCAACTTTATCTAATGAATATTTAATAATACATTTTTCTTGAGGACAAACTGCATAAAAAAATTCACTTAATTGAATAACCAGAATGAAGAATCTTCTGGTTCTTCAATAGATGACAATGAATTTTCAAAATTTTTTTGCATCATATTTAATTTCGGATAATTCAATCTATCATTTCAAATAATAAAACTATCAGAATCAATATTCATTTGATTTACCTAAGCATGTGTTTCAACCATGCGAATATTCACGTAGGAAAAATTTGAAGAAATATCTAACATTTTTGTAGTAATATATGGATATTCACTTTTACCATCATTTGTAGTCTTAATCTGGTAATTATTTTGACAAATAGTTTCGTAGCTTAATAAGTATATTTGAAATTTACTATAAAATAATACATTATTTATGGCCAATTTGATCTCCCAGGTAATAATAGACTAGTTCTTCCGGAGCCCTCAATCAATGTTGTACTATTAATTATTTGATGAACATTGGCTTCCACGTCATCAAATAAGATTAATATATATTTTTTTCAATATAATATGCGTTGTAGTACATTATGAAATATTCATATTCTTCATCAAAATAAAATAAAATACTGCAAATGAATATGTAGAAAATCAATATAAAAAAATTAAAATTAGAAAGGAAAAAAAAAAGGAATTACATTTAAGATAAACAAACTAATATAATATCAATTTCATTTTTATTTGAACTCCAGTAACATATCTTCAAAGAAATCTACGTATATAGATGTGTAGCATTTGTGAGGCCATCAAAATCATATTCTTTACAGGCAAAATTTGTTTTAGTATCATTATTTTAGAAAGTTCAATTTATCTCCACATTATTTTATTTTATTTAATTAAAACTTAAAAAAGCTTAAAGAAATATTGTGGAGTACGACAGTACATGCTTAATGATATTTTATACCACATCAATGATAAATATTATCTTTACTCATTGAAGAGTTACATTGAGAATCCTTATAATTTTCTTATTTATTTTCATATAATGTCAATAATTATTTTGTTTATTGCCTTGTCCACTTCCATAGTCATGATCATAATTATAATTTTGCATTATTTCATGCTTATCATGAATTGCTGCATTCACTTCAGGAAATGGAACAGAACCAATAAAACGAGCTTTATGATTTTGCATTTATAATCCATTATTTTACGCAACCACAAAAATACATGATATCATTCAGAGTATTTCTTAAAACTTTTTTTCATGATATTGCTATTGTAATAGCACATTTTGTTTGCCAAATTGATAGTGAATCAGGAGAAACTAGATATTATTAGGAGAAATTAGAAGAGAACAATTAAAATAATATATCAATACTAATTAACACGAAAATTGAAATACACAAAAAAATGAACCTGAACCAGAAGCAATAGAGTAAAGAGGAAGAATCGTCGAGGCATGTCAGACGCTTTCCTTAAAATAGATTCGTCCTCTCCGATGTGTGCTTGAGGATCTAATGGACGTCTATCTCCCAGGATACAATAACGAACAACGGTATACTTAACAAAAAGTAGACCGCAACGACAAACTTGTTATGTGCCTTCTTTTTAATATCGCAAGATTCAAAACACGAACAACTACTCAAACCATTGACAAAACTCACAAAACGTTAAGGAAACCCTTAAAACACTCTAAACACTCTTCTTAAATCAAAAGAGAAAATCCAAAACAACACATATATTCATCAAGGGGGAATCCCTATTTATAGAGGAGGTTTATGTCTCATTAACAAGCTTGGAAAAATGAAAATTCATAGTCATTTACAACCAAACTTAATGAATTCGGTTTGGGAAATGAATAGCTTTAATCATTCGTATACAAACTAGGAAAATGAGAAGTTTCTTGGGAAATAAAAAGTCTCATAACCATCCATTCATGAACTATGCTAGGGAAATGAGAAGTCCCTTGGGAAATAAAAGGTCTCATAACCCTCCATTCATGAGCTATCATTGGAAAATGAAACACCCATTAGACCATCGGTATTCCATGCACTTATTTCCACAAATTCTCTATAATGAATGACTTCCACTCACTCATGCTCAAATAACATATTCCAATACATTAAATCATGAAAAGTTGAAAAAAGTTTTCTTTCCAGTAAGTTCTCATCAATAATATTTTATCCACATAATTTCAACTGAGTACTAATTTTTAAAAACCTACAGAACTGTACTTCATTTATAGATTAAAATCTTGCATCTTCATGTAGATATCCAGAACTGTAACAAATCTTGCAACTTCAAGTGCATCTACAGAACTGTATTCATTTACAGTTTTAAAATTTTGCAACTTCAAGTACATCCAATAATATTTGTGGTGCAAAACTAGCACCCACTATATACAATAAATAAAACCATTATGTTGAAATTGATTAATGACAAACCACAATTGTTAAAGCAACTTAATATCTTATAATTTGTTTGATTCTTAGATTCAATATACATTAATCACGATGCTTTACATTACAAGGTGAGCAAGACAAATTCCATTGTTTACAGAAACATGCGGAGAGGTCGATTATCTTTTTCATCTTGGAAGAAAAAGTATAATGATACATAATCTTTTGTCTTTCTTTTCAAAATGCATACTTTGAGCAGTATTATGCTGATAACGTGTTATAAAATAAATAAATATATTAGAGATAAAAAAAAAAAAAAAAAAAGAACAAGATCAATCAAAATTATTTATTGAGTTGAGTACATTACATATTTATAGTAGAAGTTGCATTCTATTTTCTATGGAAATATCATAGTCTACAAAGAAATACAATATATGACTCTTGCACACAATAAGATGATTTTGATATAAAAATATAAATTGCCGCCCAAGATAGAAGGTGCATAGAATGTAAATATTGACTGCTAACATTGTGTGTTGAGATGATTGTGATATTCAATTAAGATGAGAATGTGAATCACCAAAACTGTAAAACGAAACTTCTCCTTCCCAACCCTGATTGTCGCCGACAGCGGTCATGTCGTCTGAGAGGCGGAGAGGCTCGCCTAGTAGTCTCTCCGGCTCCTCTGTTTCTTCTGCCTCCAATGCTCGACGCCCTGTTGTCCCATCTCTGCTTCGTTTCTCCCATCTCCGGCCCATCTCCCCCCTGCTCGCCGTCCCCTGCTTCTTCGCCTGCTCTTCTCCCTGCTCTCCGCCTCCTCTGCCTTCCCATCTCTCCCTCTCTACTATTTTCATCTCCTCCACCGGCTCAGATCTGCTCATCTCTCTCGGTTCCAGCTTACCCCTCTATCTCTCGTCTCTCAGATCTCTTCCCTACAACAAGTAGATCTGCGGGTTCACCTTCTTCTATTCCACCTCCACAGTCCCCACCTCCTGCCTCTCCGGTCTCCTTCCTCTATTCCTCGATCTGTTTTTTTTTTTTTGGTTCGAACACCCAGATCTGTAGTTGGTTTGGCTTCGATTTGTTTGTTTTTCCGGCCGATCTCCTCTCTGGTTGCAGCATCTCTTTTTCTTGGTTTAGGTTTTAAATAACAAATAAATTCTTTGGTTGCAGCGATCGTTGGTACACACCGCAGATTAACTCCATAGCTGGATCCAAGTTCTTCTGCGGGAAGCTTGAACGCCTCTACGGCAGAGCCGGATGGCAGGTCCGACCTCCTTCCGCACTTTTGATGTTACCACTGTGACAACCAAACGACTTTTATGTCCGCCATGGTGGCGTGTATTTTGTCCCCCTATGTGGGTGTTATTTTGTCCCCCTATGTGGGTGTCTGTGCTTATCTGGTGCTGTATGTGTTGCAGCTTTCTTTCTAAGGGTATATCGGACTTGATCTTGTCCGGTGGGCTTGACCCATCCCTTACTCTGGAGGACCCTATCTATTGCGTGTATGACAGTTTGGTCGTATTCCGCTACTTGGTTCTGTTTGGACCTTGTGTCTTCATGCTCATGTGTCTGTATTTTTCTTTTCTTCATGTGTCTGTACTTTTCTTTCTTCTATGAATGAAGTGCTGATTTACCAAAGAATCACAAAAACTGTATGCTGAGGTGGTTCAGATCTTCAATTTGAAGTATTATCTTTTTGGGGGTAATAAACATCCATAAATAAATATTATTTATAACAAAATTCATTTTCAAATTTATATATGTACTTTTCAATTTGGTAATTAAAAAGTATTCTTAATTTTTTGTGTTATTTTTAATTTTGTTATTTATTTTACAGTTTAATGTTATCAATTTTAAGAAATTTCTACTTCCAATAGATTGTTATTTATATATTGTCTAATTTAACGTTGACAATTTTACGAAGTTCCTACTACCCCCAATAGGGTTTGGTTTTTTTTTTTTTTTTTTTTTTTTTTTTGAATCCCATACCCGAGTAAAATTATTTTATATGATTTTTTATTTTAAATTGTTAGAATTTCGTTGGAGAGAGAATTCTTCCACACTTAGATTAGTGAGTGGGAGATGTATATTAATATTATATGTGGTAAATATCACTTACCTCCCCTCTTAGCTGGACAAATAGCACTTACACCCCCTCTTAGTTGGATAATATCACTTACCTCCCCTCTTACCTAGCAAATATATCAAACACCTCCCCTCTGTTAACTTTCTCGGTTAAATTTAACTTTTACCGTTAAATATTTTTCTAAAACACCAAACCACCCTTGGCTAAAAGTTTTTTTTATTTTATTTTAAACCCTAAATTATCGTAATCACCTAACAGTTAAACTACTAAATTACCCTTAATTAAAATAATTATTAAAAACCAAAACACCATAGTTAAAGCCTAAGTTATCTTTAATTTTAAAAGCCCAACATACCTTTTAAAAATTTTTTTTTATCAAACAATTAAAAACACACGTACTACTATCAAGTAAAATAAAAAATGCAATTAAAAAAAAAAACAAGGGTATGTTGATCAAATTAAACACGTACTACTATTTTGGGTTTTTTTAATTGTTTGATCAATTTCTTAAAAAAAAAAAAAGGGTAAGTTGGGCTTTTAATAATTAAAGATAATTTTGATTTTAACTATGGTGTTTTGGTTTTTAACAATTATTTTTAATTGAGAGTGATTTAGTATTTTAACTATTAGGGTGATTACGGTAATTTAGGGTAATTTAGGGTTTAAAATGAAAAAATAAAATAAAATTAGCCAAGGGTAGTTTGGGATTTTAGAAAAATATTTAACGGTAAAAGTTAAATTTAACCGAGAAAGTTAACAGAGGGGAGGTGTTTGATATATTTGCTAGGTAAGAGGGGAGGTAAGTGATATTATCCAACTAAGAGGGGGTGTAAGTGCTATTTGTCCAACTAAGAGGGGAGGTAAGTGATACTTACCCTATTATATGAGTTACAATTCAAATATTTGAATTTGAACTACAACTTGTTTACAATCAAACTTTACAACTTGTTGATAGTAACTCACACTCTTCTTGATCGGTTGGAGGTAAGATCAATCGATGATAGAACTAGTTACGGTGGATTTGAATTTGAATTTGAATTCAGAGACTTATCTTTTGCATAAATGAAGATAATATTATTTTTGACCTTTTAATTTTAAAATAGCAAAATAGGCATTAAACATTTAACCTTAATGGTCTCTTAACACTATTATAATTGAGGGGCACAACAGTAATTTAATAAAAAACATGATTATTTTAGTAGTAAAATTATAATACACGAAAACAACAATAGTTATTCTTATATATTACCATTTCTTTTTAGTACAAGACAACATCTACATACAGGGGGACGGGGGACGATGAACTATTATATATATCATTTGAAAGAGTAGAACTAGGGACCACTTTACTAATAGATATTGATCATTGTCTCCTGAACCAAGCCTCTGACAATATATATGTTAGGGGTGTTAAAACCTAACCCGAACCGTTAAAACCGGACCGAACCGGCCCAAACCGAAGCTTAATGGGCTGTGTTTGGGCTGAACAACCTCACCCGTAATGGTTTGGGCTAGGTTGGGCCAGCCCGTGTATGACCCGCTAGCCCGAACCGTTTGGCCTGAAACCAGCCCGAACCTGAACCAGCCCATTAAACCCGTTATAAAGAAATAAAATAAAATAAATTTAAAAGTAAAAGACAAGAAAACCCCCAAGTATCTATTTGTTTTCCTTTATTGTTTTGATTTGGAATATGCAAACAACAAGCTTGTTAAAGCCTTCGCCATTTGGAAGATGGGCTTAGTAAATATTTAGCAAATGTATCATCATTTGAAAATCTTTTAATGCTTTAGTTTGATCCATTTTTACAAGTGTTAAGAAGGAGGAGGAAAATAAACAGAGACAACCCACTAAAATTCATCATGATGCCCGTTTTCTTTTGTATATTAGTTCTATAAATTTTATAAATCTTTGTAGAAATTTTTTTTGATTTTAAACACTAACCCAAAAGATTTAGAGATAACTTAATGCCTATATATGTTCACATACTCTTGATAAATTTCACATATTAACAAGGTACTCAAAACATACAGCTAGTAAATCCGAACCCAAACCGTTAGTAAACCCAATTCTAAACCGTTAGCCCAAATCGTTAGTCAGCCCGAAACCATTATTTTCTTAATGGGCCGTGTTTGGACTGAGTGTTTTTCAGCCCGAAACTGTTAGGCCCGGCCCGAAACCAGCCCAACCCGAACAGTTGACACCCCTAATATATGTTATCATTTTCACTTGTTATTTTCTTATTTGGGTGGAGCCTTTGAAGTAGATTTTATCAAAGAAAATGTTGAAAGTGAAAGCTCATCCATATACTTGTGGGTTGTCACACAAAACATCTTGGTTATCGAGTGTCTCTTTAGAAATTGAAATAAAATGATTGTAGGATTTCACTTTTGATTTTAGATTCTATTCTTTATTATTTTTAAAAATTTTATGAGTAAATGTGGAAGATATTTTGTGACACTGAATTGAAAATGATTTTCAAAAGTTGTATCAAAAGGTAAAAAGTATGCAAAGTGGGTGAATCTGTCATTTCGTCCCTGTAAAGAAGAGTCCATTTCCACACAAAATTGACCTTTTGGGTATCTCCTGAATAAATCTTTCGACCAAGGCTGGTAGGTTATCAGCTAAAGGGGCTCCAAAGGGCGATAAGCTCTGCGCGGAGTGGTAACTTATAGCCAACTTTATTCCTTCTCACCCAAACACCATCAACGCATTACCTCTTTTTGCTTCTTTATTCCTTCTTTAGTTTCGGTCTTCTTTCTCTTTTTCCCACCCAAGATTCTCAATTCATCTCTCCAAATACCTCTTCTTCGCCCAGATCTGAAGAGACCCAGTTGAGCAAAGCTGTTTATCATCGATGACGATTGGCTCGGGAGGATCGAGTGTCGTGGGTGAGTTTTTCAGCCTTGGGCAGTTTCTGCTTCTATGAATCTATTTCTGATGGTTGCGCATCATGGGTGTTCTCTTTTTGTTCTTAATTTTTCCGTATATTAGATTGTAATTCTTGTGGGCTTTCCGGATTGTGTGTTTTATCTTTTTCTTATGTAAAAAGAATCCCTAATGAGTTCTTGATGATGTTTTATGTTGGTCAGAAGGCTTTATGCAAATCGTCTTCCTGGGTAGTGGTGCTTCTGGGTTTTCAATCATTTTCTTTTATTTTGGATGATGAGTGATTACACTATTTGCTACCTGTTGCGTGAATCGCGAAGTTTCATACCTGGAAAATTTTCAGGTGATATGAAAATATTATTGGTGATCTTTTGGTGAGGAGATTCTGTATTTTATTGCTATTTATCTTTTTAGAATCCCGGGAACCAAAGTAGAAGTATAGTATTTTTAGTTTTCAGGACTCAGTTCACAGTGTTTGCTCAGTTTCTTAAACATCTGATTTGTTCTATGTTTCTGGGTGGAGTACTGTTGGCACAAACGGATTGTGATTTCAATGTACCATTTCTATATTTCTATGGTTTTCTTGTGTGCTTCTTGGGGAAGAGTATGGAGTTCATGATGAGCTCCAAGAAAGTCTTTTAAGGTGGTGTGGCCACGTTCAATGGAAGCCTGGGATGCAAAAGTGCGGAGGAGTGCTTTGTTGCTGATTGAAGGAACTAAAAGAGCGTGGGTCAGGCCTAAGTTGACCCTAGGTGCATAGTTTAGGCCTTGTTTCAAATGTGACTTTCAATAGAGCTAATTGGAGGATAGGATCCATGTAGCAGACCCATTTAGTTGGGATGTGGTTGAGGTGTCAAGTTGTGGCTGTATTCTCTTTCTTTTCACCATTATTGTTAATATTTGTCTTTGAAAGGATCCATTTATCCTACCCCACTTTGTTGGGATAATGCTGAGTTGTTATTGTTGAATGAAATTTGACTGCCTTAAACGGATTGCTATTTCCTTTAAACTTGTGTTTTCAGTGTACTGTTTCTAGTTGTTTATGGTAGTTAGATAACACAATTCTCTTGATTAGTGACACATGTGTTCACATTCATTATTCATGCAGAGCTGTATTATACTGAATATTTGTCTTTTGTTCTTGACCACTACCTTGATCAATGGATGAGTACATGATTGCAAAGTTTGACAAATTTGAAGTAAGATGATTTTTCCTCTAGCTGTAGATAATGATCTGACATTTCAAATCAGTGTGCTAGCTTTTGGTTAAACAAAGAAAGGAGATCCCTTGATGAACCCGATGAACCTATATTTGACATCTTTTGACTGCCCTACAGTTACCGGGGGAAATTATGGCACCTTGCTTTGCTTTGAACAATGAGTACGTACCCTTCATTGTGGCTTTTGTTAGTTCAATTATGCCATACCATTTAACTCTGAGAACATATCAGAGAGTTCCTAATTTGAGCTTTAAAAAGTATATAACATTAACGGTCATAAAATATTCTGGCAAAATTTTCCTTGGTTCTTGACCTTCATTTTTCTTCCTTAACACAACTCATGAAGCTTACACTAGGTTGCCTAACCTGCTCTACCGATTGACTACCACCAAGAAGTAATGCTATGGTTAACGTCCAAACATGGTTTGCATTCTGTTTTGTGGGAATTCATGTCTTGCATGCTGTTGCTTGTGTCTAAGATTGACTTTTTTCTCATTCTTGTTATGAAAGCTTTATATCTTGTGGGCTTTGGAGCCATCTTATGTCTTAAGAAATGGTAATCTTTTTGTGTGTCTAAAGAATAAGGAATTGAGAGTTAAAAAACATGCTTCTAATCTGGATTTACTTTCTTGTATGTCAAAATGGAATCCCATATTAGTGGTATTTGTGTAGAAAGATAATTATCTGATTCGTGGAAAATTTGTTTTCCCATTGAATATGTATGGGTGAGTAACATAGTTGTCAAAGCGGCAAGGTGACCAAAGCGATTGGGGCTCTGCCTAGGCAATTAGGTGACAAAGCGGCGCCTAGGCGGCAATAAGGCGACCAAAGCAGTTGGGTCAAATTTTGTTTCTTTCAATATAACCACTTTTAAACTACTTTCTATAATAAGCTAAACAAAAATTCAATACTCACATTTATCAAAAAAAAAAAAGAATTCAAGAATCATAATTATGAAAAATTATTCAAAAAAATAACACAAACATAAGTTCATCTCATCAAACCATGGTTGTCAAAGCGTTTGCCTAGGCATTTACTGATTCATTGATTCTTGATGTTGAGTATGGTTTATGCTTCACATTCTGTTGCCGACGGGCACAGGGGGGTCACGCTTCCCGGTGAGAGGGCAGGGTTCGGGGGCAATGACCCTGGAGCAAAAAATAGGTTCTATGTTACTTTGGGCCTTGGAGTTCCTTTGCAGATTGGTCGTCAATTAAGCGGTTAAAAAAAAAGCGGTTCAAAAACCGCTTTGCCGCCTAGGCGGACACTTTGACAACTATGGTTCAAAGTGAGAACTCAGTTACTAATGCTTACTATTTGCTTCCATCTTCATGCATTTGAGGAGTTATGCTACTTGTGGACTGGATGATTCATTCTCATTACTTTCCTCTAGGAAGTTGGAAAAAAGGGCATTCAGATGCATGATGAATCATTTGGACTGAGATAATTGATATAATGATGATATTTTTCAGTCCTAGATTGTTGAAGTCACTTTCACATGAAGTTTCAAGAGATCTTCTTGTACAGGTCTCAGGCATATTGGGGTGTGTGTGTGCTGGAGGCATCCATGCTGCTCAGTTGAACTGCATGTGGTGCTAGCATGGCTCTGAGACTCTGGGCATTGCAGGTGGTAGAGATGTTTGGCATGGATGTGCCATTGTGCACACACACCATATTAAGCCTTCAGACCACCCATAAATTCTCCAATAGAAGGAAAGGTTTTTATATCTTACTGTTGCTTTGCAGTTCCCCGAAACTTCAGATTGCTGGAGGAACTTGAACGTGGGGAAAAGGGTATTGGAGATGGTACCGTCAGCTATGGAATGGATGATGGAGATGATATTTACATGCGCTCTTGGACTGGTACTATCATTGGTCCTCACAATGTAAGTTTCTTGATGCTTGTGCAATATCTGCTTTGATCGTATTACTTCTACTACCATTAATAAACTATTGTTATTACCCTTTAAAATATGGATTTGGTAGCTTGATGGTGGCAATTAGAGCAGTCTCAAGGATGATGCATTTGGGATCTTGATATTCGGGAACTCCTAAATAGGGTAATGGCTAAAAGATACGTGAAATCTTTATCAAAGAATGATTGGGTGATCCAGTGAAAGGATCACATAGAGCTTTTTTCTTGATATATCAGGGTTGGTGTCAATAATTTATTCTTCTCAGCCCCCTTTATTACTTACTTTTTGCTGTCATATATGTCAAAGGTTCATTTATGATTTAATTTTCTTCTTCTGGAGTGAATAAAAAGTTCATCACCAAAACTCTGATGGGATAGGGGAGGGGTAATACACATGGAAACAAGTGGGGTGGGGAGAACTATATGAAAAAACCACAAGGTCAGGAAGACGACTAGGTAATGAAAGGGAAGGGTCAAATTCGCAGGTAACAACCATGGCCTGTTTTCTTGGGGAGGGACAAAAAGCTTACAGAGAAACAGTACGACCCTGCAGCTGGAGGAATCCACTGAGATGGCTTTCCAGATCAAGTCTAAAGATTGATTCCTCCAGCTGAGTGTGGGATAGGGGCTCCAAAAACAAGCTTGTTTCAATGGTTTTGCAGATCAAGGAACCTGAAAAGGACAGCCAAAACTGTTCTCCATTGAATGGGAGAAAAAAGGGTGTTTTTTTTTGTGGGGGGGGGGGGGGTGTCTTTTGTGGGGTCAAATGGAGGCAGGGGCTTTCTTCCAAATGGAGCAGCTTAAAGGGCAGGAAGGGAAAAAGGTGTTTGATCATCCTCTACATTGTTCCAATAAAGGTGCAAAAAGAGGAAAAGGGGGGGGGGGGTTGAACTTGGATATGGCATCAGTGGGGAGGCAAAGGTTCAAGGTTCTTGGGTGGCGAGAGCTATGGCCTTTAAACTAGACTAGCTCGCACCAAGGCACTTGGGGGGGGGGGGTGGGATCTAATGAATTGCCAATTGGAAGATCTATCTTGGAGTAGGCAGGTGGGTATGGGTTAAAGAAGGCTTAAACTTGGGTACAACCCTGGGGGAGGAGAGAGAGGATTTTTTTTTTTTGGGGGGGGGGGGGGGGGGGGGGGGCATTCTTAGGGATCCCTGGGTGTAGACTAAATGGGCACGACCAGATTATAACAGATGCCAAAAGGGTGCCAGGGTTGAGCCAGAAGGAGGTGGTCGCACCAATAGCAATCATTGAAGAAGTGTCATTGATGTCTAAGGGGTGAGGAGTCGAAAATTTTCTCCATATGCAGGAGGGGTTGGAAGGAGAGAGAGTACTCCAAATTGATTCGGATTTGGGAATAAACTCAATCGACCCAAATGGATCCCTATTTGGAAGAGATTTTCCAGATTGCCTTGAGAGGACCGGCAATATTATATTCTTGAATCCTATAAATCAATGACCTTCAAAGACCTCCAGATATAGGCTGGCAAATAGAAGCACAGCTGAATGGTGGAAAAATTGGAGGGGTTTCCTTACCATTTCAAAGGAAGCATCTTAAAGAAATCACGTGGCAAATAAAAAGCTAGCATTTTTCGTCCTGTTGTACCATTGATTTCTCCTCTTTCCATGCATACTGTTCTCTTATGGTAGCCTTAAAAAAGAGATTGTGCCCCAAGGATATGTACTGTAATTTACTGCAAAGCTAGTTGGTGCCTTTTCTGTCAGTCTGATAACACTTTCTTTGATATTGGAATAGCTAGAACTCTTGTTATTTTTGTATGGGGTAAGTTGAAGGCTACTGTTTCTTTTTGATTACTAGTTAACATGTTAAAATGGGATTTGCCACAAGATTTGGGATTGGATTGCTGATGCCTCAGGAAATCAGCATGATTAGAATGCAAGGTCTAACATCTTAAGTTGGTTGAATTCCTATTGGTCATGTATTTAAATTTATTAGATAACCAACTCTTGTGATCCTGATCTGTGCCACTTTATCAATTAGACATTGACAACTGTTTCTGTTGAAACTATTTGTCCTTCGTCAGCAAATAAACCATGCATTAGGATTGTAATGGGAACTCGGTTGTCAGTTCTATTTTATGGATTCAAAGTTGAGTTATTTATATTTTCAATTAGATTTATCTATTATCTTTGCCCCATTAGGCAGTATGATGTATGTATCCAATGCCAGTAGTTCTGATTTGCAATACGCTATTCAACCAGGTTCCCAATTCTATGCTGAACGACTAGTTCTGCTGCAAGCTTTTACTTAGGATTGCTTTATTATTGCTGTACGTGCGAGAGCCATGATTATGGTTGTTGTCCAGAGTCTATTTGACTCCAATATTAACCAATCTTAATAAATTGCTCTGGCATTTGTCAGGTCAAGTAATAGATGTTGAATAATTCAGTGTGATCTCAGTTTGACTGGTTAGTATTTTTTATGGTTACTACGAACTGTTGAGTTCGAACCATAGTGGGAATTGAAAAATGTCTCCATGTTCTTCCTTCCTTCTGATATACAGAGCTTGTGAACTTACCATTTCCATTTCAGTCCGTGCACGAGGGTCGCATTTATCAGTTGAAGCTGTTCTGTGACAAAGATTACCCAGAGAGGCCTCCCACTGTTCGCTTCCATTCAAGGGTCAACATGACTTGTGTCAACCATGAGACTGGCCTGGTAAAATTTCAGTCTTTATCCAGTTGATACCGTGGGAAAAAAATTTTCTTTCATTGTTGCTGTTTGTTTACACACCAACTCCTGGGTTGCCAAAATTACATCCTGCAGTCGTCAAATGCAAGCTTTGGAGTTTTAATGGCTCATCTTCCCATTTCCACTGTATCAGCTGAAATTAAAAATATTTCATACTCATGACATGAGTGTTTGATATATTTCCAGGTAGAATCAAAGAAGTTTGGGATGCTGGCAAATTGGCAGCGGGAATACACAATGGAAGACATACTGACTCAGCTCAAAAAGGAGATGGCGGCACCCCATAACCGGAAACTGGTTCAGCCCCCTGAGGGTACCTTTTTCTAGTTGAAAATGAAACAATGAATAGTTAGAATGCATTGGGTATATACCAATATATAGTTTGTAATGCTGTATCGGTCCTGTGAAGTCAAAGGAGGACCCAGTACATCGTGAAACTTCCCTAATTAATCCCTTCCTGTGCTCTCTGTCTATCCTGTCTTCCTTTGTCAAACTGTGCTTCAGGGATACTCTTTCATGAATGGCATTGCTTGTGTCTCATATTGCTTTAATTGAGAATATGAAATCTGTATGTTGTGTGCTTGTGTGGCTTTGATTGAGAATATCTTGGAAATGAAATCACTCCATTGTGGGTTCCATAATTGATTTCATGTGATTGACTTCCAGGGTGTCATGTAACCTAATTGCACAAGTACAGGATCCGATCATCCGATTTCACTTTGGCTTCCAAGAGGTGAGGTTCTGTTCAACCTTTGTTATTAGGCTCTCGAAGTTGTGCTGCTGTATTAATTACCCATCTTCTAGCCAAGAATACTTGATGTTTAACATCCAACCAGTGGATAGCAATAGCATCTGTTTTCAAGTTTGAAGTTAAATCTTAGTGTGCCAAACCCAAATGACTTTAACTGGTTTGACTCAAACCCTTGACAAAGTATTACTCATTGCTGCACTTCTTCTCTCCCCACTTGATGGATTCAGATCTCTTCTCATATCTGCAATACTCTCCAAAATTCCATCGTCTCCAATGGGCGGAATTTTCTGTAATCCCATCATTTCCTTACTCATATCTTCATCACCTTCTTGACCATTGCTGCCCTTGGCAACCATCACCTTCTCTAAATCGTTGTTGCTTGGGTCCATAATACTTGGAGCACAGTGAGCAAACTTGGAAGAAACACGGTGCTTTCAGAGGTGAGAGAGATGCCAGTGGTCAGAGAAAGTGCATGGGCTTTTCCAACTTAGTCACTGAAATAAAGGCAGCCGTTTTAATTCTGCTGAAATTAAGAACGCAAGAAACGTTCTTTCAGAGTGTTATCAAACGCGCCCTAAGCATTAGAGTAAGGGGCTGTATGGCAATGTTACTATTCCGTTTTCTCGGTTTTAGGTTACGAACAGTTTTTCCTATTTTTCGTTGTTTCTAGCTATTGAAATCATATCTGGTTGCAGAGGGAAATAAAGGTTTCTGTAATAAAAAGAACGAACGAGCAGGGAAGATTTTTAGGTTTCAGAACAGAATGTTATGTTTTATGTTAAGAATATATATATATATATATATACTTATAACTATAACTGCAAATGGTGAAGGATGTAAAAAATAATCCCTACCCTAAAAGCAGACCGAATTACAGAGACAAAGAAACAAGAAATGGACCCTAAAATGCCATTTCATTGTTGAAATAAAGATTTATTTTGCTAAAAGGACTCTGAATTATGTGATGGACCAAGAGTGATTTAGCCTGTTTAAAATCTAATGACATTAACAAGCATTGGAACGTTGGATTTATGGAAAAACACGTGGCATTTCCAAATTAAATGTTGATCGATCGTTTTGAGTGCAGCAAAGGATGTGAATTCGAATGATGGAAGGGTGTGAGGGGAGTAAAATCAGAGTAGAGGATTGTGATTTGCAATTCATACCTTGCTGTTTGCTTTATTAATTTCTTCTATTTATTAAATTAAAAAATTGAAACGCGATGTCACGGATGAATCTTATGTATTCCATTTGTTTAATCGAGCAAAGGAATAGTGTCAATTTCTGCTAAGGAAATTGCAAGACTACAATTCTAGAGGATGTTAAGCAATATGAACTGCTAGAAGCCCTGCAACAAGAAGCTCAATTGACCACCAAGATAACAATACTATTCAAGGAAGAAGAGCAATATTGGCAGCAGAGGTTGAGAGGAAAATGGTTTAAAGCAGGGAAAAGAAACACTGTATTTTTCCATTCAACCACTGCTCAAAGAAGACAAGGTTATACAGTTCATAGGCTGAAGTCATTTGCTGGACATTGGCTTATGGAGGAGAGGGAAATCCAAGTAGAAATCAAGTCATATTTCTCTAATTTGTTCTCTTCTTCTTCTCCCTGATCACCCTCACAGGTTTTTATTAGTTGTTCTCAATGAATACCATCCTTTGATCTCAAGTGATGAAATAAGAAGTGCATTGTTTCAAATGAAGGAGAACAAGATCCGAGGTTATTGATGGCTTACTGGTTAGATTTTACCATAATGGGAAATTTTAGAAGAGGACTAACCCTAGGGATACAAGACTTCTTCAATTGGGATTTTCTTCTTAGAAATTTTGATGGAACAATAATTTCTCTCATCACTAAGAAGAAAAATCCCCAAGAAGTGAGTTACTTGAGGCCTATTAATTTGTGCATAGTGTATTATAGAACCATAATGAAATGCTTTGCTAATAGACTCAAACCCATTTTTCAGACCAAAATTAGTGAAATTCAAAATACATTTGTCCCTAAGAGATCTATTTTAGACAACATATACTTGGTTCACGAGTGTCTACATTTTATGAATTTTTTTAAAAAAAAGGGGGGATATATGGCTCTGAAGTTGGATTTTTGTAAGGCATACGATAAAATTGATTGGAGTTTTCTTGAAGAGGACCCTGGATTTTTGGGCTTTGCACCTCTGTGGATAAGATGGATAATGCAATGTATCACGATTGTAGAATACTACATCAAAGTAAATGGGCAATTCACTGAGAGGTTAATCCCATCTAGGGGTATGGCATATGGGTGTCTTCTTAGTCCATGTTTGTTTATACATTGTTAGAAGGCACTCACCAAAAGAATGTTATCAATCTGGCTATTCCAAAACATCCAGGTATAAAACTTTATGGATTTGGTCCTGAGCTTAATCACCCCTTTTTTTCTTCTCCAGATGATTACATGATTTTCTCTCAAACCCATCCAAGGAATGCAATTCACATTGCACACATTCTCTAGGAGTACATGTAGGTTAAGTTAGTGCATTAGTTACTCAAAGTCCTTGATCTTGTTTGGCAAGGACACTCCTCCTAATACTTGTAGGTTTATCTATTCCTTAATCAACATCAATGAGTTTTCTTCACATGAGATGTATTTAGGATTGCCTTCAAGTCTTGGAAAATCTAAGTCTCAAGTGTTCTCTTACTTTTATGATAGAAATGCCTTAAAACTCGCAAAGGTGGAAAAGTAAATTGCTATCTAATGCAAACAAGTTAAATAAACAAATTAGACAATTTTGGTTGGAACTTGAATCAAGCTTAAGAATTAGTTAGATAAGTTGGAAATAACTTTGTACACATAAAAGGGTAGGAGGATTGGGATTTAGCAATCTTTATGCTTTCAATAATGCTCTTCTTGCAAAACAAGTTTGGTACTTGTTACATCATCCAAATTTCTTGTAGGCACAAGCTATGAAGCATAAATACTTCCAAAATTCATGTTTCCTTCATGTGTAGTGTCTAAGGGGGGCTTCTTGGAGATGGAAGAGCTTGTTGATTGGAAGGGATGTATTATGTAAGGGTTTGATCAGGAAGCTGGAAAATGGTTTAACTAACATATGTACTGACCTATGGATTTCATCATTATCTTCTCTCTATTTTTAGTCTCCTGACTTGAAATGAACTTAATTTACTGAATGATTTAATCTTGTGGAATATAAGACAATGGAATGTTCTTTTGCTCAAAACTATATTTTCTTGTCAGGAAGCTGCTCTAAACAAGGAATCTTCAACATAAAATCAGCTTATTATAGAGTTCTAACTAATTCTTTTTGGTAAATACATGGTGCAACCACGGTATAAAAAGTTAGTGATATATCGGCATGTTGGAAGGACCTAACATGAAATGTAAGAGCAATACGATTTTTTTCTTCTAAAAATCGACAATAAATCACTGAAATATTGCGATAAATTCTGAAAATATCGAAACTTTAAAATTTATATCTTGAAAATAACGCAATAACTACCCTTTTTCATCTAAAAATGTTAAAATATCTTTGCGAAGGCCGATGAGTGCGATCTCTTCTATTTCTTTTCTTTCTCTTTCTTTGCAGAATGGAAGCCGTGGCAATGACGAAAACCATGGCAATGACAGACAGAGATCTGAAGAAGGCATTAAATCTCATGCTCTCTCATCTCTGTGTTCTGATCTCTCTCTCGGTCTCTTCCGTCACAAATTTCTCTCTCTACACCCTCTTGACTCTCTCTTGCTCTCTTTTCTCTGTGCTGTCTCTCTCTACACCATGTTAACTTTGCACTTCTCTCTCTCTCTCTCTCTCTCTCTCTCTCTCTCTCTCTCTCTCTCTCTCTCTCTCTCTCTGCGCTTCTCTCTGCAAAAATCTCCAACGAACAATGAGAGCAAACCCTTTTAAATGTCGGTAAAATATAGCGACATTTCAAGGTTTTGGTAGTTTCACTAGCCACCGATACCCAAAATTTGACTGATTTTTCGAACCTTGGGTGCAACCTCCACATCCAACACTACTCAGTCGAAGAAAGTATGTCATCAATACTCTTCCAAATATTATATCTTTTTTTATGGAAAGTTATTCGTGATGCATTCTCAACAGGTTGAACATTAATCAAAATGAACGAATCTCAAACTCTTCTTTATTTGGAGTGATTCTCCTCACCCAAATTTATAGTACATATGCTTTTCCATTATTCACATGCTCAACAAATGTTGAGAACATTCCATCTTTAGTTGAAGGTAAACTCTTTTATTGATATTAAGTATTTATTTCTTAGATAAAAGACAACTAATGGTGTGCTTGATATTGAGAATTAGCACAAAGCATTATCTTACTGATTGTGGTACTAAAGCCTTACCTCTTTCTAAAATTTTGCATTGTCTTGATTTATTTGGAATAGATAAATCTACTTAACATTTTGGATGCATTATGTAGTTGTGTATTATTTGTTTCCTTCTATTAGTTGTTTGTGATGGTTTCTAGTGTTATTTTGTGCATTTTTCAAGCTATGCATATGTTGCATATTAAAGGGAGATGTTACCTAACTTTTTCTATCTCTTTATGCATTGGTTTTGTTGTCCCAATTAGCACAACCTTGCACATAAATCAAATTAGACATATGAATGAACAGACAATTAATGAAAAATGCTAATGAAATGTAATAATATATACAGCTCAAGATGCACAAATTTGAACAAAAATTAGCTTAACAACAACATGCGCAATATGAAATAAATCTATACCAAAACTAAGACAACAATACATGCACAACATGATAGTCTTTGGGCTAGGGTTCTGAAGGAGAAATATTTTTTCAATTTGTCATTCTTTGACCCAAAAGTTAGACATAAGAAGGGTTGTCGTATTTGAAATAGTATATCTCCGCTGGTCTCCTTATTTCAGCCAATGGTGCATCAACAGATAAGTAATGAGTAGTCAGTATTCTTTTGGGTTGACCCTTGGATCAAAGCTCCTCCATTACCTCTGTTGTCTTTTCCTCATTTAAAGATGACCCTTTCACCAAGATATCAGACTTTATTTTCAAACAAAAGTTGGGATATAGATGATTACTTAGGCAGGTCCCTATTCACTATGTTTATGAGATTGCTAGGATACTCATTTTTTCTTGCCCTGATATTTGGAAGTTCTCCTTCAAAGCAAAGTACTTTTAACATAAAAGTAATGTCTATTTTCTTGTTTTCTTTTTCTACATTATCACTTGCTCAAAAGAGATGGTAGGTCACCACTTGAAAACTAGAAGATATTCTGAGATGTTAGATTTTTTTTTTGAGAGTCCTTCAAGGGGGCCTACCAGTGTTAAATTTTTTTATATGAAAATGGTCTTCTACTAATCCTATGTGTGGGTTCTGTAATAAATATGTAGAAACCGTCTTGCATTTATTTTTTGAAATGTGACACTAGCATGAAAGTTTGGATAATTGCTCATCTTGGGTTGCATACTAGACTTGTAAATGGATAGCCGAAATCCGCCTCCGAATTCGCATTCGTATTCGTTTAAGGGTATCCGTATCCGAAAATGTTCTTACCGGAAAATATCCGTATCCGTCCGTTAAGCAACCCGATTCGGATTCGGATAATTGCTTATCAGATCGGATAATATCCTGATAAATTTTTATCCGGATAGAGTAAAGTATTTAACATTTTTTCTTTAAAAATAGATGATAATCGGATTCGGATACCGGTAATCGGATTCGGATACCGGTATCGGTAATCGGAAGTTAGAAATTTATAGTAAAAAATGTAAAAAAGTGACAATTATCAATCAATAATCGGATATTTTATCGGATCGGATTATTATCGGATATCCGATAAAGTTTCGGATTCGGATTCGGATGCCTTCTCTAAATTTTTGCCGGATTCGGATTCAGATACTGGATTTGCTAATCGGATTCGGATTCGGATACTGGTGTATTCGAGCCGAATCCGGTCCGTTTACAGGCCTATTGCATACTAGGCGGCTCCATATCACTTATCCTGAGGACTTTGTATTAAGGTATGTCATTGTAATAGATAGAATAAGATCGATCTCTTTTGGGTATTTTTTATTTGTTACCACTACTTGATATTCATTTGACAAGCTAGGAATAAATTACATTTATATTAATAGTAAATTCATCCTCCTAAATTTGAACAGTTGATAAATAACAAAATTTTCTTGGCAGCAGAAGTTTTGGAGTTTGGGAATGGGTGTACTAAATAAATCCAATACCAACAATTTCTTGTTATATCTATTGTGATTTATGAATGAAGAAGTTTCATTAATCCTACTCTAATTTTGGCAGGTATTGAAGAAATAGGAAACAGGCTGAATTGTAGGGTTTTTTTGTTGTGTATATATTACAAGGAGGAAATAGTAGCAATGCATGCAGGAGAAACAACTTAGAAGGACCACTTGCATCTTCTCTCCACTTTTTTTTTTGGGAACCCATCGTCTCTGTATTGCACTTTTGGGTTGCAGTTTGCATGAGAGAGAGAGAGAGAGAGAGAGAGAGAGAGAGAGAGAGAGAGAGAGAGAGGGAGAGAGGGAGAGAGAGAGAGAAATCCTAAAACTGTTGAATAATTAAATTTTGCTAATTCAAACCTCTAAACAATTAATGAACAATTAAATAGAATTGAAAACTTAGTATAACAAATAAATAAAAAAAAAGAAATAACCAAGCCTATTCCTGAACAAAAACAATCTCTCAATACTATTTGTTTAAACCACACCAAATCCTTAAAGCTCAAAAGATTGCATAATTAACAATAGTTTAGTACCTAGAACTTGAAGAAGGATAATCGTCAGAAGAAGGGTAATTGTTAGTCATGATGACATCAAATTCAAAAGGAACAACGAGATACACCTTCGATAACAGAGTTCGAAAATTTGCCTACATCTTCAGGGCTCAGAGGAACCCAACTCCATTATAATGGATAGTAAATATTATAACTTAAAGAAGGTTAAAATTCACCATCGAGTGTATAATTCATTTCAAGGAATAAAAACCACCTAAGAAGAAAAAGGAGAAAATCTAACCCTATTGCAAGAATGCTTATGGGATTTTGTTCGTATGACTCAAGCAACAAATGAATGAACCCAATCAACTAATATACCTTTAGTCTGGCCTAATAAAACATGGCATTGGTTCAAAGAGACCAAACCAAAAAATATAATGAACTCAATAGTTCAATACGAACATAATACATGAGCGAAATAAGAATTACAGATCAACCCACTTCATCCCTTATTGGTGCTATCACTGGCCAACGGCCGGATCGCGGATCACCTCCAATCATCCGATTGCCCGCTTCCGTCCGTCCGGCGATTGAGGCTCCGAATCATCCCTTTTCGGATTCCGTAATTCGTCCGATAAAATATCCGTTTTGTTGATAATTGTCCTTTTTAATTTTTTTAATTTATAATTCCGATCCGCTTCCGATCCGTTCCGCTTCCGTCCGTTTCATCTTTTTAGAAAATGTTAAATACTTTACTCTATTCGGATATTATCCGTCCGATAAGCAATTATCCAATCCTCCGGTTGCTGCGGCGGTCCGTTTTTCGGTGTTTTCGTCGGTCCCTTCGTCGTTCGGGGCGTTCGGTTTCCATTTCGGGTCTGCTATTACTAAAGAATAGATGAAATTATTGAATTTGGTTATCAAAATGTTGGGAATATGGAGCCAATACACTCCATGGGAATTGTTTTTTGTTGGGTCATATGGAAGGACTAAAATTCTTATCTCTTCATAGGGGTTTCCTTCACTTCTCAGATTTCTGACACTTTTTCGTGCATTGTTAGGAGTAGGGGAGGAGTCAAGATTTAACATCGGAAGGGACCAAATAATGATAATGAAATTTCTACCACTAACATTTAAAAAAAAAAGTTATCAAGTATTAATTAAAAATTAATGTTATTTTCTTACAAAGCAAGAGCGAAAAGAGAAAAAACAGAAGGACCTTGTATTTGTTTTCTCCATTATTAAAATTTTTCTCCATTTGAGCTAGAGGGTAAATGTTGATATTTCACACATAGAAAAAGGGTTAGAGGGACATCTCTAGAAAAATTGCAAAAAAATGAGGAGGTAATGGAAAATTTTTTAATTTTTTTTGTTGGGAGTGGGAGTGGGAGTGGGAGCATGTTGCTTTGACCTTAAGGGTGTTTCGCCCATAGTAAGGAGACATATTAGATACACTAAGCTTCGAGGTGACATCATTTGTTGGGCAAAATTATTCAACTCTTAATGAAGAACTACTTAGATTAAAAGACCACTTTTCGATTCATGTAGCATCTTAGGATTCAACAACTCATAGGAGTAGAAGAGGATGTTTGATATGGGATCCAGGAGGGCTTTTTATGGCGATTAAATCCTTTGCATGTCCACGAAGTTTAGTGACAGTATTTGGTCCTAAGAGAGTTTTGCCCATGGTAAGGAGACATATTAGCTACACCAAGCTTCAAAGAGGCATCATTTGTTAGACAAAATTATTCAGCTTTTAATGAAGAACCATTTAGGTTGGAAGACCACTTTTTGATTCATATGAATGCATATTGGGATTCAACAACTCATAGGAGTAGAAGAGGATGTTTGATATGGGATCTAGGAGGGCTTTCCATGGCGGCTAGTTCCTTTGCATGTCCACGAAGTTCAGTGACAATATTTTTCAAGTTAGTTTGGGTCATCATCAATCAGGCATAGTGACTAGGGCCTATAGGCCAAAAATGGGAGGGGAGAAGGTATGATAGAAGTGAATGTTTGAACCCATGACCTTCATGGACTTATTACCTTTACATATAAGGCTGTCAGCATTGTGCTAGAAGCCCATTTTTATAGTTTTTAAATCAATTAGAATGTTGTGGCGTTCTCTACCCTCTTTATTGTAAATCCTTCTCTTTTGGGTTATGCCTTATTTGCAATTCTCTGCAAAGCAGTCCTCTACTCTGGAGTTTGAAAATGGAGTGGGTGAATCATTATTCTTTGTTTAATATATTGAATTTCATTCTAATTTCCTCCCCACTTGTTATCTTTTTATTTTTTATTTTTATCTGCTTGTTTTTTTCTATACTCGATATGATATAATTCTCTTCAGATTTAAAGTAAGATGGTAAGGTGAGAGTCTTTTCGGTTTGGCTCAATTGACAGAAATAAAGTGTTTTGAGTTTGTGTTTACAAAAGTAGCCAAAAGAGTGACCATTATTTGTTTTGACAGTTTTGCCCTTACATTCTTTCTTCCTTAAGGATTTTCTTTGGCCCAAGGAGCTGCAACTCCTAATCCTCATCATCTTCTTCGTTCTACTCTCTGCACTATTATTTTTGTAAACATAAACATAATAGTACCTAATCAAGTGAATTTTTGCGAGGATTTTTCTAGTACAGTGTTTACTCAAAAAAGTTAAAAATATAAGTACACGTTTGACAAAAAAAATTAGCATGATATTAATCCCCCGCGTACCCGGAAAAATCTTTTGGACAGAATTTAACGGCTGATTTGGTCTGAAATTTTCCAAACGAATCACAACGTTTGAGCAAGAATAGTCAATATAGTCAAAGTTCCAATCAGACGGAGACGAGCAGCAACACTGGCGAAATCCAACGATGCAAATCGAGCCCCGAGAAATAAAACCCATTTACGAACCCTAGGCCGCCCAGCCCAAGCCAACGTTTTTGCAAAATCTGCTTTTTTGCCCATAGAAAGAAGCTCTTCGTTTCGCTATTGGCCACTCGAAAAAAAAAATTTAAACTTGGCTTCTTCGCATTGCAGAGGAATTGAAGTGGAAGACAAAAATGGTAGCCATTATGAGCTGTTACCGCTGCAACTCTTTTTCCGGTGCCGCCAGCACCTTCACGCCAATCTCTACTCGAAGTGGTAGACGAGGAAACGCCTTCTCTGTACGAATGGGTCTCAGAGAAGATGCTCCTTCTTTGGCCGTTGTCGGCGTCACAGGTGCAGTTGGTCAGGAGTTTCTCAGTGTTCTGTCTGATCGCGATTTCCCTTATAAGAGCATTCGAATGCTCGCCAGCAAACGTTCTGCTGGTAAAGAAGTGATCTTTGATGACAAATCATACGTCGTCGAAGAATTAACCCCAGAGAGCTTCAATGGAGTTGATATAGCTCTTTTTAGTGCTGGAGGTTCTATAAGTAAGCAATTTGCACCCATCGCGGTCGAGCGCGGAACTATTGTTATTGATAACAGTTCGGCGTTTCGAATGGATGAGAAGGTGCCGCTTGTGATTCCGGAAGTGAATCCGGATGCCATGGCTCAGATTGATCTTGGGTCTGGCAAGGGTGCTATCATTGCGAATCCTAATTGCTCAACAATTATATGTTTGATGGCCGCCACTCCCCTGCATCGCCACGCCAAGGTAAGCAACCCACTCTGTGTGGCATTTATAATTCATGGTGCATTGTTCAATATTGGTGCGTTTGAATGGTTAGATTTGCAATTGGGAATTCTTAAAATAGATTATCTTTTACTGAAATAAAGACAGCAGAAAGAGACATTTCTAGCTCTGTAAAAATATAAACTCAATTTTAGTAGATTAACTTGGCCTCATCATGCTGACAACAGGGCAATACTTGATATTATCACTGTAGGAATTTTGTGAAACCTTGAAGGTAAATTACACCCTATTTGAAAAAAAGGAATTGTATCAAAGATTGACATGACTGGGTAAGAGATTTTTCATCAGGAAGGTACATGGCCATTATATTGGAAATTATTGAAATTTGGGGTTGAATAATCAGGCCAAAGCTGGAGGTTTTATTTGACCTGGTTGTGGGCAATGAGTCTTTGACAATGCTACCATAACGGAATTGGGTTTTACTTCTACATTGTAGTATCTACTGGTACTGGCTTTATACATTTGTTTGGTGCTAGCTTTAGTGCTTAACAGCCTTCAGTGCACGGTGGATTTGGTGTCTTGTCATAGTGTAGTTTTAGATGGCTTAACCCATTCTGTTTTGTTTAATAAACGAAAGATCAGATACCAGGTGATATGCAAGACTTATTCTTTTTCCTGCTTTATGGCTGATGAATAGATCCAGCAGTTTGACTGTCTTTAAAATATCTCTGGTCCTTGAGATATTTATTATACATTAATTATTGAGTTTTCATAATCATTTAAATAAAAGAAAAAATTCTTCTTGTTGTTCGTGGATGACAAACTAACTGGGTGGATGGTGATCACAAGTTTCAAATGACATAGTGAACAATCCCAGCATGCCCTTATGAATGATATTGGTACTTTCAGGTATTACGAATGGTTGTTAGCACATACCAGGCTGCTAGTGGTGCTGGTGCTGCTGCAATGGAAGAGCTCGTTCAACAAACTCGTGAGGTTTTATTCTACTCCACTAAGACTCTTAATGCCTTTTCTTTTTCCTTTCTTTCTGTCGATTTTTTGGGTCCAATAATGATAATTTTAAATGCTGAATCATATCATACTTACAAAATGGGAATTCTAATTTGTGTAATAAGGTTCTAGAAGACAAACAGCCAACCTGTAACATTTTTAAGGAACAGGTATGTTTCTGTTTCAAATATAGCAAGATTGATATTAAAACATTCCATATGATCACAGTGGTTCACCACTTAATGCCTACAATT
The DNA here is from genome assembly GCF_041222555.1 of Hakea prostrata. Taxonomy (NCBI): domain Eukaryota; kingdom Viridiplantae; phylum Streptophyta; class Magnoliopsida; order Proteales; family Proteaceae; genus Hakea; species Hakea prostrata. The sequence continues at coordinate 39,760,490 of NC_142607.1, forward strand.
TATGCAGTATGCTTTTAATCTGTTCTCACACAATGCACCTGTTCTCTCCAATGGGTACAATGAGGAGGAAATGAAGTTAGTAAAAGAAACAAGAAAAATTTGGGTATGTAACTATGTATCAGCACAAAGTGCTAGTTTTCTCAGTTATTAAAGTTGCTCAGCTTTCTTCTTTTCTTTCTTTGTTAGTGTAGGCCATAGGCCATCTAATTTATGTAAAATCTTTCTAAATTTAAATGCAGAATGACCACAGCATCAAGGTGACTGCCACGTGCATACGAGTTCCTGTGATGCGGGCACATGCTGAGAGTGTTAACCTGCAGTTTGAGAAGCCACTTGATGAGGTAAGACTGTTGAAATATTGGTTAGACAAAAAGTCACCTAAGATGTCAATTCTCAGACCAATACAGCTAAAGGATGTTACTATGTATCTACTGCCATCCTCTTGTGCACATGACTCAAAGTTGCTTAAGATATCAATTCTTTAATCAATACTGGTAGAGGAGGATTACAAGTAATTTATGTTGGCATCCTCTTGACCTCTTCATGGGTTCTAAATTTGTAATTTGGTATTTACTGGTACTACATTATCTTCACCTCCTCACTTGACCTTGCTTATTTCATTCTATGGTCCTTCTTGGCCAGAAAGTATCTTCTGTTTCAGTATTTCCTACTTCAGTCTTTCCATCTGACTTCAAGCTGCTCAGCAAGTAAGAAAGTGTGTTTGACAAACAGGTGACCAAATTCCTTGCATTGTAAGCTATAGATGCTTTCAAGCAAATTGAAGTTTCGATAGTTGTCTCCCTACAGAAAGCAATTAAAAAAGGAAAAAAATTGTCTAGGATTAGTTATGATGTTGCCTCGACCATTGCCTAACTTAAATTATGTCATGATTGATTTTTAGCATCATACTTTTCCCTAGGTGTTATCTCAACCTCTTGAGACTTGGATGTTGCTTGAATTTGAAGCCAATTACCAGAGAATATCATGCATGAAACTTCCACTGATCTCTCCCCACCTTCTTGATATATATTCTGATTTCACTATACTATGAATCCATGTTGTTGTCATTGTGTAGGACACTGCTAGGGATATTTTGAAGAGAGCTGCTGGTGTAGTTGTTATTGATGAGCGAGCTTCCAATAATTTCCCCACCCCTTTGAAGGTGTCAAACAAAGACGATGTTGCAGTTGGCAGAATACGCCAGGATTTGTCTCAGGAAGGAAATCATGGGTAAGACCAATCAACATCACAATTTTTCCTACATGTTTCCTTCCATATAACCCTATATACTGAACAGAGAATCTCCAAACAGGTTGGACGTCTTTGTTTGTGGGGATCAAATACGCAAGGGAGCTGCTCTTAATGCGGTTCAGATTGCAGAGATGCTGGTGTAGTTAGGACATGGTTTTGGAAATAAATCCTCATTTGGAGATGTTTCAGTTCAGATGTGAATACCTATAGGTGGAAAGATGAAAGCAATTTCGGGAGATTTATGTTGTATTATCCTGAAGCAATTTTGAGAGAATCAGCATTTTGTAGTACTTGTTTATCATTTATATTTTGAGGCTGTAGTTAATAAATTATGAGTTGACTAATTAGTGTCAAATGTATGATCTGAAGATGACCGCTGTTGGAGCAAATTCATTTTAAAGTGAATGCATCATGTATTTTTGTGCTTCATTTTATTTCCATAGGCTTATTTTTCTTTTTCTTGAACATGGTATAGTTTGTCCAGGATGAATTGAAATTAAGATTTACTGAATTTATTTGAAAATTTTCAATGCCTTTAAAATCAACTGATTCATTTTCATCGTTTTGAGGTCTTCATTTTTATTTTATGAAATTTACCCATTGCAGCTTCATTATTCTGCACAAACACAATTTCAAGGTATTATTACACATTTCATCTTCCTTTTGACTGTTTGAAATTCTTTCTTGTAGAATGTTGATGCTGGTGCAGCAAAGGAGCGTATGGCATATTTAGTCAAGGTACAAGCTTCTCTACCTGAAAGTATGTTATCAAATTCTTGAGCTTTCAGCTTCCTGTTTAAATATATATTTATTTATTTATTTTGGGTGGAATTCATGGAGAGGAAATAGAATTATACATGGTTGATTTGATTGAGGTACAAGAATCACAATCCAGAAGATTTTATTTGCTGGCATTGACCCTCCAAAGGGAGATCAGTTGCTGCCAATAGGCTCAGGTTTCCTGGTTTACATAGAAGCAACTTCCATTTCCCCTGACCAAATCAGTTTCTTTATTTGAAGTATTTCGGGTGTTTGCTGATCTTATCTCTTTGTGATGTGTCTGAGACAATATCGCAGGAAGTTGCCATATAACAAAAATTCATTTCCTAGCAAATTAAATTATCATCATTATTAAAAGTATTACTACAAAACTAAATTAACCAGGATCTCCACCTCATTTTACCTACCTAACCATATAATAAACCACCGTTTCCTTACAAAGATTATTTGCTCGTGCACCCACTTATAACCCCAAGTAAACAAGGACTTGCAAAACGAATCATAACTTAAATGGCGATTACATCTTAGAATTCAAGGTATTAGCTATATCAATGACAAATCGGTATCTAATGTCTCCTTCTGCAAGTCGGTCCATAGCAGTGTTGATATAGTCCATCGATATGAGTTCAATATCTGCTTGTATGTTGTGTTCCCCTGCAAAATCCATCATTTCTTGGGTTTCTTTCAATCCTCCAGCTCCACTTCCACCAATAAGCTTCCTTCCTGTTATCCAAAATGAAAGGTTTCTTTCTCAAATATTGTTTTGGTTCACTATAGACTTGCTAGCTAGATAGATACTTTTATTTGTAGATCATGATGGATGTTGCAGCATGGAAATTAAACAAAAGCTTTGAGAAATATGTTGTATGTTTACTTACCCATAAGTAATGGAAATGTAGGCACCTCCAGTGGCTTTACTGATCCACCCACCACCACTAGCTTCCCATGAGGCTTCAGAAGATCAAGCAACGGTGCCACAGGGTGTGGTGCAGAAACGGTATCAATGATGCCATTCAATGTTCCGATCGCAGCCTACATGATTCAGTTCAAACATATATAGATGGTTAGTTTTGTTGAAAAATCTCATGACCTAAATTATACATGCAGGGTTTGTAGCTGAGCTGAAGCACTACTGAATCAAGCAATTTGATTAAGCTCCACCTTCATCTGGTCCGAGTCCTTGCTGACCAAGAATACATCAGCTCCAAGTCTTTCAATGGCTTCCTTCTTCTTGCTTGGTGATGTACTTATCACAGTGACCTTCATGCCTAAGGCCTTAGCAAACTTCACAGCCACATGCCCAAGTCCACCTAAACCCACCACTCCCAAATGCATTCCGGACTTGTCGATTCCATAGTATTTCATGGGACTGTATACAGTAATTCCTGCACACAGCAACGGAGCTCCGGCATCTAATGGCATATTTTCAGGTATGCGAATGACAAAGTGCTCATTAACCACGATGATATCGGAGTATCCACCGTAGTTTTTCTTTCCAGTGCCGCCGAAATCAAACATGGTGTATGTACTTTCTGCTTTGGGACAATAGGGCTCCAATTCCTGTTGGCAGTTTTCACAAGAACGACATGTACCAACTAGGTTCCCCACTCCTACTTTGTCTCCTACCTTGAATTTCTTTACATTGCATCCAACTTGTGTGACCACTCCTGTGATCTCATGCCTGAGTTCAATTAAACGACCAATATTAATTGTTAAAAGGGCATCGGAAGAGTTTAAGAACGAATTTGCTTCCAACTAGTATTTATAGACAATATTAGGGCTCATTACACTGTTGGATCATAACCAATCTATAATGGCCTATATTAGAACATAAGTTGCATATAACTCAAATATCTCAACATTAATGAAACTAGAACTTCGACGAGAAGAGGTAAATCATTGATCAAGAAGCATAAATGGATACATACCCAGGAACAACAGGGAAGACACCATGTCCAAATTCAGCCCTAGTAACGTGAAGGTCTGCATGGCAGATTCCACAGTAAAGTATCTTAATAGTAACATCTTCAGCTCCATTTGCCCTGTAAAATTAAGAATGCCATTAGCTCTCAAATCATAGTCATTCAGGGATTGACAGAATATAATGCCAATAAGTTGTCTTTTAAAACAAAATGTAATAAATCAGGGTAGATAATTATAGACTATAGATATACATATATAGACTACCTTCTGGTGAACTGAAATGGCGAGAGGATTCCAGAGGAGTCTCTTGCTGCCCATCCCAATGCTTCCTGTGTGTGCTCTTCTCCTCCTTGAATGTTAGACATTTTACAACCAGTTTTGATAGCTAGAACAATGAAATTGACAAGTACAAAGAGACCAGAAACGATTAATCTGTGCTTTCTTAGTATCTGTGTGAGTTTCCCTTCTCTATGGGGATCTATGTTTCCGTTGTTTATATAAGGAGAATTCAAGGTAGCAATTTGCGTAATACGTGACGTTGTTTATATAAGGAGAATTCAAGGTAGCGACCGTAGCGTTTTGCGTAATACGTGACGTATTATGCTTTAAATGGCAAATTCATTACGTGCCAGGTGACTTGGACTTTTTCCATATTATATATTATATTGGTCAATATGAAGAATTCCTCTTTGAAAAAAAAAAAGTATGAATATTTCTTCCATTCCACTCACGAAGGGAAGGACTTGAAACCAAGGTCCGACATGTCGGTCCGTGTCGGACTGTGGCGACACAGCGAGTCGGGCGACATGTAGCGACATTTGAATGTAAAGACAACCGGTAATTAATGTGTGATTGGACAGGTATTTTAAAATTTTAATGTGTGATTGGACAGGTATTTTACTTTTACCATTTTACCTTTAATTAATGCAATATAAAGACAAAAAAGGAACTGAAGGTGACTTTAACTTCAACGGATTTTCAAAATATAATTTTCCACAAAACATTAAACATTTAATCCCTGTCTCCGCCCTCCCCCCCAGTCTTATTTAATCGCCCTCCCTTCATCTTCTTCACGCTTCTCCATCGTGGGTGCCGGGGTTTGAAGGTTTGAATAACTCAAAAACAGCGTGGCGGAAACAAGTCGCCGGGGGTCCGCCTTCTCTTCTTCCGGGGGAGATATGGTTTCGCCTTTCCGGTTTCCGATAAACCATTTTATCGTGTCGTTGGGGGGTTTCGTGTTGCCCCCCCCCTCCACCGTCTTGCTTGAAACCAAGGTCCGACATGTCGGACGTCGCCGTGTCGGTGGTTGGCGACACCACCGACACGGCGACATATCGCCCATGGTCGGCGATTTTTTGGGTGATGAAACTTCAATTGCACGGTACTATCATATCCTATCAATTAATGAAAACGAGTTAAAAACTTAAAATATTTGAAATATCACTCTTTCCGATTTTGATGGGACATCTTTACTCAACATTTTCTACCCATTAAATATTTAAAAATAAAAAACTAACAGTCACACGTGAACGCAACAAACAAAATGCCCTTTATCTTGGTTTTCTTTATCTCTCTCTCTCTCTCTCGTTCTTGGTTTGTCAATGGTGATGGAAGGTTTTCGGTCGACTTCGCAGAACATCGGACCTAGGTTTCTCTGCAATCGCTGAGGCCACCAATGGTCTGAATACCGTTCTCCCAGGGATTCCGATGGTCTTGGCACCCACAAAGCCTCCATCGCCACCGGCAAGTACATCTCCCTGCCTCCACTCTGGGATACCGGATACGCAAGTGGCATCGTCGTTGGAATGGCCCCTAAGGCTCACCTACCGTCTCTGTTGGTCTGTTTTCGTCTCTGCTTCAGCCGGAGTCGATGAAACTTCAACGAAATGTCGCCCAATTGGCGATATATGCCGATAAGTCGGCGACTTAATGTAAAATTGGTGTTGCTGGGGGGTTTCGTGTTGCCCCCCAACGACATGGCAAAAAATCGCCCCGTGCTTGAAACTTGCTTTCGAGTTCGCATCCACATATGTCCGATTACTAATAGGATGCGGATATGGTATACTCTTTTTTTACCAATAATTATCCGTCCGATAAAATAATCCGATTAAGCTATTTATTAGATTTATTTTTCTTATTTTTATAAACTTTTTTACTTGTGATATGTGACTATTTTTATGGATTTTCTACTAAAATAACTACCAAAGTTGTTAAATTCTTAAATTTCAAACCTAGCCCTCACAAATAAAATGGCAAAGATATAAACAAGTAGTTGAAAACCTTGTATTCAATCTTTAATCAATGCCCATTCTAAAGAAAATAACTATTTGATTATTATCCGAAACGACTGAATCCGTCCGAAAATCGATAGGATATTATCCGAATCTGTCTGAATATAATGGGATGTGGATATGGTATTACAACTATCCGATCCGAATCCGGTCCGTTTTACACCCCTACAAGGAAGAAGGAAGAAACTTCTAGGCATGTGCATCCGAATCGTTTTGCACTTGTCAAAAATTAACTTGATACCACCCAAGTGGTGATCAAAACATTTGCAACTATCTTTCTTTAGTTTTCAACTAGGTTTATTTTCATGAGGCAACTCAGTTTGTAGTATGGTGGAAGTTTATGTAAAAACTACCAATTCATCCAAAATTTAAAGTCTTTTTCTAGCGTGTTTTGCATGCAAGGTTACCCGTCAGAGCCAAACTTGCTCAATGGACAATAATCCAACCTGAATGTGTATTATGTGGGAAGGAAATTGAAACCATATGGCATATTTTTATATCATGTGATTGGCAAAAGAATTCATACTACTGGATCATTAGGCTTGCGGAAGGAAGATTGGAATGATACATCTCTTCTGAGCATGTGTCAAAACTTCCTTCCCAAATGGATAAGTCAAAAGCTACCTGGCTATTCTCAATTTTCATGATCACTTGTTATTTCATCTGGCAAGAAATAAACTCTTAGGCATTTACACAAAAGAGGCTCAACCCATTGATGGTACTCTTTCAAGTAAATTGATGGATTGTAGCACTGCAGCTACAAGAAAATACGAATGATGACTCTAATACATTACAAAATGCCACACATAATGATACTATGTTATCTACGTATGCAGAAAAGTATATTTGTCCATTTATACCACATATACTAATATTGTGTTAATGTGTGCAGGGATTTTTAACAAACGGATGAAAGTTGCAGGATGGAGCATGGGGATTGCATTAGATGGACATATAAGGTTCATCAATTTTGGCAAGCTAAAAATAGAAGATGAAGTGGATGCAACACTTTTTGGTTTACAAACAGGGATTGTAGCAGCAAACGATCATAGGATAGAACTAGGAGAAATTTTGAGTACTCATACAACATTACCAAATCTCTTACCCAAGCTTGTAGCTACTTTTTGACCTCTACATGTAATATCTAACTTAATACAGATAGCTAAGACAACACAAATAATTAAATTTGATGCATTCTCATCCCTAGTGCTCCATCACTGGATCACCACTTTAGTTCTAATGGCAACTAATCTAGTGGTAGAATATAATGATTTGTAAGCTAATATTTGTAAGTGCTTTTAAGTGATACATATTTTCTTCTTTTATCAAAAAAAAAAAAAAAAAAAAAAATTCAAACGTGGAAAAGCTTCTTCCTTTTTCCCCCTACCCCCTTACCTAGTCTATTCTCTCAAACAAGCTACTTTTTTTTTGGTCCTAAATAAAAATTTCTATTACTTAGAGAAGCAATTACATAGTTTGCTAAAGTCTACAATAGCAGTAGTATGCTGATATTATATGGAGGAGATTAATGCAAAATGATTAAACCAAAGTTGGAGTGTTGGTTGGTCAAAGTCCTTTAGGTTAAGGTCTTTAATATTATATATGAAATCTACCAAAATCGGGACATAGTTTATTGGCCATTTGTGGTGATTTCCTGTTGAAAGTAGAGCTAGCACCTTCTTGTCGTTGCACCAAACTTCATCTAGAGTGATGTTCCTTTGTTGTGCTTGTTCTAATACATCTTTCATCCCAACGAATAAGGCCTCCATTAGCTTTCCTTTCCCTATTCCTCCACTCTTGACATAGTTTAGCCTTCCTTTCCAAAAAAGGCCAACACTCCACCCGACGCTATTTAGTACTAGATTGTGTACCCCTGCACATATCAAAAAAGACAATTGAGTGGATTGAATAATCAATTTTCAAAAACAAGTGTTTGGTTCGTTACTTGTTAGAGGAAGCTCGCTTTGTGTTGATTCAAAAAATTCGGAATTTGAAAGCTTTAAATCATTTATCCAGTTTAAGGTGTTATATAACACTTTACTGGGGTTGGGAATTATTTTGTTGAAAACTTTGTCATTTCTTTCTTTCCAGACAAAGTAACAAGTTATAATAAAGACCGACACCATCCATTTTTTAGTAGCTCTGTCTATCCATGGATCTATAATGAAAGAGTTGCAAAAATATGTAATAGACGAATGTCTCCAACTTTCAGTTCTTAATCATAGCGGCCCTGCTGCCCAGATTCTTTTTGTCCACTCGCACGAAATAAAGACATGCCATAATGTTTCAACAGTTTTCCCACACATTTCGTAAGTTGAATCCATCGGCATCCATTTTGCGAGAATTTCCTTAATTGGTAATCCTGCATTTAAGAGACGCCAGCAATTACGTAGTCATGGTCCATGGATATTGTATGAAAGCTACTTAGTTACAAAAAAACATAATTTGTAACAAACCGGGGTCAAATTCACCAGCAATTACATGGTCATCGATATTGTATGAAAGCTGAAACAGAAAAGCTATGAATCGTAATATATAGGACTCTTTTCAGTGGTAGTTGAGACCCGTGAGAGGCGTGAGGAGACTCAAACTGCTGTTTCAGAATCGTCCATCTCCCATTCGAAGCTGCCATTATGGAAAGAGAAGTGAATCTTTTGCTCAGCCTTGCTGTGGAGATTGACGAAGAAGAACTCCTTTGGACTGCGATGAAGAGATTACCGACTTAAAAACGTACTTATTTGGCGATTCTGAAACGAGATAATTTTGCAGATTCAAATGAAGAAGAGAAGATGACAGAGATGATTGATGTTCGTTAGATCATAAAGGTCCAGAATTTCTTCTTCAATAAGCTCTTGCAACCAACGAGCACGATAATAGTGAACTCTATAGGTCAGCATTATTTAATAACCTTCTTCTGGTTTTCGTGTTTGTACTTCAAGAATCTAGCTCTTCAATCTCTCTACCCTAAAGAGAAGAAACTGGACCAGTTCTCAAGGATCCTTATTAGTTATTACTTTATGTGATTTCCAACTTCATGAAAATCGGGTTTGGTAACGGAATTGAATGACGCGGTTTTGGGCCTTCATAAACGAGCCCTAGTTGGGCCTTAGCCCAATTTTTCATGGGCTTTGGGTTATGCTTGAAGCCTTAGATTGGATTCTAAAATACATGGACCCACTGAATAACCCATCAAAAAAATAATTTTTTACGTTGGAAAAAAACAGAAAAATTGACCAAATCAAACTGTTTTGTTTTAAGCGATTTTTTTTTTATATAAATTGAAAATTTATGATAATTTCCTCTCTAAGAAGCAATTTTGACATTGTTTCTCGAAGGTGTTTTCGCTTCTAGAAGCAAATTTTGTACCTAAAAGAGTGTTTCTGCTTCCATAAACATTTTGTGGGTTATCAAATGGTTCCTAAGAAAATCTTAGAAATTAAAACATCCTAATAGAGCCAATGGAGGGTTAGTATGACAATTAAGAATCTCAACTCTCGGCCCCCCTACCCCAATATAGAAAAAAAAAAAAAATCAATCTTCTTAAAAATTAATCAATTCAAAACTCAAATTCGAGCAGTTTTGCCTCCACCTAAATAAGGTGTGGTAGAAACCTTTTCTAATATAATTATAGAATTATTAAGAGTTGTATTTCAAAAATTCATAATTTAAATAACAACATAATGGTACAAACTCCCTGTAGAAGAAATTAATGTTTAAGATCAATCAACTGCTAATTTCTTGAGAAGGAAAAAAGAATATTAATAAAGATTGTTGAAAAATTACAGTTCAAGATTGATGGTTCCAAATTTGCAAGTGAGGTTTAAGAACATTTGTATTACAGCTGATGTTCAAATAGGCAATAGAGCGTTATATACATTGTTGAATTATTACATAGATGCAATAGAGGTAAAACAATTACAATTTTATAGTTTTAGTTTATTCCATTAATTTCTTTCCATAGAATCTCAAAGGAAGAATGGTTTTCTAAATGCAGAAAATTTTGAGCAATTTGATGATCTTTCATCCCAAAAAGCATTCACTTAAGATCTTGGATAACATAGTGGTGTTTCCTGAAATTTTTCCTTCGGGTAAAGTACATTCTTAGATCTTGATGATCTTAATTTTTTAATATAATTTTAAAAAGTAACTTACCATGAAAAATTTTCCTTCGAAATACATTCTTAATTTCTTAGCATAAGGTGTTTTGCTTATTCATCAATCGAGTTTCATTTAATTTGTTTTCTTCTCTTTTTGTTTGTGGGATGACCCTACTTTTGGGACCACCCTGCTCATGAAACTCCACCTTGCTTTTTATCTCTCGTAGGAAAATTTGACCCAAAATTAAAGATTTGTATACTTCTATCTCGTAAAAAACAGAAAAAAGATAATAAAAATTATTATAAATTCACGGTGCCTTGATGTATGGCCTTGTAACTTATGGTTCCAACCAAAGGGAAAAAAATTCATCAAAGTTTCTCAAATAATGCACATTCTATGATAAAAATTTCTTAAGATATTGATATTCATTCTTATGCTAATTATTTTTATTTTATTTTTAATAGTTGTCATATTCTTTTAAATTAAATTTAAGACACGCTAATATGTTACTATAGTGGAAAAGAGTGCCGCTTGGCTACCTTGATTCTATGTCCTGATATACAAAACAAATGAAATTGTAATCTCATTTCCTCTGATAAAATTTTTATCAATTTTTTTTTTTTGGTGGTGGACACTAAAATTTCATCAATGATGCCCTTCTAAGCACTCACCACGCTTGCTAGTGGGCCTTATGCTACCAAGCAACAATCTCTTATCCTCTGTTTTTTTGGTAAAAATTTATTATCCTTTATTGTATTATTATGTATACTTTCAATTTTTCTTTTTATTTTTTACATAAATCTTATACTATCCCATGCTGTACTTCCCCTACCCCTGAATTTGTTATGTGGTTCAAAACAATGAATGATATATCAGCTATTCTTCTACTAATTAATGTAGGATGACTATCCCCGCCCCTCTGGATTTTGTTTTGGCTTCTGTACAAAGCCTTTGGCACGGGTTCACTTTTTGAGTTCGATTATTCAGTGAATCTTTGCTTATATTAATTATATAGATTTTCCCCTGAAGATGTAGCCGAGGTGTGTGTAAACTGATTTGAATGAACCTCAAATATAAATAAATAAAAATAAAAAACACATAGAATGACATGAGTATAGGTGATTTGGTGTTGTGATTAGCCTTGTGGAGAGTGGACACTATCCTTAGTTCATTTTCCTCCCCAAAAAAAAATTTTTATCCCTAATTTTTAACATCTATTCTAGAAAGTTGAAAACGCTACCACATATTTTCTCCGATTCAACTAAAGGATCAAATCCCATTTTTGAAGAGATTCTCTCTACATGATGTATGATGGGAAGCTAGGTCTTTTAATTTTAGGTGAAAGGAGTGAGTTTAATATTGTTGGAAGGAATTTCCATCGTTGATCCTTAAATAAGATATAATTCATTTGAGATCTACATATTTGGATAAGCCAAAGGATATAAAAGGAGTTCACGTGAGAGCTTACACATATTTATAAGCTTAATTTTGATTTTTTCTTTTTTTTTTGGTTTACTCCAACAATTTTAAAAGGGTCCAACTTGTTTGAATTTAGAGAAAAATCTACTTTGATAATTGCGACAACACTTTTTAACTGACATGTTTGTATGAGCAAATGCTCACTAGTGGTTTCATGTCCGTGAAGGTTTTTTTTTCCGGTTTCAGGTCCGCGAAGTTAGCAATAGGGACAATGTTTTTCTCTGGAGTTTTGTAATGATTTGCTAGGATGACAAGGGACAATAGTGATTTACATATCTGTGTTGAAAATCCATACACAACCTTCAATCGTGGTTGAGTTTTGTCACTTAGTAGCTAGTTCTGAGCAATTTTTCCACAATCTAGGTGTTTCAGGCAATAATCTTGTCTTAGAATCAATGCCAGAAACCTCCACTGCTTTGAACTGTGAACTATAACAATGTTGAGAATGTTATTCACCAAATGGGAGCCACTGTCTTGATGTCTCTTCTACAGCCTGCACCGGAGACATTTGATTTGTTCGATGACCTAATACTATTATCTGAAGGACAAATTGTCTATCAAGGACCGGGGTCAGAAGCTATGATGTTCTTCGAATCATTAGGTTTTATACTTCCACCTCGTAAGGGGATCGCAGACTTTCTTCAATAGGTATTGTTATGTAAAAAGTCACTGGAGCTTGTGTTTCTTGCCCACTTCAATTTTTGCATTATTTGAATTTGTTCTGTTTTCAGGTTACCTCAAGAAATGATTAAACACAATATTGGGGTGATTCTTTAAAACCATACGTGTTTCTTCCCAGTTCAAAGATTGTAGATGCATTCATGGACTCTGAGTTTGGACATTCCTTGCACTTTACTCTTGGAGTTCCATATGATAAAACCAAGAATGTTCCTTCAGCTCTTGCCCAGAGAAAGTTTGCTGTTTCAAAATGGGAACTCTTCAAAGCATGTTTTGCAACTAATTCGTAGGAACAGATTTCTTTATATTTTCCGAACATGCCAAGTATGCTTTACTTTCCATCTTTTGCTTCTGAAGCTTACAACTTTATACTGTTCGAGTAAATGCCGCATTAACATGAAATGAAACTCATTTTTATCATGACTTTATTTATTCACACACTATCTTTTTTCCTAGATTAATTAAGACTTGTCCAGATGAATTTGTCTCTATCTACTCTGTTGCCATCTCCCCTCCCCCTACCCTTGTCTTTCTCTTTTATTTCTTGCTTTCTATACCTTACATGATTTGCTCTCCTACTGAGGGAGAAACATTAGATAATGCAGGCACCAACTTTGTTCTCTGTAACTGATATAAATATTCTTGCTCATTTGTCCGTAACATAAACCTCATTTGTGAAAAATGCAAAGTTGTCAAGGCGACAAGGCGACACCAGTATGCCTTCACCCAAAGAAGCTCCATGACTCTTAGGCATCACTAGGTGACACTTAGGCTATATGGAAATACGAGTTATGAAACCCTAGAACTCCTTATCCTTGCTTCAATTTCAAAATTACCCTTCTTGTTGAGCATGATGTTCATTATTTGATTGGTCCATATTAATATTTCTTAAACCATATAAAGCATATAGTCTCTTGACAGCTAAACATGCCACTTATTGGTCCTACAAATTACTAAACATGCTACATAATGCATTTGTGAAGAAATAATAAATTGTGTATCTTGATATGAAATATTTATCATAAGTGTCTAACTTTCAATTGTGTTGGGGGTAACAACAGCATGGTTTGTTGTCTGAATAGACAAGGCTCTTATCGGTTTAAAACATGGTTAGTGGTTGATTGAAGTAGTCATTTCATGCATTTTTAGCCTTATCTATGTATTCAGAGTAAATGGAAGTGACAGCTTTCAATGTAACATACGTATCTTTATTGGAAATTCTTTGCAAGTACTAACTGTAACACACTTTCAGGTTGCATTTGTTGGAATCATAACATGCACAATGTTTCTACAGACAAGAAAAAATACTACAAATGTGATGAATGAGAACCTATACCTTTCTTGCTTGTTCTTTGGACTGGGGCGTATGATGTTTAGTGGATTTACCGAGTTACCCATTACCATTAGTCAATTCCCAATCTTTTATAAGCAAAGAGATAATTTCTTTCATCCTGCTTGGGCATGGTCCATTCCTAGTTGGCTTCTACGTGTGCCTTATTCCATCATTGAAGCTTTTGTATGGTCTTGTGTTGTATATTATGCAGTTGGGTTTGCCCCTAGTGCTGGGAGGAATGTATTCTTTTTAACTAGCTTTACCAATTTTTATTTATTTCTTCGAGTTTTCATTGTATTTATTTGCTCTTTTAAATGTTTCTAGGTTTTTCTGCTTCATGCTCCTACTATTTTCAATACACCAATTAGGATTGGGCTTATTTCGAATGATAGGTGCTCTTACACGAGATATGGTCATTGCCAATACATTTGGATCTGCAGCTTTACTAATTGTTCTTTTGTTGGGTGGATTTATAATACCAAAAGGTTGGTCTAATTATTTTCTTTTGACGGTTTTAATGGTAATGGGAGTTATCAGCTTCAATATAATGATTTGGTGGTTTTGTTTCTAGGAATGGTCAAGCCATGGTGGGTATGGATGTTTTGGTTATCACCATTGCAATATGCACAGTGTGCAATTTCAGTTAATGAATTTACTGCTACAAGATGGATGGAGGTTTGTTCCTTTTTGTTTACAGTGGCCTTTCCTGCTTCATAATTTTCACGTCTCTTTAGACTCAATCATGAATTTGTCTCTTGATTTTTGAATGCCCTATATTCTTATAATTTTTTCATCTGAAGTAGTTGACCATATGCTATTTCTTTGGCAGATATATTTGCATGGAAATAATACTGTTGGACATTATGTTCTCCACTCACATCGTTTACCAGATAACCCAAACTGGGTTTGGATTGGAGTTGGTATTTTACTGGTGTATGCGCTGGTCTTCGTGTTGTGCTTACTCTTGCTTTGCCTTACCTTAATCGTATGTCTGAAAGCACCTAGTGATTTTATGGATCATATTGTCTCTTTGTTAACCTTTATATGTTTGACACACCAAAGGTAAAATTTCCTAGGATGATTGCTTCACTTCAATTTCTAAGAGAATGCATTTAACAATTCTTTGTTTGTGTGTGACAATAGGAAATGACTGCCAAGGGGATTCCAGAAAAGGAGTATTCTCACCTGGTGTTCTTACTGCACTAGTTGGTTCAAGTGGAGCAGGAAAAACTACTCTAACGGACGTGCTTGCTGGTAGAAAGACAGGTGGTATATACAAGGGGAAATTAGGATATCTGGTTATGCAAAAGAGCAAAGCACTTTTACCCTTTTGCATAACCATAAAAATAATGGAAGGGTTTGCAACAAGCTCTACTGCTATTGTAAGGTGTTTTCTTTGTTCAGTTGATAACCCACTATATCCAGGCAAACCAACCAAAGCATGCCGTGGAGTATCAAGCTCTACTAATTCCATTACTTGTTCAACGAACTCCTATAATACATGATAGTAATATTTTATATCAGAGACAAATACAAGATGCTTATCTAATCACAAAGCAATATCAAGTACTTGCTCATTTATCCTCTTTACTGATTTCTTTCGAAAGGCGGAGACTTGAAGAAAACAATAATAACTCTTCAACTGTAACTTGAGGAGAATGGTTATCAGATTGTTCAAAACTACTTTAATGGACGTGCTTGCTGGTAGAAAGACTGTTGGATATATAGAAGGGGAAATTATGATATCTGGTTATGCAAAAGGGTGGTTTTGAACAATTGGATATCCATTCTCCTCAAGTTATGGTTGAAGAGTCATTATTGTTTTCTTCGAGTGTCCGCCTTTCGAAAGAAATCAGTAAAGAGGATAAATAAGTAAGTACTTGATATTGCTTTGTGATTAGATAAGCATATTGTAGTTGTCTCTGATATAAAATATTACTATCATGTATTATAGGAGTTCGTTGAACAAGTAATGGAATTAGTAGAGCTTGATACTCTACGACATGCTTTGGTTGGTTTGCTTGGAAATAATGGGTCATCAACTGAACAGAGAAAACACCTTACAATAGCAGTAGAGCTTGTTGCAAATCGTTCCATTATTTTTATGGATGAACCCACATCAGGACTGGATGCAAGGGCAGCGGCCATTGTCATGCGAACTGCTTATAACACTGTTGATACTGGTCGAACAGTGGTTTGCACAATACATCAACCAAGTATTGATATATCTGAAGTATTTGATGAGGTGAGTATAAGCATATATGTTCAAAAATGTCCCAAAAATATCAAGAAATCATAATTTTACTAGTATGAGTTCTCATAGAGTTTTCCGTCCTTGTGTATATGGTGTAGCTACTTCTTATGAAACGTTGGGGACAAGTTATATATGGTGGGAAACTTGGTAGGAACTCACAAATTATGATTGATTACTTTCAGGTACAACTTAATTCTGTAATTTTTACGTTTTTGTTTTACTAGTTGTCTTGACTGAAATAATTTCCTAAATAAATGGTATCATCAAACTAATTTTGGTTTCTATTGTATTTCTCTTAACTCCCATCAACCACTCTGAATCTAGTTACCAGTGTTATGAAATTTACTTCATTGACCTTGAATCTATTATGACTTTGCATTTATTATCCATGTTATAAAGCATTTTCGACCAAGTAATGGAAGGAAAATTTTAGAAAAAAGGGGATGATTATTGCAGAGGACAGGCAGTGTATTTAGTGAGACTAAGATACTTCTTAAATTTACTGTGAGATGCTTCAGGATGCTTTCCTAGTTTTAAATGGAAACATCTTGAGCATGAAACAGAACTGTAGGTTTAGGCATGGTAGATAGTGTTTGATCCTATTCTGTGGAAATATTAGTCTTCTGAGTTCACTTTGAGCAGAACAAACTTGTGATAAACTCTTGAAGATAATTGGAGGTCTCATGATGAAAATTAAAACCTCATCTGAAGTCTGAACTAGTTTTATAAGAACCAGCTTTTGTCCTTTTTTCACTGGATTATTATAAGTATCTGATCAACTGAATTGTTTAAGAAGCTCAATTTTTCTATTTTTGGGTGTGGAAGAATGAGATAGAATGTCCATGAAGTTCTGCTGCCCTAAATGAGTAGTTGATCAATGTTTCTTTCTTTGCATATTGTTGAAGTAAACATAAATTAGGAGTTTTACTGTTCACGTTACTGTTCACGTGAACAGTGTTTTTACTGTTCACGTGAACAGTATTTTGCTGTTGTTTTGATTATATTTTCTATTTCTAATGTGGGAATCTTGCTACATAAGTTTTGAGAGTTTTTTAGAAAGCATAGTTTCTATTTTGGTGGTAGTTTCTATTTTCAGAACTTTCTATTTAGGAGTTAGGAAGTTACTAAAGCTGTAATATTTTGTTTCCTTCTTCTAGAGGACAATTACTTGTCTCTCAAGTTGTATTAGATTCATTAGAAGCTATAAATAAAAGTGCTCTGTGATTCTAGACTCTTTAGCTAAGAATCATAGGTCTTTTCTACTGGTTCTTCATCTCTCTTCTCTTCTCTTCTTCTTCTTCTCTCTTTTCTCTATTCAAGTTCAACTGCTATTTTGATTGTTTAAAGCTTGTTTTCTAACATGGCATCAGAGCTTTTTTGAATCAAAATAGTGTTGTTCTCAATATTCTCTTCTGAAATTCTTTTTTTTTTCTTCTGTTTCCTTGGTGTGCAGCCACCTGATGCTGTATATTATGGACTGTTCAATCAGATATTCATGGGAACTGATCTTCTCTACCTATTACCTTACTCTTACACATTCCAGAACTTGAATACCTTTGTTACCTATTTTTTTTCTCCTATTCTGTCCTAAGGTTGCAGAATTTTTTTTTTTTTTTTTGTGTTCTTTCTACTTCAAGTTTTGGAAAATTGATTTGAGTGATATCTACCTCAGTTTAATGTCTTCACTTACACGTGACTCAATCATGAGTATGGCTGAATCAAAAGGATCTCAAGGAGATCATGTAAACGTTCAAATTACATCTATCAAGCTCAAAGGTAGTTCTAATTACTTGTTGTGGTCACAAGTGGTTCGGTTGTACATACTTGCAAAAGGTAAGCTTAAGTTCATTGAGGATGAACCTCCTGCTGAGATTGACAAATCTTATTTTAGTTGGATCCAAGATGATGCAATCATCAAAATTTGGATGTGGAATAGTATGGAACCGGATATTGTAGCGAATGTTATGTTCCATAAAACTGCAAAGGGAATATGAGATGATTTGCAAGAGACTTATTCCCAAGCTAAAAATATGACTCGGATTTTTAGTATTTATGAAAAGCTATTTCAATTTCAGCAAGCTGACAAGTCTCTGCAGGATTATTACAACTCCTTTAAAGGCATGATGGAGGAGTTGAATGTCTTTCAACCTCTCACCACTAATATAGAGAAGCTTAAGGCCCAACGGAATGAATTTTTTGTGTTTAAGTTTCTTGCAGGATTGAACCCTGAACTGAAATCTGTCAAAGGACATCTTCTTGTTGGTGAGCATGTCCCTAATCTTAGTGAAACATATTCTAGACTTCAACGTATTGCCTTGCCTGAAGGGAGTTCTCCAAAAAAAAGTTCTAAAGGAGAAAATTCAGCCTTCACTACCTCTTATGGAAGGGGACGTGGTCGTGGTTCAGGGGGAGTTAGTAGGTCTTCTGGAGGTCGTGGTGTTCAACTGTCTGATAAGACATCTCGACTTTGTACTCATTGCGGCAAAACAGGGCTCTTAGTGGAAGCTTGTTGGGCCAAACATGGAAAACCAGAGTGGGCCAAGCACCTTGCCAATCATGCCGTTTCTGATGGTGGTACTGATACTGTAGCAAACAACGATAGTGGTTCTGGATCTTCTTCAGGGGATTTGTTTAAGACTCTAAGAGATGATGTAAGCCAAATCCTTCGCCGATTGCAAAATATTGAAATTGGCGCTTCCACATCCACTAGTACTTCTGCTGCCACACTTTCTCATGCAGGTAACACAACACTTCTCACTTCTACTCCCACTCCTTGGATCATCGATTTAGGGGCCTCTTCCCATATGACTGGTAAGTCATCACTTTTTAGCTCTTTTTCTAAATCTACCACTAAAAATTCTGTTGTTATAGCTAATGGGACTTCCACACCTATTCTAGGCTCTGGAAGTGTTTCTCCTACACCTTCTCTTACTTTATCATCCATACTTCATGTTGCTAACTTTCCTTTTAACTTATTATCTGTTAGTCAATTAACTAAAGCACTAAACTGCTCTGTGACTTTTACTCCCACTTATTGTGTTTTCCAGGACCTTCACACGAGGAAGACGATTGGTGGAGGGTGTGAAAGGAACGGACTCTACTATCTGGACTATGCTACACCTATTGTAGCTCTTTCTGATGATTGTGTAGATGCTCTCCGGTGGCACTATTGTTTAGGCCATCTGTCTTTACCTAGATTAAAAATTTTATTTCCTTCTTTTAAATCAGTGTCTAGATTAAATTGTGAAGCGTGTGAGTTAAGGAAGCATCATCGTGCCACCTATCCTCCACGCTCTATCTCTCGTAGTGAGTCCTTATTTTCTCTTGTTCATTCCGATATTTGGGGCCCTTGTAGAATTAGTAATAGGCATGGTTTTCGATATTTTGTTACTTTTGTGGACGATTTCTCCCGTCTTACATGGTTGTATCTTTTAAAGGATCGGACAGAGTTCTTAACTACATTTAAAAGTTTTATTCATGAAATTCGGACTCAATTTTCTCTTCCTATTAAAATTTTTTGGTCTGATAATGCTTTAGAATATGTGCAACATGATGTATCTAACTTGTGTGATTCTCTTGGAATGATTCATCAAACCAGTTGTTCATTCACTCCCCAACAAAATGGAGTGGCTGAACGCAAAAATTGTCACCTCTTGGAGGTTGCACGCGCTATTTTGATTTAGATGAATGTTCCAAAGAATTACTGGTGTGATGCAATTTTGACTGCTGGTCATTTAATTAACCGCATGCCTATGCCTTTGCTTTCTGAAAAATCTCCTTTTTCAATTGTTTTTCCCAATAGAGAACCGTTTTCAGTTCCACCCAAAATTTTTGGTTGTGTGTGTTTTGTTCACATACCACATCCTTTGGATAAACTTTTCCCCCGTTCTATTAAGTGTATTTTTCTTGGGTACTCACGCACTGAAAAAGGTTTTCGCTGTTATGATCCGGTTCTTCGCAAACAATTTACAAGTGCGGATGTGACCTTTTTTGACGACACTCCTTATTATCTAAGTCAATTTGTGTCTGTTGAAAACGTTTTGGATGATACTCCTCCTATTCCCTCTTTAGTTCCTTCCACTAGCAATGTTCCTCTACAGGTTTATCAGCGAAGACATAAGTTGCCGTAACATATTGTGGATAGTAGAGTTCCTCCTAACAATATTAGCGGCTCTCCTTTAGTGGAGCTCGAAGCTGGCCCTACGGATGTTCCTTCTTCATCCTCTCCACCGGCGGATTCTTCTAGTGGAGATCCCACTCGCCTTCGGATGACTTACCAATTGCTTTAAGGAAAGGTACTCGTACTTGCACTTTACACTCTAACATTGTTTATCCTGTTTCCAATTTTGTTTATACCTCTCATCTCCCTCCTAGCTTTCGTTCCCTTGCTTTGTCTATGTCTGCCGTTCATATTCCAACCCATCATACCGAAGCTCTTAAAATTCCCCGGCTGGAAAGCCACTATGGATGTGGAAATGGATGCTTTACATTCTCGTCATACATGGTCTTTAGTCAACTTGCCTCCCGGGAAAGATGTGGTCCGCTGTTGGTGGGTGTATACAATTAAGTACCATTCTGACGGTACGGTTGAAAGGCTTAAGGCCCGCTTGGTGGCTAAGGGCTATACACAAACATATGGTTTGTAGATTATTTTGAGACTTTTTCTCCCGTGGCAAGACTTAATTCTCGTCCGTGTCTTGATATCTTTGGTGTGAATTATGATTGGACTCTTTTTCAGCTTGACATAAAAAATGCATTCTTATATGGTGATCTTCATGAAGAAGTTTATATGGAGCAACCTCCAGGGTATGTTGCTCAGGGGGAGGACAATGTTCGTGTTTGTAGGCTTCATAAAGTGATTTATGGACTCAAACAGTCTCCACGGGCTTGGTTTGAGAAATTTAGCAAGACTGTGGAGTCTTTTGGTTTTGTACAGTGTTATTCTGATTACTTTATGTTTGTTAGACACCAGGGTGATTGTGTTGTCATTATGGCAGTTTATGTTGATGATATTGTCCTTTCAGGCAATGATGTTGATGCAATCCATATAGTTAAGGCACACTTACAAAAATCTTTCCAAACCAAAGATTTAGGTGATCTACAATATTTCTTGGGAATTGAAGTGATCCGCAGTAAAAAAGGAGTAAGTTTGTCACAAAGAAAGTATGTGTTAGATCTTTTAACTAAGACTAGCATGCTTGCTTCTAAACCTAGCGACATTCCCATGGATCCTCAGTTGAAGTTAGGACGTGATGATGGTGGCTTGTTAGATGATGTCCATCGTTATAGGAGTCTTATTAGGAAACTTATTTATCTTACAGTTACTCGTCCTGATATTTCTTATTCTGTTGGTGTGTTGAGTCAGTTTATGCAATCTCCTAGGAAGGCTCATTGGGATGTAGCGATGAGAGTGCTTCGGTACCTCAAGAGTGCACCCGGAAAAGGGCTCATCTATCGACCAAATCGGAGTATGGACTTGGTTGCCTTTTATGATGCAGATTGGGCTGGATCCGTCATTGATCGCCGGTCAACCACAGGTTATTGTACTTTTCTTGGTGGAAATCTTGTGACTTGGAAGAGTAAGAAACAATTCACCATTGCTCGATCTAGTGCTGAAGCTGAGTATAAGGCTATGGCCCACACCGCTGCTGAATTGATGTGGCTTTGTTCATTGTTAGAGGAAATAGGATTTCCAGTTTCTGCCCCTATGAAAATGTTTTGTGATAATCAGGCAGCCACTTACATTGCTAGTAATCCAGTGTTCCATGAGAGAACGAAGCATATAGAGGTAGATTGTCACTTTGTGCGTGATGCAGTGAAGAAGAAGCTTATAACAACTCCTTTTGTGAGCTCTACTGACCAACTAGCTGATTTGTTAACCAAAGCTCTGGTCAGACCAAGTTTTCAGTCTATCTGTTGCAAGCTAGGCATGGGAGATTTGTATGCTCCAGCTTGAGGGGGAGTGTTGAAGTATACATAAATTAGGAGTTTTATTGTTCACGTTCCTGTTCACGTGAACAGTAAAAACAGCTTTTACTGTTCACATGAATAGTATTTTGCTGTTGTTTTGATTATATTTTCTATTTCTAATGTGGGAATCTTGCTACATAAGTTTTGAGAGTTTTTTAGAAAGCATAGTTTCTATTTTGGTGGTAGTTTCTATTTTCAGAACTTTCTATTTAGGAGTTAGGAAGTTACTAAAGCTGTAATATTTTGTTTCCTTCTTCTAGAGGACAATTACTTGTCTCTCAAGTTGTATTAGATTCATTAGAAGCTATAAATAAAAGTGCTCTGTGATTCTAGACTCTTTAGCTAAGAATCACAGGTCTTTTCTACTGGTTCTTCATCTTCTCTCTTTTCTCTGTTCAAGTTCAACTGCTATTTTGATTGTTTAAAGCTTGTTTTCTAACACATATAATATTAGGGGAATTTATCCAATTCCAAGTGGCTACAATCCAGCAACTTGGATGCTTGAGATCACTACACCTGCTGCTGAACAGAGAATGGGTCAAGATTTTGCACACATATACAGGAACTCTGATCAATACAACTGACAACCAACTAAATAAAAAATTTCTTTGAGAACACAAAATATAGTTTGTATTTTCTCTAGATTGCTGACTTATACTTGTTCTTGGATGATACTTCTCACTTTACAATCTAATTTTATCAATTCGTTAATGCAGGGAACTGGAAGCTTTAATTGAAAGTTTGAGCATCCCACCTAATGGTTCTGAGCCTCTAAATTTTGCTTCTACACATGCACAAGATAGTATTTCTCAGTTTGGGATATGTTTATGGAAGCAAAACCTTGTGTATTGGAGAAGTCCTCAATACAATGCCATGCGGTTATTCTTTATTGCATTTAGTGCCATAATAATTGGCTCAATATTTTGGGTTGTTGGTTCAAAAATGTAATTTTTTCCTTCTCATTTGTATGCTGGGGTTTATATTGATATGTTGTATTAACAATTTATTTTCTATAAGTATCTACAGTTTCTTATAACTTTGAATACTATCTCAAGCCTTTCACTTCATTGATTTACAGGGAAGTGTCATACTGAAAATATCTTCCTCTATTTTTATGAACAAGCAAATCCCAAATCTTGAATTCTCTAATTTGTTAAAGGATATGATAGAAAGATCTCCTGTATAACCATAACTTCAATAGGCAATGTCTAACTTGAAGAAATTCACAGACCAAAAATGTGTGAAAGCAGTACTGGTTACTGAGTAATTGAAAAATAATATGGAAGATGAACAAAAGTTGAGTAAAGGGGAAGGAGAGGTAGGCACACCACAAAAGGTCTGAGAAGTTTACTTTGCAGTATTGAATTTGGGGGACAAAACATAACATTCAAGGCGGGGTAAAAAACGTGTTTTGCCCCCGAGAGATTAAGCTTGTGGAGCTTTCTATTATAATTAGAAAACTTCTATTGGAGCAGTTGGAAAATAAAACAGAAGAAACTAACAAATCAGGACTAATTAGATTTCCATGTGGTTGAATTGAAGGACAGGGAAGGGGGACGGAGGGACAGACTAACAGAGAAAAATAGATATGGAAATACCCAAAACTAATACGACTTTTACCTTATTAACCTAAGATCAAATGCTTTCTAGGTTTTAGGTGAAAATTACAAATGTCCTATTTTGAAAAAGCCACATTTGAAATTTTAACCCAATAATAGCCTTACAACATTTCGTTAATGGTCTAGTGTCTTTGCAGAGTTTTATGACATTGGTGAACTTAGAAACCCCCCATTATTGAAATTTCAACTGACATAGTGGTTGAATGTGGAGACAATTTATTTTCTTTCTTACTCAGGCTACCCTGATTACAGTTGTGTGTGATCAAATTCTCTCCACTAGGTTAATCTGAAATATCTTCTGTTTATACTTTACATACTCAAATTCTAACAATTCTTACCTATGGCTGCATCTCATATTATTCTTTTCATTTGTGAACATGTGCATAATTCTGTCTAAGACAATTTGGGCAGGTTTTGTACTATGATTCTGGGGTGTATTCTATATGGTAGATATTTGCTGTCCTCAATGATTTTGGATCAAGAATTCAACCTATTGACTGCCATGAATTTTGTAGATATTCTATTTCTCCCCGTGCCCCCATGGCCCCCCCCCCCCCCCCAAAAAAAAAAAAAAAAAAAAAAAAAAAAAAGTTGGAGCATATAGGTTAATCATGGCCAATCATGGCCAGATTGTTACAAATATAATCAATCTTGGCAGCCCTAAAGATTTTGTGAACAAACCAGCCAATTGCTCTCCAATACGATCATAATCAAGGGAATCAACCCTTCTTGCAGCTTCTCACAAATGAAATGGCAGTCAACTTTAATATGCTTTCTATGTTCATGAAACATAGGATTTGTTGCTATATGGCCAGCAATCTAATTATCACACTGCATTGTTATAGGTGAATCATCCCTAAAGCCAAGTTCTTTTGGCAATTACTTAGCCCGCATCAACTTACAAGTGACCTGTGCTATAGCTCTATACTTAAGAGTCTACGATTGACCTAGCCACGACGGTCAGTTCCTTACTCTTCCAGGAGACAAAGGTCACCACCAATCAGCATACAGTAGCCTGTGGTTGACCTTCTGTCAATAGGTGATCCAGCCCAATTAACATCAGGAAAACCTTCAACTCTTCTATACTCATGATCTTTGTAAAATAGTCCATGGCCAAGAACCTCCTTAAGGTACCTCAATATCTATAAAATAGCATGCCAATGACATGTCTAAGGAGCAGAAAAAAAATTGACTCAAGACTAACTAGAAGAGCAATACCAGGTTGTGTCACAGTAAGAAAATTTAATTTACAAACAAGCCTTTGATTCGTCTCTGGTTCATCAAGAACATCTCCATCTTATGTCATAAGTATCACAATCAAATCCATAGGAGTATCTGAAGGTTTAAAACCACACATCCCAGTCTCTGACAATAAATCAATCACATACTTTCATTGTGACAACATCTATACCCAAAAAAGTACTTCAGTCTTCCCAAGTCTTCAGTTTAGAACTGTTGCTACAGATACAGCTTCAACTTATCAGACCCGGTGGAGTCATTTCCAGTAACACTAACATCATCAACATAGACAATAAGGAATAGATTTCCAGCACTAAAATGCCTGAAAAACGCTGAATGATCACTAACTGCCTATCACAACGAATATGTCCAAAATCAGGCACAAGGATGCAAAGTGGTGAACCATGCTTGAGGATAAGACAACAAACAACACCACTCTCCCTCTGAGCAACAAACCTGAGAGGTTGCTCCATATAAACTTCTTCATGATCACCATGAAGTACGCATTCTTTACATCAATATGATACAGGGGGCCAATGGAACACAGCAGCCAAAGAAATCAAGACTCAGACAGATGTTAGCTTAACAGCACAGGAAAAAGTATCCAAATAATCCTCACCTAAACTTGGGCAATATCCCTAAGCTAGAAGTCTGGCCTTCAAATGACCATCTGGGCTATAACCTTAATAGCAAACACCCACCAACACCCAATGGCCTTCTTACCAGGAGGCAATGGCATTAGATCCCAAGTATGGTTGTCATGTAAAGCGGACAACTCTTCAGTCATACCAGCTGTTCATTCTGCACTAGACAAGGCTTCTGCAACAGTCATAGGCAGAAGGTAATTCTCAATAGTAGATAAGCAAGCATGGAAAGAGGATGAAAAGGTTAGCATACGAAACAAAGTCTAGAAACTGGATATTTAATACAACTCTAAGTGCCTTCGCGAAAGGTATTTGAAACATCAAAGTCAAATGGAGGACGACTTACCACCAGATTTGAAGAAGGTAGGATATGTAGCATCAGGCTTTATGGTCAAGTGCTCTTCTTGCCCTCTTCCAATAGTTACTACCCTTAAAATTTTCTTCCACTAGTGGAAGTTAGCGGCTTCTTCAAGTTCGTGTTCAGTGAGAGGGTGAGAGGAAGAGGACAGAACCTCAGATATAGTGGTTTTGTTTTCAATCTTAGCTTCAGCCATTCAACAAAAACTATAGAGGAGACAAATTGCTGTCCATTGAATTTCAACAAAGAAATAACCAAAAACCAGAAAAAGTGATACAGAATTGTCAAATAAAATCTGTCCTTCACAAGTATAACTTAAACAATCACCAAACTAGCAAAATCTGTTCACACAGCTTCAGCGGAACCAGATTCGAACCAGTAGAACAATCAAATCAGAATCGCAGAACCAGGAATAATCTCAGAACCAATAAGCAGGCCCAAATCATTCTATGAACCTAGTCAATCCACATTAGAAACAGCAAAACTTCTAGCCTAAAAACTGCTCCAAAACAGCAAAACTCTCCAATAAAAGGCGGGGAAAAAATCTGGGTAGAACCTTCCATGATTCTTCCATTCCAAAACAATTCCTGAACAGGGTACTGACCTTTCAACAATCTGATAAGACTCTAACTCCTTGCCCTGAATCCTACCAAGAACCTACTAATAGCTATGTAATCCTTCATTCATTGTCACAGAATCAATGAGTACAGCAACCAAATTATACTCTATTCATTCATTGCCACTGATAAACCTCATCAAAGATACAATACCGTTATCTATGGTTGAAGCTTAATTTCTTGGAATTAAAAGACAGCAAGTAGACTATAGACTCCACTACCATTATGAGTTAACAGCTTCATTACATACTCACTTCCCCAGCCGAGAGGTGACCCTCTCCCCAGCAAGCTCTCCGGCTGTTCTGTTTTCCTTCCTCCCCTTTCCCTTCTCCCCCCTCACCCCCTTAAATACTTTTCTGAATCCTAACAAACTCCTACGCATAACCAATTCTTTCACCATCAGCCACTCAACTGTTGCCACCTGGATTGTCCCTTCTGCTCCTGTCTACAGCAGGTTAGTGGCTGCTGTCCAATTGGGTGCTGCCAGCTGTCTTCTCTTCAGTTGTATCCCCTGTAGCAGCTGTAGGTGGTATTACGTAGTCCCTCTTTTTCTTTCGCTTGTACACCTTGGTGATTAGGGGCTTATCACAATCAAAACAAAAATAGTTTAAGACATTCTTCAACAAAAGTAGAAGTTTTAGAAACTTCTTACCTCCTCAAAATTATCCAAAAAAGAAACAGATAAAATAGCATAAGGTGCTGCCTCTCCCAAAATGGAAAGCTAGAAAGTGTTCAAAACAACTTTGACAATCCTGTGTAGTAGATGGTTGCTGAGAAGTAGTACATTGGGTTTGCAGGATTGTACCACCTACAGCTCTGATACCATTTAACTCAGAGGGAGAAACAGAGAAGACAATAGCAGAGAAGGCTAGTGGAAAAGAAGAATTTACAAAAGCCTAGGATGCCTTACGTTTTGTTGTAAGCCTCCAATAGACTCACCATTTATTTATAGATCTTAATAACAATACCACATTTCAAAATAGGAAACTGAATAACAGAGGCAGAAAACCAAATCAAACCAGGAAAACTTGGAGTTTATTTGGGCTGAAAGACTTTCTTAGCCAATTCTATTTAAGATGATTTGTCAGGACGATGTCGTGTTTTGGTTGGAAAATTGATTACTTGGGTAGGGCCCTCTAATTAACAATGTAGATTGTCAATTTGGAAAGACAAGTCTGGGTTTAATAAATAAAAGAGATCAATGGGATCCAGGCACTCTAAATTTGAATGACAATCAGTTGATTTGTGAAAGATAATTGCAATGTTTCTTTTTCAGACAGGGTACAGATAGAAGTGGTGAAGCTGGCTTCCATTGGAAACTTAACCATTATATCAGAACCTGGAGTGATTCGATCTAGATCCCATATGGTTCCCCATGTAACTTGAAATCCCCTAAACAAATTACAAACAACAGCAATATTGTCTTTAGCTTGAAACTCACCAGCTGACAAATGGTACATACCAAATCTGAAGCAGTATCAGGCTATCAACAATGTCCTATCTTAAACTGGGATTTTGCTTCAGTCCTGCGCATTTAATGCGCAAGATGGTCATGTGAGCCGTTGGATGCGATTCCAATCAATCCTGTCCGTTCATCGCAGTTGTAGCGGTTAAGTGAGTGAACCTCTTGGGTTGTAGTCTATGAAACTGAACCAAACACTAACCGTCTACAAACCAACCCGTATACGTTTTCAAAATATTAACATTCTTCGCACCCCATATACGATTTCAAAATATAGGTTTGAAAATCACCAAAACCAAGATGGGCGCTGGATTCTAATAATTTTGTTTTGTACCCTGAAGATGCTCTGAAGAAGAAGTAGGTGTGAAGAAGGAATGTTTGATTTGTCTTCTGCCCTAATCTTCCTGATTTCGTTTTGTACCCTGATTTCAGAAGAAGAAGGTCTTCACTCCTTTCTCCAAAGAACAATTTCTCCGAATAATGAGGCGTAAAAATGAAGCTAAATGAAGCTCTTTGTTAGTTTCTGTACACTTCTCAAGTTTTTTTCTTTTTTGTGTCTTTGCATGCATATATGATCCTCTAATGGCTGACATCTTCGTTTACTCTTTGGAACTTGAAAGTGTCACTGATGGTTGATACATAGATCAGTGGACGGTTAACATGTACAACTTTTTTGGATTTCTCTATGACTATATTGTCTGGTTTTTGGTATTTTGCAGCAATTTCTCACTTCCATTCATTTAAAATGCATTAGAATGATCTGAATGTAGTTCACTTCCATTGTAAGTTACTTTTACCTACTCCTTGTTCCTTTATTTACCTCTGAATCAGCATCTGTTTGAGCTAGTTTTCTTCTCCCTGTCTGCTGTGAATTTTGATATTGATTATGATCCTCTGGACAAGATGATTTGATTGTAGTTGAAATCCTTATAAGCATTTTGGTTTGACGCCATCATTTTGTTTCTACATAAACCTTGGTTATAGTGATTGAAACTTGAATTCCCAACCCAGAGTTTGAATCAGAGCACTTCTAGCTAGTAAGATCCTTGAAAGCATGATATGAAACTTGCAAATAGAGAGTTAACTGTTGATGTACATAGGATCGCCAATATGTTCAGTGACAGTCCGATATAGAAACTCTATAATGTTGTTAACCTAATGGTAAAGAACAAAAGCTTTCATTGGTGTACATATATATGTGTGTGTGGCTAGTCTTCTTATTCATTTTTGATGATTCTACAGTTGTGCATAAACATTTTGCTTTGGTGCATGCTTTACAATCAATGCTATTTCATTGGATTTTGCCAAATATGAAAGGTGAGGGTAACTTCAAGGCCCAGATGGCATTAGGATTCTAGTATCAAACAACAAATATTTCTGTAACCAGATTGTTTCAGAATGACCTGTTGCCATAATAGCTAAGCTGACTGAGAATTAGGAGTAGGACACAGCATTCCCCCACCTGGCCTCATTCCAACTAAAGATTCTCACGAACATGTTAATTTCTTCCAGAAATTCCAACAGCATTTGTGTGTTGGTCCACCTTGATATACAAGAGTTGGCAGTATCCAGGCCATTACAAGGGGGATTGAATTCCAGAGGGGGATATTATATGAGGATTTAGGAAAGGGAACTGATTCTGATCCCACTTATTCTGCTCTATTTAAATGTTAATATTTTGAAAACAGAAACAATTGTGTACAACGGTTTGTTTTCCTTGCATTAAAAAGAAAATAATGACCAACTAGGTGGACTTGTAATAGCTTGTGGGTACTTGGTCTTCTACAGGCCAAAATTATCTTGAATTTAAACCTTTACTCCCTTTACTCTTACAAAGGGTTTCTTGAATTCCATGTTCATTGTCAGAGTTGAAATGTATTTAGAACTTTTTAAGGACTTACAACTTAAGATGAGTAAGTGGGGTGACTGACGAGAAAGAGGTTATTTTTGTAATACTCATAATTTCATGCCTGATTAGAAAAATAATTATTATATAGAGTGGAATGAAATGGAATAAAGGGTATTTCAGTTTCCCAACATGGTTAGACTAGGATGACCAAGACTTATTGAGATACATAAAATATCAAATCTTTGGAAAAGGATCCCTGAATTCTGCTAGACTATCAAATGGCCAGTTTATCATAGCAATTTGTCTGTGTTCATACCCAAACTAAGTTGACTATCTGAAATCCCATATCAAAAAGTTGGAAGCAAGTGGTTGTAGCTTGAGCTCTGTTGGCTTTGTCATACTTACAACTTATTTTTCTTCTTTCTTCCCCTTTTTTTTTAATATTATTTTTTATTTTTATTTGGTGGTGCTAATGATATGTGTTACCAAAGTTGCAAAGACATCTTTGGGCAAAGCGCTTGCTGAAAATAAGGAAACAGAGGGAGCCCTTGCCTCGCCACAGTTGCCCACAGCAGATGATGCACCATTGGATCTCCACCAACCTCTTATAATCAAGATAATCATGAAAAGTGAAACCCTTTTCCCATGTGAATTCTCTCATCCTCGTCATTGTTCCTATACCAATTCATTTAGATTGAGAATCCCTTGCATTTCAATAACTCATCCTCCATTTGGTTGGGAGCTTGGTTTAGGAGTTATTATTGGATCAACTGATACATATTGAATCCTAACCTGTCTTGTATTGATAAATTAGTATCCAAAACCATAATATAAATAAAGTTGTTTTAGTTTTCAAGAGAAATGTAGATAAATTTGTACAGTTGAAAATAGTGTAGATAGACTAGCAAATAGTATTACTGATTTCTTAGCAGCAGGCGTTGCTAAACTTATTTTTTCTAAGGTTTGGATCCTCTACCCCCTTTTTTTTTGTTGACTCTAGCTTTGTAAATGCCATGTCATTTTCATGGGTGGCTTTCAATTAATGCATTGCTGTTCAAGGAAAGAAAAAAATACAAAAAAGAGGACTGTCATATGAATACCTGCTTATATGATAGACTATATACTATGGTCATTTTTTACCGTGGTAAATGACCATGTTGTGGTTGTGTCGGTTTGAGATTACAATTAGACTATATGCTAGAGGAATTTTTTACCGTGATAAATAGTCATATGACTACCTGCTTATCTACCTCGGTATCTGTTTTTCGTGGCAACAATTGAAGTCCTCCCTTTGGGCCGAACGGTAGTTTCGCGGCGCCCCCAACCCCCCCGGCGCCGCGCCCCTGCCTGGGTCGCCGCGGGCTGGCGCTGAGATCTGAGAAGAAAACCAAGCTAGGTTTGCTGTTTTTCATCCGAGGATTCACTCTGTTTTTCTGTCTTTCAGTTTGTCTGCTGCAATTTTGCAGAACCCCAAAGAGAAGAAATCACGCTAGGTAAGAAAGTATTATCCTCTCTCTCATTTGTCATTTCTCTTATCTGATCAATTTTTTTCTCCATATTTTCTGTTGTTCTCATCTGTAACTATTGTTTGAGATCATTAAAATATGCGTCAAATGCAGAAATTTTCTAGAAATGCTTTTCGTTTTTCGGTTTGCTTGCAACTGAAATCAAAACCAGAATCGTAATTTTAACCAAAACCATCTTCATAATCAAAATCAAAGTCGGAAACTTCATATCCTACTAACGGTGGGTAGATTCGATCAAACATGTCAGGTTCCTCTGCTACTTTTTTGTTCTTCTGCTTCATTTGGGCATTGCTGCTTGAATATGTTTGATTCACTGTAAGTTTAAAGTTTGTATGTAGATGTTCTAATCACTTGGGTGGGAATGGTGGAGTGGTGATTTCTTCCTGTTCTTAATCAATATCTGTTCACATTTTTGCTGTTGATTTTTCAAGAGGTTTTTGCAGATATTCCCATATCTGTGGTTTAGCATGCCTATCCTTGCAAATCTGCAAATTATTTGGAAAGGCAAACTCTATTTCAGTTATTCAGACTAAGTTAGATAGAAATACAATAAGAAAGAGCTAGATGTTTCAGCTTCATCATACTTGAAGACCTATGACTTCATCTGTTTCCAAGAGAGTGATGAAACCAAAATCGGATTGAGCACCAGCTTCATAAATCAGATCTGAATTTAGGACCTGGCAGAGCTGGAACTGATCCTCCCAACAATTTAGATTTTATATGACCAAGGACGATCAACACTAGAAGCTTTGCTGTAAATAGGAAACAGGTTTCTTAGTTATTAAAAGTTAACAGGAAGAAAATTCATAATTCTTTACTTGGTTAGTGAATGTTATTGATATGCTGTTTCTAGAAAGGTGATTAGCAATTTCTAATCTTTAGTTCCTGTGAATCTAAATTAGTCTTTGAAGTACCTCCACATCTATTTTCTCGTCCTAATTAAAGAATATTCTCATGATGAAATAATATGTTAATGCAAATACATGTTTCATCATTTCATGAAAAACTCAAATGGCATTTCAGAAACTGGACCTGCCACTAGAGCACATTTAGCTAACCTAGAAATCTGTTTCATGTTTTAAAAAATATTGACACTTATCTCTGAGTATCTTTCTTGCATGTCATTCAGTTCCTGTACCATAGATTTGTTTCTCTCCTTCAATTGAGCAGGGTTCTTTTGATCACTACTTTGGGTAGCAGCAACTTCCAGTCCTTTATCTGAGGAAATTCCACTCTCACTGTCGAGACTCGAGACAAAAAGGAATAGCCATTAATTGTCATAAGAATTTCTTAAGAAGCATGTTCTCAACTAGATTGTTTCACAAAAGTAAAATCAGTGGAACTTGAAGTTGCCATTGATATCTGGTTACCTAGTGATGGCTTTATCAATGCTACTTTGATCAGACATGTACGCATTAGTGCACATCTTAGAATCCAGCAACTTTGTTTCTCTTTCAGATTTGCTAGCATTTGCATTTGTCTTCTTGGCATCTTTGGCTTCCTGTATTTTTATGGTGAAATGCCAATCAGGGTGATTAAAAGGTGGTAGTGTTTGTAAACTCTAGATATTAGTGATCAGACACAAATAAGATCATGGACAATTCCTTAAGCCAACACCAACTGATTGGATCTGATAACTGCTTATTTGTCAACTGTCAAGAGGATTTCATGTCTAAACCCTCAAGCTGAACTGATATGGAATTGAGAGAGGCAGCTTAGAAAACTCAGCTGTAGAATTCACTCAGATTCATTGGAGTTAGGACAATTTGGGTGGAATGACAGTAGTGATTAAAAGAAATTTGAAAGCTCCAAAGGACCCCCATGGGGGGCTGTGCAGAGACAAACTTTAGATTGAGAAATATATAGATTCTTTGTACCCCTGATGTATTGAGCTCCTTCATTGGAAGCTTGCAGCTAGTCTCTTGGATATCTTCAGCTTGATTACTTAAATTAAATTAGATACTGAAGTTCAGGTCAATGCAGTGTTCTTCCTCCGAAGGTTTGAACTATTCTGCAGCGTTGTCTGGATTTCCTTCCATGGTCTTATTGGCTGCTGGTAGCGTGGATGTGATACCACTAGTGTAACCCAATGGCTGGGTTAGTTCCTCCAGGATCTCTTCCTCAATTTTCATCTTGCTCTTGCTGTTTACTCTTCTGATTTTTTTATTTTTTTCTGTCCTTCTGGTCTCTGTTTAGTAATCTCACAGCATAAGAGAGCTGCAGAATTTCTGCAACTCAGAACTGGGGACAATGTGAATTTGGGGATTTTTGGGTTGCCGCAATGCAGGGAGAGGGATTGCAGGTTAGAGAGGAAGAGAAGAATGGTGCAAAGGGCTACGATAGGAAACTATATAAATTCTCATTAATTGGTTTTCGTTGGATCCAATCCAGAGTTGTGAAAGATATCTTTGCTCGAGGCTGGCTACTCTTCGCTCAGGGCTGACATAGAGCTCCTAATGCAAGGATGATGTACTTGAATTGAGTATGGTTCTTTCTTTCAATAGGTTAATAGTCCTCCTTTGAATTACCTTTCAACTACTTGTGTACCTGACGTTCTCCATTTTTTCAATAGGTCTATGTAAACATCAGGACTATTTCTTTTTGCTTCCTAATCAAAGGTTGTACTATTATTGCTTTACTCGTGTTTCATCAGCATCATTCTCAGGGTAAGAGCTATGAAATTATTTTATTGGTTTGGATTTTGGTATTGATCTTGTGATTTGAGATATGGAGATCCTGACTCTTTGATTACGATTTTGAGTGTGCAGTTGCTGGCAAGCATCACTGGGATTCAGAAAATCTCTGTTCCCATGATGGATCGTAATCTCTAGAATAGCAAAAATGTTCACTGGAGAGCTTGTGGAAACAGGCATGTAAACACTGAATTAAATGTTCCAATTTGAGTACAAGAAATGTTTTACTCACTCTGAGACAGAACTGTAATATGTATTCATGGAAAATTGAAGATACAGTTGTTTCAGTGTACCCTATGAAAAGTGAAGCTTATGATCATTGCAGGATGATGGGCTATTGAAGCCGTGTGCTCTTAGGTTATTGCCCTAGAGGACCCGATCATTCATGAATGTTGACCATTGTCGTTTATTTTGCAGGAAGGATGGTTATGATAGAAAGAAAGGAGACTGGCCCTATCAGGCCTTGCCACTTCCGGGAAGCATATAGAAGACTCAAACTTGAAGGGAAGGTACCAAAGAGGTTGGTTCCAAGGCTGTTCCGTTAGATGATTTCAGCAGATTAAGGTTATTGACCTAAGCCTTTTTTTCCTTGGAGGTTGTTGATATGATGTCAATCCCTAGTAATTTATTTTCCTTTCACAGTCACTGGCACTCGTGACTAGTCTCTAGTTGTCTAATATTTTTAAGTTTCTAGATATAATGTAATGGAGCTTGATTTTGGTTTCATTGCAAGTCTATCTTAATTCTTATGCAGTTTATTTGAAGTGTCACATAGTTTTAGGCTTGTGCAGGCCATGCATGGTGCTGAAAAGGGAGAGCCGGTTACTAAGCTGCTTTCGCCAAGCTCTCCATGTAGTGCTGTTGATTCTTCTCGGCACCCATGTGGAAGTCCATTTACCTTGTTCCTCGCAGCTCCTCTGCAAGCTTTCTGTCACTTGCTTGGTCTTTCGGGATCTAATATGGATATGGTAGATTAAACTACACCTGGTTCTGCATTGTGTGATGCTTTTCTGCTCCTTTTGGGACTCTATCCAGGATAAATATAGCTAGGCTGAGCAGTTGCTTTCCCTCTCATTAAGTGATTCGGGATCGACATTGGCAGCATCATACAAGCTTGATCCAGCTTGGGCTCAATTCTTGAATGATCCATTCCTAAGGAGGCTTATTCTGAGGTATGTATTCATCTCCCACCTCCCTTAAATTTTTGAAACAGTAGATTGTGATAATTTGTGGCTGCACAGATATGTTTTATTTTCTTAACCTAAGATGTAACCAAATTGGTCTTAGTAATTATTAACATGATATAAGGTTATTTCCAAGCAAGCCCGAAATGCATTCTTATCAATTCTGCTCGCTCTGTAGGTAGGCAGTAGTTTCCTCAATAGAATCACAAATTATCTCTCTCTCTCTCTCTATCCTATTTCATCTCTTTCTCTAATTCCTCTCATTCTTTTGTTTATTTCTTGTTCTTTTAATTTAATAGATATTTGTGATTGTAACAACCACATAATTGCAAAACTCTGTTCATCTTTCCAAGCAACCCGTTGGTTGGAGCTTAAGAAAGGTTCATGTTTTGAGGCATGCCAAAACTTGAATCTTGATTAGAAACAAGCGGGTTGCCAAACAAAAATTTCTTGAAACACAGCGATCAACAGAATCCTTGTTCTCAAAATATCTATTGAAACATGTCTGGGTAAGCTTATCCATTAATGATTTCACCTTGCACTTCATTCTTTTGTTTTCTTTTTCCTGTCATTCCCAAAGATGTGTTACCTATCAAATGTGTAAGCCATCAGACCCTGCAATCTGTTTGACGATCAGTTCTCAGATTTTAAGGATTCCCCAGCACCGTAAGCAAGCCTGGAAAATTCGCTTAACTTACTCTGCTAGGAGATGAATCAGAGCAGGTTGATTTCAGAGACATTTGACTGAATCATAATGTACTTTTGAGCCAGCAAGGAAGCATATATATTTGTGGTTTTTTTGTGGTTCACTTAACCATATATAAATTTTTTTTCTGGTTTGATTCTGAATTGAATATGATCAACAACAACTCAAGACAAATTTTGTTATGGAATTTTCAGGGTAAGCGAGATACACTTCAGGGGAATATAGTATTTTGGAAGGCAGACATAACTTATCCTGAGAGAGATGAGATCAAGGGAGGTGTTGGATGCAGGCATGATTCCTTCAATGACTGCTTTCAGATCTTTGGTTCCTCTCCCTTTTGCCTTCCAAGTGAGAGAATCCTCGGTTGGTGCTGTAAAGGCACTGTTGCTGTATGCTTGAACCAAAAGTAATATTGCATCTGCCTTTTTTTTTTGCCGGTACATGCTTGTAAGATTTCATAATTTCAGAAAATCCTTTCTGATGATGATTGAATCCCGCTAAAGCTTGATGTTTTGAGAGCTTTCAAATCTTCAAATGAAATTTCCTTGTAAATGTGAAATACTGTAGGAAACAGACATGTTTCTTTTCTTAATGTAAATATGGTACTCTTAATTCCACATTGGCTTCTTTCTTGCATTTTTCTCCCTTGTTATAAACTCAGTTTGGTAGCTGTCCCATAATTCAGATTTATTAATGCTATTACATACTTCTCATCAGATTAGTAATCTCATTCTTGCGAGGTCTACAGGTCTTTGAGAGAGAGAGAGAGAGAGAGAGAGAGAGAGAGAGAGAGAGAGAGAGAGGATGTGAAAATGAGAATGTTGTTTTAGATATCACTGCCAAGCAAACTAGTTGTTACAATAATTAGAAACCGTAGCAGATAGTGCAGTAGTTGTTACGTACTATGGCTAAAGAAAATAGAACCGACCCTCACCAACTTTCATTGCAAATCTTTATGATTGCTTTCGAATTGACGGAAAATTACCATCGGGTCAAACTATTTGATATGGTTTTTGGGCTTTTGCTACGGTAATTTTGGTGTAGTGCCCTTGCTATCCAACAGCTGGGTTGCTGTTGCAATGTCCATTTCCATTAACTTTCCAATCATCTTTTCAAGTGGTTTATTAAGCATGCTCCATGACCCTATAAAACACCAACAAACTTTTTAAGTACTAGCATTTTAAGAATGGAAGACGCATCAACAACTAAAGGAGAGGACTGGGGGAGTTTTGAGGGAAAGAATCATCACTTCATCAGTCACAGCATTTTACATGGGTTTATGAGAAGTTTATCATGAGTGTGTTGATATTTCAAGTTTCAACTGGCTGGTCTGGGGTAACCTTTGGCGATCAAGTCAGTACTTCGCACAAAGGTAGAAAACTCCAGTTGCAGAGCCTAATGAATAGCTATTAGAATGAGAAGAATTCAGATACCTTTACCTCGTCTGGGTCTAGGGTCTGAATAGTCTAACCTATGCGGTTTTGAGTGATCGGATGTAATTGGGAAAATTACGTGATTAGCTGTTTTTAGGTTTTCCTTTATAAAAATAGCCACTCAATGTTTCACTTTACAAAATTAGCCAAAACTGAGTTTGTATTTACAAAACTAGCCAAAATATTGATTTTTCAACTATTTGGACATTTTTTACCACTAAAACTGATCACATCAAGCGGGAAAATCACTATTTTGTCCAAAAGGGAAAAGTCATTATTTTTTTCATACCCTTTGAACATTTTTATCCCTATGCCGGTATGGTCAATTTTAGGGGTAAAAATGTCCAAAGATGCGAAAAAAACACTATTTTGGCTAGTATTGTAAATGCAAACTCAGTTTTAGCTAGTTTTGTCACTTTGTGAAGTGAAACATTGAATGACTATTTTTGTAAGGGGAAATCTAAAAGCAACTAATCACGTAATTTTCCCGATGTAATTCCCTTATTTCAATCTTCGCCATTCGATTTGTGTTAAATAGATAGACTTCTCTCAGTTCTCCAAGTTTGAGACCATGTCATGCATGAAGACTTTTCTTAACTGTCCATGCCTCTTCATGGTTAGGGCTCTTATCCTAGTGGGTTCCAAGGGGCAGAAGTGACATAACCTTAGACACTCGATTTGCATTATGTTGTCTTGGTTTAGGACCAGTTATGTTATGTTGTGACCTGAAGTCTTGTACTTGATTTAAAAAATGGACCCGAACCGATATATTTTGGTAGAGTGACTCATTTACCCGATTGGAGTATGCATGTGTGTGTGTCTTACGTTCGCCTACAACATTATTGAGGGATTGAAGATTTTTTCAGTTAGAGTTTTAGGTGAGAGTTCTTGTAACACAGTTCTTTACCGTTAGTTGTGAAATCTGATCACATTATTGAGAGATTGAAGATTTTTTCAGTTAAAGTTTTGAGTGAGAGTTCTTGTAATGCAGTTCTTTACCATTAGTTGTGAGATCTCACCACATTATTGAGAGATTGAAGATTTTTTCGACTAGAGTTCTGGGTGAGAGTTCTTGTAACGCCGTTCTTTACCATTAGTTGTGAGATCTCTTTCTATATATTATTCTTCTACATAGTGAATAGCTCTTCTTCATCACTAGTGGACGTAGCGCACTGCATTAGTATGTAAACCCCGTTAAATTTCTATGTATTTTCATGCTATTTCTTTTTTATTTGCTATTTTGTGGTGTTCTTTTTAACAAGTTGAGATTGTGGTCGGTTCTTCATAGACCCCTTCCAATTGGGCCCAGGCAGACACCGGGCATAACATATGGATTTGCGTGAGATTTGGTTTGAACCAGGCAAGAACAGCCGTATAATGGGAGAGAACTAAAAAGGGAGTATTTGAGTTTGACGTTTGGCTTCAGTGCTGCGAATGGTGATGATAAAAAGAATCTTGACCGCCACTTTGAATCCTAACCATTGGTAGCTAAGTGTTGCACAATAATTGAAGCTGTTATCGGATATTAGTATTTCAGTGTAACACAAAGACTAATAGTCCCACTCATTGTAAAGTTCCTTTACTTGTAGAACTCTACTCATTGTAAAACACCACATCATGTACACTACCATCTCTATTTAAAAATAATGAAAGCTCTCCCCAGAACACAGTTGATTGGGGATTTCACCGTGGACGTAGACTTCATACTGAAGATCGAACCACGTTAAAATTGTGTTTCTATTTTGAACATGGTATTAGAGCATATACGATCTGGGAATTAATTCGGTGGTGGCAAAGATCCGGTCTTGATATTTTTTTTTAATTTTTTTTTCGGTTCTTCAAAATCCTCTTCTCGGCTTTGTGCTGCATCTCCGCAAGGAGAGACGATTTGCTTCCCTCTCTGAGTTGCTGAAGCGGTTTTAGTTTCACAAAGCAACGTTGATTATCTTCATCGAGTCCGTTTTTTGAGAATCACAGCATCTTTAGGTCTCTTCTCTGTTTTCGGGACTTGCACAAACGTGGTAAGATTTGCTGCTCTGAATTCTAAATTCAAATTCATTCACATTCATTTTCTTTGTTTGCTTGGCACTTGGTTAGTGCTTGGGTCTCACGTTTTTTGAAGCCTTCAAAAAACCTTTTTTTTTCTTTGCCTTTCTGCTTTGGGTTTAACGTGTAAACCCTTTGCCATTCTGATTTTGTTTCTCCAAATTAAAAAAAAAGGGAGAAAGGAAAGGCAAAACATCTCTTTTAACCCTTTGCTTGGTTATTGATTGGTTGTTGCACGGGTAGGTATTCACTACTGTTTGTGCCACTATTCAGAGAGAAGAGACTAGAAGACGTGTTATGCATTCTGAATCTAAAACAGGGACTGATCAAAGTGAGACTACTCGCCCATGTTGCAAAAACAAATATTTATCCTAATTCCGCTCTGGGAAATCAAGTCTCTTATGGTCGTCATCGTGGGAAAGGTCTTGGAACTCGACCTACTTATCATTGTGATCATTGTAATCGTGATGGTCATTCTAAAGAACGATGCTGGCAGTTGCACCCTCACTTGCGTCCTTCTAAAGATCAGACCACCACTAAAACATCAGATCCAAAAATTGTTGCGCAAGCAGG
The DNA here is from genome assembly GCF_041222555.1 of Hakea prostrata. Taxonomy (NCBI): domain Eukaryota; kingdom Viridiplantae; phylum Streptophyta; class Magnoliopsida; order Proteales; family Proteaceae; genus Hakea; species Hakea prostrata. The sequence goes on from NC_142607.1 coordinate 39,800,496, forward strand.
CTCTTCAGATTTTCAGGGTTCTCTTCAACAGATTGCATCTCAACTACAACAGTTCCTTCAGTCAAATAGTTCTGTTCGCTCAGTATCTGAATCAAGCAATGTTGCTCACACCACTGGTACTCCCCTTGCCCTTTCCACTTTATCTCGAAATTATTTTATAGTGGATTCCGATGCAACCGACAATATGTGTCGTTCTTCATATTATTTATCTGATTTGAGTACTGATAAAGTGGACTCCTTCCCTCCTATTACGGTTGCTAATGGCACCACTGTTCCTATTCAAGGACATGGGAAATTGAATTTATTTTCAACTGAAGCAGATGCATTGTTTGTGCCATCTTTGTCTATGAATTTACTATCAGTTAGTAAGATCACTAAAAGTTTGAATTGTCATGTGATATTTTCCAAGGACAAAGTAATATTTCGGGACAATGAGAACAGGGAATGATGATTGGTGAAGGTCGCCTTGCAAGATGGTCTCTATGTGTTGGACTCTCCAAACAATGCTTTGGTTTTTTTGAGAAAACCTGAGAAATCCCAACTTTGGCATTGGCGTATGGGCCATCCTTCTGATAGGATTCTAAATTTATTGAATTCATCTTTCTTTTTTGATTCCAGTTGTTGTGATGCTTGTCATTTTGCTAAACAACATAGGTTGCCTTTTCCGAGCAGTACTCATGTTTCCAAAGACGTTTTTGAGATTGTGCATTCGATGTTTGGCACTCTCCTATGGATTTTAGAGATGGTTTTAAATATTTCATTAGTTTTATTGATGATAAATCACGAGCCACGTGGTTATATTTATTGTGATCCAAGAATGAAGTTTTGCAGATATTTCAAGATTTTTGCAAAATGATTCACACTCAATTTCAGACGAGTATTAAAATCTTGCGGACAGATAATGGCACAGAGTATACAAATACTCCTTTCCAGTCCTATCTTAGAAATATGAGAATCTTGCATCAAACATCCTGTGTTGGCACACCTCAACAAAATGGAGTTGCTGAACGTAAGAATAGGCATTTACTGGAGGTGACCCGTTCTTTACTTTTTCATGGAAATCTTCCAAAAATTTATTGGTCTGATGCGGTTCTTACAAGTTGTTATTTGATTAATCGTCTTCCAAGTAGTGTGTTACAATTCAAGATTCCACTGGAAATTCTCTATAATCGTTCAATTACAATGACTAATCTTAGAGTCTTTGATTGTGTTGCTTATGTTCACTCGCAGCATGGTAGCAAACTTGATCCTCGCTCTCAGAAGTGTGTATTTTTGGGGTACTCGACATCACAAAAGGGCTATAAATGTTATCATCCTTCCACCAAGAAAGCTTTTATTTCTCGTGATGTTTCCTTTAATGAAACTCACATGTTTTATCCTGGCAGGAGTCAAATTCAGGGGGAGAATATGGATAATTATAATGAACTTGTTGTGCAGGAATTTGCTCCTACCCCATTACCAAGTATACTAGATAGCTCATCAATCGACATTGAGCAACAAAATCTTGATACTCAAGAAGAACCACAAATATTGGTTCCATCTGAGAATGAGCAGACATCATCTATACAAGTTCGAAGGTCAACTCGAGTTTCTAAACCTTCCATCAGATTGCATGACTTTTCAACATATCATGCAGTAAAATATCCCATTCAATCTCATATTTGTTATGATCGTATTTCTCCTCAATTTCTTACATTTTTAACTGCCATTGATGATCATAAGGAACCAATTAATTACCTTGAAGCCAAGAATTCATCAGTATGGATAAAGGCTATGGAAGACGAACTAAAGGCCCTTGATAAGAATCATACTTGGGATATTGTTCCACTTCCAAATGGTGTACACCCAGTTGGTTGTCGATGGGTCTATAAAACCAAATACAACAGTGATGGTACAATTGAAAGATACAAGACTAGGCTTGTTGCCAAAGGATATACCCAAACATATGGGGTTGACTATAAGGAAACTTTTGCACCAGTAGTGAAGATGAACACTGTAAGAGTGTTAATGTCAATAGTCGTCAATTGTGAATGGCCTCTCTTTCAAATGGATGTTAAGAATGCATTTTTACAAGGAGATTTGCTAGAAGAAGTATACATGGAAGTTCCTCCAGGTCATCCATTAAAAAATCAAGATGGTATTGTCTGTAGATTGAAAAAGGCAATATACGGTCTTAAGCAATCACCACGAGCGTGGTATGAGAAGTTAAGTACAGCCCTTATAGTTTCTGGATTCAAAAGAAGTGGATTAGACTCTTCAATGTTTGTCAAGAAAACTACTGGCGGTATAGTTGTCGTCTTAGTCTACGTTGATGACATAGTTATCACTTGGAGATAATCATCGAGAAATTACTACTCTCAAGCAATATTTGGATAAAACTTTTGACATCAAGGATCTGGGAAAACTTCGATATTTTCTTGGTATTGAAGTTGCAAGCTCTAGTAAGGGATTGTTCATTTGTCAAAGGAAGTATACTCTTGACCTTCTAAAAGAAACTGGAAAAATGGGTGTGAAACCAGCTAATTCTCCCATGGACTATAATAGCAAAGTGGTCAATGATTCTACTCCTCTGCAAGACATTGGTTGTTTCCAACGATTAGTAGGACGGCTAATTTATCTTACTATTACTAGACCTGATATTGCTTATTCAGTAAGTTATGTGAGCCAATTCATGCATGCTCCTACCAAAGGACATATGGAGTTGGTAGACCGTATTCTATGTTACTTGAAGTCATCTCCAGGACGAGGTATATGGATGAAGAAAAATGGGAACACTATTATTGAAGGATTCTCCGATCTTGATTGGGCGGGTAATCCTATTGATTGAAAATCAACTAAAGCTTCTGCGTATTTGTTGGAGGAAATCTAGTCACTTGGAAAAGTAAAAAACATAGTGTGGTTGCACGTTCGATCTGCTGAAGGTTTGAGTATAGAGCAATGGCATCTGCAACTAGTGAATTAGTATGGATCAGATCTCTTCTTCAAGAATTAGGATTTGGTAGTTTTAGTCAACCTATGAAGCTCTTCTGTGATAATCAAGCAGCTACTCACATTGCTTCCAACCCAGTATTTCATGAAAGAACCAAACACATTGAGATTGATTGTCATTTTATTCGTGAGAAAGTCCAAGATGGAACTATTGAAACTCCATTCATAAGAAGTGAAGAGCAACTTGCAGATATTTTCACAAAAGCTTTATCCAAGGGAACATTCCAAAAACTATTGTCCAAGTTGACCTCAGATGTTATCTTCGATCCAACTTGAGGGGGAGTGTTATCGGATATTAGTCTTTCAGTGTAACACAAAGACTAATAGTCCCACTCATTGTAAAGTTCCTTTACTTGTAGAACTCTACTCATTGTAAAACACCACATCATGTACACTACCATCTCTATTTAAAAATAATGAAAGCTCTCCCAAGAACATGGTTGATTGTGGATTTCACCGTGGACGTAGACTTCATACTGAAGATCGAACCACGTTAAAATTGTGTTTATATTTTGAACAGAAGCAGACCCTTGAGTTTGAGTCCGGATCAGCTACCCGTTGGGGAGCATAGACGGTTTTACCACCATAAATATAGGGGGACCCATAGGTTGGGTGATGAGATCTTTTTTTTTATATTATTATTTTTACCTGTGGGTCCCACATGATTTGTGGTGGTAAAGCCGTCAGAGAGCGCAGAGTGCTTCTGACGGGGTGATGATCGGGATTCCTTGAGTTTGGTCAGCTGCCTACCAGATCATCATTGGCAAATTTAAAAGTCGTCTGCTACACGAGTGACTCGTTTGAATGAAGTCCCAAACTTGGATAAGGAGCTGCGTGGAAACTCAAACGATGGTCGTTACTACTTACTAGTTTTAGTTATTGGTAGTCAAGGTCAGTGGGTTGGCCCGGGAGGGAAGGTTGCGTGTGTTTTTAAATGATCAGGTTCAATGGTCCATCGCCAAACGAATTTGAACTGGTAAACTTGGACCAGCTAGCTAGCTCACCTAAAATTGTTAAATGTATTCATTAATTCATTCAAAATATATAGATAATTAATCTTCTGTTAGGTAAAACAATAGACAATTGGAATTCTTAAATGATCAAACTATTATATCCCCAAAGTGTGGTTCAAATATGCTTGGAAACCATCAAGACTTAGACCTTTATATGGACTCAGAGAAAATACAATTTTCTTGAGCTCCTCTAATCTAAGGGGTGGTCAACAGCTATGTCATATCATATCATGAGGCACAACAGGGTCAAACAAACATTCAACAAAGAAGGCTTCCTAAGGTGAAGAGCACCAGCTATCATGAATACTTAGTAAAACACATGCCATTAGTGACTCAATTCTTTTAAATTCCTTCTAATTTTAGCCCTTTGGTGATAAAATCTTGTGTTCTTGTCACCATCAGAGATGTAAATATGCCTAGCTTTTTGAAACTAGAAAGATTCCTCAACCTTCTGATCTAATACAACCATTTTTCCGTTACATGAAAATGGTCCCAGTTGGGGCAAGCAAAAGATTCAACCAAACTCATTAAACCAACAGTACAATTGCAGAGGTTGTTGATATGACCAAACACAGAACAGCTCCAAAATCTCAAAAATGAAAAAAGATTAAGGCAAACCCAAGCAGTCCAAGGGGGAAAAAAAAAAAAAGAAAAGAAAAGAAAAGTTAAAAGCAGAAACATTAAAATTTAAAGTATGGGATGCTACAAAGTTATTTGGTAATGAAAAAGTTTTGCACAAAAGGGTATGAGAATTAAAGTGAAAACAAAAATTTTTAATGACACCCTTTGAACTATGCCTTAAAGTTATTGTCCACTCCTTAAGTTATTCAATTTATAAATCATCTCTATAGAGTAAAAGTGTGGCAAGTATAGCCCATGCCGATGTAAGCAAGTAAAATTATTTCAAAATGACACTAATGACCTTTGAGCGAAAAACCCATGCTCAACTTTTTTTTTCATTTCCTCCTACCGTCCGCTACTTCATTCTCTCTTGATCATTAATCCTCACAAAATTTGAGAGATATGTAAATAAATAATGTTTCTAAACTTAGGATGTAAAGGAAATATTGAAAATGAATAACTAAACGTTGATGCATCTAAAATATGCTCAGCCCTTTATATCCTTAAGGAATATTTTGCAAAACAATATTAGATGTGGCCCAACTGTGGAGTTGGGTGGCAACCTCCGAAGGCTAAGTAAATAATGGAACTGATCACAAAGCTCTGATGAATTGCATATAATAATGGAGGGAAACAATCCAATTACCTCTAATGTATATGAGTTCCTTGTTTATATAGATTTTACCTTTGATTCCCGATCGTTGGATTCGTTTGTGCCTCCTTCCGATGACCATTCGATCTTAGGGTTTTATTCTTATTTCAAAGATGAAGGTAGTTACCTTCCTTAGCATGATCCTTCACTTTGTATTAGTGGTAGTTACAAGTATGACTTAATCACGTATCCCGAATTATTCGGGATCACATTTATCTCCATAACCGCAAGGTTCCCTCCTTCTTACGTAACTGTCCGGTTCGAACTCCGATTCCGATCTCGACCGGATATCTGGACCCGATCATGGTTTATCCACATTCGACCGGAGTTAATGACTGAACCGAGGTAGTCTCGGTCTGATATAATTCTTCCCTTATCACACATTAACTAAGATTAACGATGTTAGTATCAGTAGGGTGGGTTTAAACATTAAGGAGTGATTGATCAAAGGGTTGCACCCAACCCCCTAATGATCAAGATTTAATTATTCTTCTTGAAGACCAAAGATCAAGTATTGATAGATACTGAAGCGGATCAGGATGGCACTGAAAATTTTTCAAATAAAAAATGAGTAAAGGGTCATAATCAATCCAACTGAAGGAAGGATAATAACAGAGGAAGAAGGGAGAGATGAGTACAAAGTAAGTATTTGCGTTTGGTGAGTGGCCTACTTGATCATCATTGGCAAGGCTGAAGGGTTGAAAGTTTGGAACTAACTTGTATAAGGAGCTGCTTGGAAGAGTCATAGGATGGTTCAGTGCAGGAGCCAAGCAAAAGACTAAGGCCTAGTGGCAAGGTGGGGTTGTTAGTTATTGGTACGGCAAGTGGAGTGGGTGGATAATATAATTAATCTTCTCTTTGAGCAAACCAATAGATAATTAGAATATTGGATACAAATTAGAAAGCATAATATAAAGTATATTTTGAATTGACCCAAGACTAATTTTTTATTTCCCAAAAAAAATGAAGTCCAAGGCTTGGAAATTTCGATGCCAACTTGCATTATTTGGGGGGGGGGGAGATATTAGGTAGCTTTTGTTTTTCAAACTCTGAAATGTCGCTTTCTAGATTTAGTGATTTTGAATACAGCAAAAGAGACTATTGCTGTTGAATCTCGAAAATGTTACGTGTCACAATTCGAGAGTTACGTGGGAGGTACATGCACATCAACAATCAAAAGTTCATTGGTATTATGATGAAGAATGTTGTTTAAGCCTTCTAAGTGAGTGCGATAATTATTTCACCTAACCCTATGTTAATCACAGATCAGACATCAATTCGATGCACTTAGGGTTTGTTTCAGAATTAAGAAACATTCTTTTTACCAAAAAAGAGTTTAAAGAAGAATAAGAAATAACTTCTCTCCATCACTAGAACATCCTAGTGAGTCAAGTCTGCATGTACATGAATGCATTTAGATGGAATCCACCACTATATGAGATGCACCTTTAGTCAATAGTATTTAGATGTCCAACACACATTCACAAAAGATTCATTGAACTTTTAGTTATACTTTAGTTGGCCTGATTGTTTGAACGATGTCTTAGTCATGTTTTATTACATCAGTTTCTCTTAATACGAGTTCGGATCTTTTACTGGGAGGGATAAAGAGCAATGCTTCTCCCCTCATATTTTCCATTACACATTTGGGCCTCCATCTAGAGATTTAAATCTCGAGTTAAATTTATAAAATGATGTGGTGGGAAAAAATTTGGATCTCCAACTATTGATCGATGGGGCATTTAGAAAAATCTCGATTCACCTTTTTAGGGCTCTTAGCATTTTTACCCGGGTATACCTCATGAATCCAGATTCATATATTAATTTCGGCTCTACATTGATAGGATTATATTAACTCCCTCTTAAATATATTATGATTTTCTTTTTTGTTTAACTGAAATACAAAAGAATACGAAGAAAGCACAATCCTCTACCCTCGTGGTAGGGGCCCACTCCTTAATACCGTACCTGCCGTTTCCTATATTAATTTCTTCTATTCATGAATTTAAAAAATGTGAAACATGAATGTGTTTGGATTCTTCTTCAATAAATGAATCTTGATGTATATTCCACTCATTTAATATTTTATTATATTAAATTAATTATTTAATTCCCGCCATACACACGGTTTTCACATTCTTGTAGCCTGGACACAGCACGCCAATATTCAAAATTTCAAAGAACACGCCATGTCTTCTGTCTTTTTCCCCTCAATATCCAACGATCCATATCGAACATGACCCCACAACAGAAGCCGAGTCAGCCACTCACTCCGAACCTGATAGATCGAATCGGTTACTTTTTTTTCAAAAATTTCTGACATTAAATCGGTTACTTAATTTCAGTCAAAATCAGAAGGAAAATAATCAAGTTATTTAAATAAAACGAGAGCCGCCTCCGTAGCGACCACGTCGTCGTCTCCTCTGTCTCTCTCTCTAAAACTCTATTTCCAAGAAAATCACTTTCTCTCTCTAAACTCTCTCACTGACCTTATAAAAAAACCGATCTCTCGCTCTCTCGCTCTCAGCAATCCTCTCCTCACTCTTCGTCTTCTTCTTCTTCGATTTTGATTCTGATCTCAACCATATGCTCTTCTTTTTCTTCATCTTGTTCATCAGAATCATAAATCGAAGAAGATTAAGCTACTAGTCATGTTTTCAAATCAGAAACTGAAACCGATCGTGATCCGTCAAGTTTGGGCAGAGAATCTTGAATCTGAGTTCGACCTGATCCGAGATGTAATCGATCGATTTCCTTTCATTGCCATGGATACCGAGTTTCCTGGAATCGTTTTCCGTCCGGCAGATCCTTTCTACTACCGTCGTTTACCGTCAGATCACTACGTTGTTCTCAAAACCAACGTGGATGCCTTGAAACTAATCCAATTAGGGCTTACCTTCTCTGATTCCGATGGAAATTTACCAGATTTCGGCACTGAAAATAGGTATATCTGGGAATTTAATTTTCGTGATTTCGACGTGACTCGAGATCGGCATGCACCGGATTCGATCGAGCTTTTGAGAAGACAAGGGGTGGATTTTGAGAAGAACACAGAGAAAGGGATTGAATCGTCCAGATTTGCAGAGTTCGCCATGTCTTCTGGGCTCGTTTGTAATGACTCGGTGAGTTGGGTAACTTTTCATAGTGCTTATGATTTTGGATACCTGGTTAAGATCTTGACGAATCATTGCTTGCCCAACGAGATTGAAGGGTTTCTGAGTGCGCTTAGGGTGTTTTTTGGAACTAGGGTTTATGATATTAAGCATCTAATGAAGTTTTGTGATAGTTTGTATGGAGGGTTGGACCGGGTCGCTAGGGCTCTTGATGTGGACCGGGTTGTTGGGAAGTGCCATCAAGCCGGTTCGGATAGCTTGCTGACTTGGCATGCTTTCAAGAAGATGATTGAGAGGTATTTTGGGCATGATGCACCTCAGAAACATGCTGGTGTTCTTTATGGATTGGAGGTTATATGATATATATATAAATATTTATATATATCTATATAGCTTTTCATGTATAGGGTTTTTGGATAATTTTATTGGAAATATTATAGAATTCTTTATATTTTTACTTTTTAATTAAGTGACCTTGTTTCTATTGCCTTTGCAGCAAATTTAATTTTCATAATTCCTTCCCCTTGGAAACCGAAATATACCTATTTTCAAAGGGATGAACAATGGCCTTGAATGTTTTATGGGTAGCAAGAAGATATGAGTTGATACAAAGATTTGAATGTTGAGGATAGAGTTCTATAACATTGGGGCAAATCCCCAATCTTGTCACATATCCTGACTTCTTGGTGCAAAAACCTCTGCTTGGAGCTTTATATCAGCTTTGTCTGAAGGACAGAGGTATTAAGTTGTCCATTATCAAAGAGACCAGGAAGAGGCTTGCAGCCCAAGCAGCTTTAGTTGCTTGAACTGGAATTTTTTTTTAGTTCTGAAATCAATCCAATCAGATCTTGGTTTAGATTTTTGATACAATTTCAAAATTGATCATCTACCTGTAGTAACATGGATGTCTAGATCCTGTTGTTCAATCACAACAGCCTGAGAGTACTCAGAGTTCATTGTTCATACAAGGTACATTGAATGGTTAATTAATGTGGAACATCAATAAAAAGTTGCAACAGAGACCTTGGAAACTGACACGGTTGAGTCATGGTGAGTAATCAGCTCCACCTGGAAGAGGGCTACTGGAATCATCCTCCAAATGGGGTTGGTTTAAATTTAACACTGAGGTAGTTCCATTGGAAATCCAGGGAAAGCTGGTGGACTGATCCGAGATTCTGCAGCTGAGGTCGTGGATCACTTTCCTGTGCATCTGGGGTTGGGGTTGTGTACTAATTAAGAGGCAGAGATTTCAGAGGTAAATGATAGGTTTTGAGAGGGCTTGAAACCTCATCTTGGATAAGGTTTGGATTTAGTGTTATTCAGCAGCAACAGTGAACTCAATACAGAAGCAAAGAATTCCATGGTTTGCACTACACAGATGGAACTCATGTCACCTCCAAGTTAGAATGCTTTACCCGTGAGGGTAGAGAATCCTGCTCCCTTCACACTCCATCTCGTATTTAAGAGGGAGGGCATCTTTTTTTGGCAAAAACATACAAGCAGCAATATATTAATGAAAAGAAGGGCGACACCCACAAGATTTGTTTAAGAATTGCAACACCCAAAAATAACAAAGCTTTAAATATCTTTGACTGCTTAAGGATTGCCTTTTTCGAAGATTTTACCTTTTATATTTTTTAAAATTTTTTTTTTGTTGCTTTATTTTGGTTCTCCACATTTTTTTTTTTTTTATTTCATTTTTTAATATTCCATTGTTCTCCATCTGTAATCCCAATTCTAATGATTCAATTCATCTTCCTCTTCCTCATTCTTCGTGATGAAGTGCTATCCCATTAACCATCTACAATATTTGAAATATGCAAGTTCTTCAGAAATGATATGGCTAAGCTTTGGATGAGGATCCCCCGAGCTCTTTGATACTCTATGTTATGACTTTGTATATTTGCACATAGATTAAAAAAGTAGTCATTATATGTATTATGGAGGCATCAACCTTGCGAAACAAAGCCACATTCCTAAGTATTCCATGTACACCAAGCTAGGGCACGCCACATTTGATGCACAAATTTTGATTTGATAAATTACATCCAATCATATAGATTAAATCCTAGGAAATCAGATGTATTAATGCGAAGGGAGGCCATCTTGAGTTCACCTTTTGTCAATGCTCAAAGGTGGACCCCCTCCCCCCTATATGAGTGGTTGAGGGGTGTGAGGGGAACATAATTCCAAAAAATAAAAAGGGGGAAAAGAAGAAGAAAAGGCATTGCAATGCACCATCAGGTCAATAGGTGTTATGTACATTGTGGTTCAAGCCGTTGAACTAGTACGAATCATATAATTGAAAACACTTGATTGAAACCCGGTTCTAAGGGTTTGCATAGCACTTCTTGGCATGGCACTTCTTGAAAGAATGCTAGCTTTCAAGAATGCTTCTTTGTGAATGCCACGTGGTGTATAGGACTTCTTGGATAAACCCTTGTCAGGTGCCCAAGATGTTGCATCTCGGCAAAAGTAACGCTCTAATCGGATTTGTCTAAATATCAATCCAAGGCATGTCAATTCAATGCATTAAATGCTTTGAAACAAATTAAACGTCCAAGACGCTCATCGGGAAGCCTTTCATTCGCTCAAGTTATTTCGATTGTTGTTCCCTTACGTTTTGTCTGTTGGATTAAGGGATAACTATCACATCTAGGCCCACGTGACTTTGAGCTCCTGATCAGTTAGGGATAAGGTGCAACTAGCTTGAAGCTTCACCAGGAAGATTGAGTTATTAACTTGGTGATTAAGTAATCCATAGTGCATAATCTCAACCCTTCATCTTGATTTGGAAGATTGGAGGGCTGTGATGCCTCTTTGCCATATCAAAGGTATGAAATTGGTATATAAGCAATACATTCAACATAAATAAGGGTAAGCCTAGTTACAAAAACTCTAGCATTTATTCTCTTGCAAGTTCCAAGAATACATTCATTCTTGGAGCATTCACTCCTCTATAAGAGGATTTGTGTTTTCCTGAATCAAACTCAATCATTGGAGGTGGCTTCCCCCCTTAGAGGTGGCCACTCTCACTCTCTTTGATTCACAAGAACCAAATTTGGACCAACGGTGGACCAAATTGCAACAAGGCAAATTTTGGAACAACAATAGGTAGGGCGCCAAGTCTCTTACCTCTTTCATTCCTTACTCTCTTTACAAACATAATCTACTCTCTTAATCTTTATCCCTTGGAGATTCCTAGTTGATTGGGTTGTGGCTTAGTGTTCAATTAACTAATGTATTCATGAGTATGTGGTTAGAGAAGGGCCTTATTTGAATGGTTTTGATGTTCTGGAAACGTAGTCATAGATCATATATATATATATGGCATTTCATGTATAGGATTATAGGACAATTTATTGGAAAAATGTTATAGAATTCTTTGTATTTTAACTTTAACTAAGAGGTCCTGTTTCTCTCTCTCTCTTGCAGCAAATTTAATTTTTATAATTCCTTTTTCCCCTAGAAACAAAAATACACCAATTCTCAAAGAGATGAAGAATGTCCTCAATGCTTTTAGGTAAGGTTTAAAGTATTCCAATCTTTTTTTATTTTATTTTTTTTTTTTTATTTTTAATGGTGTATATTAGATTGCACTAAAATGTCTTGACCAATATGATGCAATATTCGAAACAAATCACCTGACTGATACGGTAGTCATAAAATGTTGTTTTTGAGGAGTTCTACTTGAAGCTTTAATTTATATCTTTACAAACTTCATTCACTTGAAGGACAAGGGTATCAAGTTGTCCATCATTGAAGAGGCTAGGAAAAGGCTTTCAGCCTAAGGAGTTTCAAATGTGTTAGGGATACGGAATGCACAACCATGAATAGAGAAGAAATACAAACAAAATACATAAGAGGAATTTAACTTTGTTCGGCAAAACCCTCCCTACGTCCACCAGAAAGAAAAGAGATTCAACTATTTCCAAGAAAACTCACACCACTCTCACACCACTCTCACACCCACAAAGTGTTACCCTTTGCTTTCCCCCCCCTCTTCCTACGTTATTCCACATAGACTATTTATAGGAAAACCTAAAACCCTAATCCCAATATAATTACAATATTAACCCAGTACTACTAATTGACTCAAACTCTATTTCAATTACAAATACAATCCAATTAAAATTATATGGACTCAAAGAATACAAGACACCCAAACCCAACAATCTCCACCTTGGCTTGAATTATGCAAATCACCTTTAAGAAAATTGTTGATAATGTTTCTCTTCAATCACCCGTCTTTGTGTATCCGCCACACATTACCGCATGGCCCACATCCCCTTTAGGGATGCAATTTCTGACCACCATCATTAAAACTAATATGGCGCAAACCCCCCACCTGGGGTGTTCCATACAGCTCATCCCCACTGTACAACGTTACATGGCTCCACCTCTCCTACTGCTGCAGTTAGCTTCGAGAGATCCCTGCTAGTCACCAACTCTGAAGCAAAAGTCACCCACTTCCTTTCCAATTTTGCTCTTGTTTGATGCATGAACAACCTGCAAATTATGTCCGCCTATACCCTTGCCTGAGTGCCAACTAGAACTCCACCTGTTCCACACTCTTTACAAGCTTGTACAATTTACTTGATATGTGGCTTTTGTACCCATCAATCAACTTAAAGAACCTGATTGTTGATCTCCGTACTAACCCACAAGATTAATACTAACAGAAATAAATCTCCTCGATTTGTTACTTCCACTGAGTTCAGAAATCCCAAAAACCTTAGGAACACTTAACTTCGTACAAAATACCTTCACACAAAATCCTGTGAAAACAATCTTTGATCAATCCGTCAAAGCCTTTCTTGTTCTCTTGGCACCTATCCTCTCATTTATGGATTTTTGCACACTTCCGATGACGATCCACCGAATCTTGCTTTGATACAACTTGTTAGGGATATGGATGCACAACCATGAACAGAGAAAAAACACAAGCAAAATACACAAGAAATTTAACGTGGTTCGGCAAAACCTTGCCTACGTCCACCAGAGAGAAAAATGATTCCAATATTCCAGGAAACCTCACACTACTCTCACACCCACAAAGTGTTACCATTTGCTTTTTTTTTTTCTTCTTCTTAGGTTATTCCACAGAGACTATTTATAGGGAAACCTAAAACCCTAATCCCAATATAACTACAATTTTAACCCAATACTAGTAATTGACCCAAACTTTGTATCAATTACAAATACAATCCACAATTACAAATACAATCCAATTATAATTATATGAACCCACAGAATACAAGACACCCAAACCTAACAAACTGCTTGAACAACGTTCTTTCAGTTCTCAAATCAATTCAATCAGATTTGGTTTGGTTTTTGAATACAATTTCAATATTGACGTTCTACCTGGGGTGACATGGACATGTAAATCCTGTTGTTCAACCACAACATCTTGAGAGAGGCCTCAAAGTTCATTGTTCATACAAGGTGTAAATTGTGGGAGACATGTTAGTACTTGGTTTATATGGATGAACTAGGGGATGATTAACAGGAAAAGAAAGGTTAATGTGGTACATCAAAAGAGAATTGCAACTAAGAGCTTGTAATGTGACACAACTTGAGTCAAGAGGATCTTATTGTAGCAACAAGGTTGAACCTAGATGTCGTGGTGGGTAATCAACTCCCTAGAGTCCTACTTTAAAAAGGTTATAACATGGAAAATAACACATTGGTTTAGAGAGACGAATGTGTAGGTAGAACTTCTTGGCGAACTCGATTTCAAAGCCACAGGTGTCTACTTCCATGCTCGACTAGCGTGAGATGATGCTTTATGAAATTGGTAGGGATGAATCTAAACAGCCTAGGTTTAACTTTTGCTAATTAAAACTTCGGTTAGATATAAGTTTTTTTTATTCTTAATACAAATGACATCTATGTGAAATATTAAGTCGTTTGAATATTGTGAAATATTGCACAACAGGCAAAATGGTTATTTTACAAAAATTACTGAGCTTGATTAAAATTTCACGTCAGGATCATAAGAGAAATTATATGGAACAAATACCAAAGATCACACTAGGGTTAAAATGGTCATTTAAAAAAATGTTTCATTTTGGTTTTTTTTTTTTCCTGCAAAGAAGGCTAAGAAAAGGCCAAAACATCTTGAAAACATAAAACAAAAAGCCAGAGAGCAGAAAGAGGCCAACTGATCTGACTTGTCATAGACCAAGCTATCCTAGCTAGAGAGTGAGCTACATTGTTTACACTGCATCTAGAACAATAATTGATGAGGATAAAATAACACCAAACTAGGTTCAATCGCGGTCAGGTCATGGACTCAGGTCTGGGACTGGTTCAATCAAGGTCGGGTCAAAAAACCCGGTTGAAACTGGTCCAGAGTTCAAACCATTTAGTAATGTAAAAAACATCAGATTAGCCAAACTCCTACTAAGCAGGCAAGGTGAAACTTTATTTATAGTGTTGAAATGGTTAAACAAGGTTATTCTAGGACTTTGGTTCAGAATCTTTTTGCCATTCTATTATGCAGTAAAAAAACAAGGTGGTTTTCATTATCATCGCCAAGACACTTTCAAGGTGTCATTGGCCAGAAATGGCAACCAATGTGATGGAGCAAAAATGCAGCATAGCTAGTCAATACGAGAAACTAAATGCAACAAACAAGAATATGATGGTGGTGCAGCGTCTAGAGGTGGTGTTGTTTACCATCTCCAATCAAAATTAAGTAAACCCAAACACAAAAGGGTCCTTATTTTAACCTCATCTAGTGGAAAAGTGTCAATTTTGTGTGAGAATAGTGAACCCCAAATAAACAAACAAGGAGGAAAGTTCAATTTCAATTTTATTTTTATTTTTATTTTTTAGAGAGCTAGAATTCAATTTGGGCTATCATCAGAATTGTATCTGTTACAAAAATAAATACAAGAAGAAATACAAGAAGAATGTTGCGTTGAAATAAAACATGGCTGATATTAAATATATCATTCGAAATGTTTTCGTTTTTGTCTTGTCGTTTTCTTCATTTCTCTCTCTGCAAACACAAGAACTGCAAGCGGAGGAACTTCATTGGAAATGGCAGCACGGTGACCACTTTATGGTTCTATTTTTTCCTCATATTTTCAATTGAAAATATTCTATCTTCCTAAATCAATTAAAATCTCAATATGGAGACACCCATAAAAACATAGGCCAACTTAAACCCGCAGCAGAACCAAGTATGTGAAAAATCAGCCAAACGATTTGGATTGAATAAAAGTAAATTAAATAATTAATTAAAGATAAGAAAGGTTTGAATTAGTTTTATCTATTTAATTTTCTCCAATATCTTAAGTCGCAATAAATCCACAATAGCACATATTTTCCCCCTTGTTTTGGTACTGTAGTTTCTTTCCACCAAACTAAAGGAGACTTAAATGTGAAGTGCATAACAATAAAAATGTGTGATAAATGGTAGCTCTTCACATCATGATTATGACAATAAAATGCTTTCAGAAAAAACATAAAAATTGTTTTCTAATTTGTCCCTGTCACGTTATTATAGTGTTTGCATATTTACTTTCTTGTTTCCAGCTTCATTGCTTTATGATATACAAGTGTGCAACTATATGAGCTAGCTAAGGTTTTCACATATAACTATAGCTCCCATCTTCATCATCAAATGTATGAATGTACCTACCCAACATCAGTAATCCACTTTGTATATTTACTTTCCTCTAGAAATGTTTGTATGGAAATACAATGCATGAAAAGGTTTCAATAGAGAAACCAATCAAGCCAAATTAAGATATTAATGAAATGGAATGATGAGATGGTATGGAAATAATTTGAATGGGAGGAAAGATGAATGAAAATAATTCAAATGGAAGGAGAAAATAATTCAAATTAGGGAGAACTAGGGAAATCATGAAAAATCATCCTTATCACACTTAATACTCCCCCTCAAGTTGGAGAGTGAATGCAAGAACTCCCAACTTGCCTCTATGACTGAGAAACAAAATTTTCCAAGGACCTTAGTGAAAATGTTAGCAACTTGGGCAACACTAGTGGTGGAGATGAGTTTAATGAGACCATGTCGAACCTGATCCCAAACCACATGACAATCAATCTTGATGTGCTTGATGAACTTAATTGTTCACAGAACAAAGGTATTGGTCGAGGGAACATGACACCAAGATCTTTGAGCAATGTAACTAACCACATAAGTTCACAAGTGATGATGGCCATAGTACGATATTCAGCCTCAACAGATGAGTGGGACATAGTGACTTTTTTTTAAATTTTAAAGATAAAGGACTGGAACAAAGGAATACACAATATCCAATGGTAGATCACTGAATCATAGGGCAACTTGCCCAATTTGAGTTACAATAAGCACAAAGAGATAACTCAGTATCAGCAGATAGAAGAATCCCTTGTCCTGAGTGCCATGAATGTAACATAATAAACGATTAGCAGCATCCATATGAGGTTTACGAGGATCATACATGAATTGACTAAAAACATTCACAATGTGAACAATATCTAGGCGAGTAATTGTGAGATAAATAAGTCGGCCCAATGACCAACGGTATGGTGTTTGATTAGGTAAAGGACACTTACCATCAGAAGTAGTCAACTTGAGGTGTTGTTCTATTGGAAATTGAGTCAGATTAGCACCTGTGAAACCAACATCAATTAAGATGTCCAATGTTTATTTTCGTTTGTTGATGAAAATACCTTTCTTACAACGTGCCACCTCAAGACTAGGAAATATTTAAGCGTGTTATTCTCAGGTTGACACTGAGAGGGAGGGGGTGAATCAGTGTCTTCTAAAATTCTCTTTGATGTGACACTTTTTTAAATTCAAGACAAGGTTGGTCAAGATAAATCCTGTAATTATCAATTACACGAGGGCATGTTCACCACACACCACAATGTGGCTGGGTCTACCAGACAGTGCACCACCACTCTGCAATCAAAGCACTCCAATTAAGCAATGAAAAATATATTAGAAACGCAAGACATCAAATTTACTTTTTTTTTTTTGCTAAAAGAAGAAAAAACATTGCATTACTGATTAAGAAATGAAAAACATAGTTCCTCAGTTAGTAAGAGGCTTAATTCGCTTCTCTTGTCAGTGACGTAGGTGCTTATAGTTCTGCTAGCCAGATTTGTGAAAGAGTTCAGTAGGGGTGGGGACTTAAAATTACAAAATCTTACATTGACCAGTTTAGATTTGATGTCCACTAGGTCAGGAATTAGGTGTATAGGCCATGGTTTTTTTGGTGGGTTATGAAATAGGGGGATCGCTGTCTCTTTATTTATCCATACTTCCTGGATTTGATTCGTGTATTGCATGCCTTCCTTGATTGCCCTTATTAGTGTATCAAAGTAGTTGGTCTTTCTCATATATCCTGTTTTTGCCGCCACAATTTCTCCTTGTTTCATCAGTCCCACGCTCCATCCTGTTATATCTAATGGTTTGTTATGTACCCCTGCACAAATTAGAGTAAAAGAATTAGTATATTGTGTTATGCACTTTGCTTGCTGGTTTGGGCTAAATTTTTCTTGGGTTGCGCCTATGAAAGGCGATATTTTCATTTCTAGAAGCCAATTATTAACATTTTTTATTATCAGCATGGGGTTGGGTTTTAATTTTTGCATTGCTGCCTTATTTCTTTCTTGCCATAAGAAGTAACATGTGGTTACAAAGACGGGAAAAAACCACTGTTTTTTATGCAAGTCATGTTGGAAACTCGTAGAGAGTTCATTGCATAGATGCAAGATGGATCGTTGGGTTAGGTGTTCCGTTCGCAACCCCAGTGGTCCTGCTGCCCAGATTCTCTTGGTCCATTCACAAGAGATGAAGATATGCCACAGAGTCTACGTCTTATCGCTGCACAGTTCACAAATGTTGTGCATTTCCGTCCATCGAGAAAGTGTAGCTCTAACTGGTAGCCCTGCATTCAGAAGACGCCAAAAGAAAGTTTTGAGTTATGGGTGTATCGGTATCTTCCAGAACATTTTCCACCAACTAGTGAATTCGTTGGGAATTGTGTCATATTTGTGTTTTGACAATTCTTTTCCTGCCAATTTGGACGTGAATTCACCATTGGTGGAAATGCGGGATATCAACTATCTTGTGACAAGTTGAGATTTAATAGTGAGAGTGGGAAAAGATGAAGGTTGAAGTTTGAGAGGTACTCCCTGTTTGTTGAGACGTATTGTGACATTTGTGCCACAGTAGTGTCATGCCTCCAGATATTGGACTGTGGGTATTCTTCATTAATACTCTTTGCATCGGGGAGCCAGGGGTCATACCAGAATGAGGTATCTAGCCCGTCTCCAACCTGTCTGGTTACCATTTTCTTCAGCTCAGGGGTGATGTTGTGGATACTTTGCCATGGCCACGAGCCATTTCGGTGTTTTAATTCTGCGTTGAACAGACTTGTCTTGGGAAAGTATTTGGCTTTCAGAGTTGTAGCCCAAAGGGAGGATGGTTCATTTAAAAGTTTCCATCCTTGCTTGAGGAGTAGGGCTTTATTGATGTCCTCTGTTTTCCTGAAGCCCATACCCCCTAGATGTTTTGGTTTGCAACATCTATCCCAAGAAATTAGAGTCAACTGCTTTTTCCTAGTCGGGTTCCCGAGCCAGAACTTTTGGCAGAGAGAGTCAATTTGTTTGCAAATTGCTTTTGGGAAGCGAAAGCATTGCATATGGTAGAGGGAGAGTGGCTGAAGCACCGATTTTATGAGTACTTCCCTTCCCGCAAAGGATAGGGTAGAAGCTTTCCAAGTTGAGAATCTTGCCCTTATCTTGTGAAGGATAAATTTAAGATTATGAGTCTTGGATTTTCCATAATCAAATTCGTCCCTAAATAGAGAGCATCCTTTTTCATTATAGGGACTCCTAGAATCGACAGGATTTGGGATTTGTTTTCCTGGGCTACATTTCTGCTGAAGAAAGCTCCACTCTTTCCAGATTTATCTCTTGACCAGTAATGTCAGAGAAGAGTTCCAGGGTTGCTTTGAGAGTAAGAATATCCTCTCTTTCAGCTCTACAGAAGAGAAACGTATCATCCGCAAAGAAGAGGTGAGAGATTTCTGGTGCTTCTTTCGCAATCTTGATGCCTTTGAACATATTAAGGGATCTGTACTCATTGAGGATTCTAGACAAGATCTCCATGATCAGGAGGAAAAGGTATGGATTGAGGGGGCAACCTTGTCTAATTCCCCTAGTACCCGAGAACCACTGGAAGGGGCATCCATTCAATTTGACTGAAAAGGTTGCAGAATTCATGAGTTTTAATACCAGCTCACCCAAGCTTGGTTAAACCCCAGAAAGGAGAATATATCCCTTATAACATTCCACTCCACCAGATCATAAGCTTTTGACATGTCCAGTTTCAGGGCAACATATCCTGTTTTTCCCCTTGTTTTTTTCATAAAATGAAAAATTTCTTGGGCAAGGAAAATGTTTTCCGTAATTTGCCTGTTTAGTACAAAAGCTCCTTGTAACGGGGAGATGATATGTTTGAGGATAGGTTTCAGTCTTAATGCTAGAGTTTTAGCCAGAATTTTGTAAGAGACATTGCATAGACTGATTGGTCTGAAATCTGAGACAGTTTCCGCATTCTCTCTCTTAGGTATAAAGCATAGCAAGGTGTGGTTTGTGCCCTGGGGGAGAGTTCCATCCTAGAAAAAGGAGTTCACGAAGTAGGATACGTCTTGGCCGACAATATCCCAATGTTTTTGAAAAAAGAAAGCATTGAAACCATCGCAGCCTGGGGCTTTGTAGGGTCCTAGAGAGAACACAACCATTTTCAATTCTTCTATGGATGGGGCAAGGGTGAGATGGTCTAACATATCAATGTTAGTCATTGTGGGGAAAAGGCTTTGGATGAAAGAGGTATCGAGGGGTTTGGATGTGGTGAATAGATTTTGCATGTATTGGGCAAAGGCAGATGCAATGAGATGAGGCTCGGTTAGGGTTAAGCCTTCATGGCAGATAGATTCAATCTTTCTCACATGGTTATTAATCTTGGAATTGAGGTGATAGAATCTAGTATTCCTATCCCTTTCAAAGAAGTACTGACTTCTAGATTTTTGAAACCAGAAATTTTTTTCAGCATCTAGTGCCCAAGACAGGAGTTCTCTTTTTTCTTTGATCAAATTGAAATTAGGGCAAGGTGTAGATTCCAACAGATCAATCTCCGTGGTCAAACGATCGAAAAGCTCATTGACCTTGCCGAAGGAGGAAATGTTCCAATGGGAGAGAAATCTAGAGAGGCATGCCAATTTTCCTATCAAGGGTTGTCCACAGTTGGTGTTCCAATTGGCGGTGACCTCTTTCAAGAAGTTTGGATGTAGATGCCAGGCAATTTGGTAATGAAAAAGTTTTTTTCCGTGGTGCTTGTAGTCCATAACTTTTACTATCAGAGCAGGCTGCTGGAAGTCTTTGAACCTGGGTTGATGAAAAGAGTGACACCCAACTGGGGCTAGAAAAGACATGGTCCAGCTTCTCCTTTATGAGGTTGGGAGGCCTTTGTCGGTTGGTCTAGGTAAAGTAGGAGCTCGGAGCATCAATTTCCAGTAGGGAATGGGAATTGACCATGTTTAAGAAAGCAATCCTCGCTGGTGTAAGTTTGAAGGATCCACCTAGTTTGTTTCTTGCATGGATCACTTCATTATAATCACCAGCAATGAAGAAGGGCTTGTCGATGTTGTTAAGAAAAGAGTCAAGATTTTCCCAAAACACAACCCTATCAGGATAATTTGGTGGGGCATAGACAAATATTCCAATCCAAAGGGATGGTATGTTCCCAGAGATAGCCAGGATGTGATTATCGGCATGAAACAATGAGATAGGGCAGTTTTTTTGGGCAATCACTATTAGTCCACCCTTAAGTCCTTTTGACCCATAGCTGTTCGAGAAACCTACGAGGGAGTAGTCCTTGAAAACTGCTTTATTTCAGATCCACGAGGTTTTGGTGATTACTACACTTAGTATCACATAAGAAAACAACCTGAGGCTTTGTTTTGATAAGGGTCTTCTTCAGACATTGAAGAGAGAACTTCCCATTCACACCCCTAATGTTCCAAGATAGGAGTTTCATTTTCTTATTTTTTGATCAGCTGAAGACAGAATATGAGACAGAGTAAAGAAGTAGGAAAGTGTGTAAACAGAGGTTAAGCAAACCAAAATAGATTCAAAGTTCGTAATCCATGCTTAGAAAGACAGTAAGATAGGGTTAAAGGGGATCTCGAAACGAAAAGCTCAAAATAAAGACAGGGATAAACAAGATCCTCAACAAGAGGGGATCGAAGAAACAACAGTTCTAGATCCAAAACCTATGCAGAGAAACGGTTCTTGGGTTTAGCATGTAATTTGTTATACCAAAGGAAAATTACTGCCCAAATAGATATAATAAAATAGATAATGCAAAGATCGAAAAATTGACTATAGCGGTGGTAGGGGAAGACCTGGGGAGCGTTTGGTGCTAGTGCCGCGTTCTCTGTTTGTCTTGAAGGAGTGAAGAATGGATCGTTCACAGGGTGCCCAAAGATGCTGATGTACCGTGCTTTCATTTCTTCCCAAAAAATGGCAAAGTGAGCTATAGGTTCAGAAGTTTTAAGAAGCAGAGAGTTTAAGGCAAACCGAAATGACTCCAGTGGAGAGGCGTCGTCATCCTCAAGAGGTGAAGGGCGACTCCGCTTTCTACTTGGCCAGCTACGCTCTTCCCCATCAGCTCCAGCACCAGATCCTCCAGTACCAGTCCCAGAGCCCTTGTTCGATGTAGCCTCAGCATCTCTTTCAACAGAGTCTTTTCTTTCCATCCTTCCATTGAAAATTCTAACTGACTGTATATTGAACACTTGCTGTCCCAGATTGTTCTTAGAGCAATTTTCCTTCATTTCCTTCATTTGTCTTAACAAAGTTAAGAGAGCTGGATCCTTTAGGATCTTAAGGCATCCAAGTCTTGCTGCATAGCAAAGTTGTTCTTGTGAGATTCGTCCGTTCTTTTCTTAGAAAGCAGAGCCTCATTTGTGGCTCTATTATTTCCAGTTTCCAACAAGTAGTCATCCGCTACAACCACCCTCTTACCTTTCTCATTGTTTTGAGGCCGAGGTGTTGTGGTGTCTTCAGTATTCAGGTTCTCCACCGCAAGACAATCGGTGGTTTTGTTAGAGATTTCTCCTTCACCTGCAGGGGAAATCTCGATTGGAGGAGCAACTTCCCTATTTACAGACCCACCGGAAACCGAACCTTGAAAATTAGTAATGGTGTTACCATTCCCATTTCCTGTGTTTTCGAAAATAGCACTTTCGGGAACACCTCTATCAGAAGGAATTTTTTCATTGCAGGAGAAAGGTAGTTCCGAAGGGTCGCACATTCCTTTGGGTAGATCGAAAGTAATCTGCCTTTCCGATCCAGCACTTGGCCTATTTATCAAAGGCTTAACTTTACCATGGTTAGTGGTATGATTATTATGAGGACCTTCAGAGTCATTGGTCAAAAAGGTCGGTTGGTTGGAGTTAGGTTCCAGATGGTTCAAATTGTGGTGCATCTGTTGGGCCAAAGCCAGTGGGTTGTCAAACACATGGGACACGTTCCGTGGATCGTGTTGAAGGGAATCAGAACTTTTAGATGGACTGTTAAGAAAACTTTTGAGCAGGTCGTCATCCAATAGGGTTGTAGCTCCTCCATCAATAGGCATGTGCGGATGACCAGGGTTAAAAGGCGGGATAATATTTGTTGAGGAGTTGCCACTGTTGAAAGCTTTTGGAACAGTGGACATCAGGGTCCGAATCGGGTTGGTAAGAGCTTGGAAGTACACTTCGGGTGGGACAGGTTCCAGCAGGGTTGGAGGTGGAGTGTTGGTGTGGTTATCATAAAGGGAGCAAAATTCTGCTTCATGGGAGATCTTCCCACAGTTCGAGCAAACGAACAACACTTCATAGAGGACCTTGAGGTAGAAACTTTCTCCATTCATGTTTTTGATTGGGACAGTGAGTTTGATGGGTGAGTTGATATTCAGGTGGATCTTTAACCGGCCAGAGTTTGGAGGTAACCCGAGCTCAGAAAAGTTGAGTTGGGCATCAAGGACACATCCAAGTTTGGATGCAGCATTGAAAAGCTGGTCACCATACATGCAGTTAGGACGAATATCTCTGAGTTGAGCCCACACGGCAATGGGTGGAAGCTTAGCTTTCTTTCTATTACCTAGGAAGGGAGCCATGGAGAGGTGAATAAGATAGTCACCGACCCACCAGGGGGAGAGGGTGATGATTTTACTGCGAGGCTCCGTAGACGAGAAGATGATTTTGATGTTATCACGTCCAAATGGGAGGACGGATAGAGCTCCCAAATCTCTCCATAGCTCGGAGATGCTACCTCCAAGAGCCTCACTAGTGAGGGGAGGGAACCCCAGTGCATATCCAAAAAGGATTCTTTCAATGGGGGTGTCGAAAAACGACACACGGCCTCTGGGTTCAGATTGTCCGTGGGTAGATCTCCATCCTGTTGCAGAGACTTGGCCGCCTGCTCTAGAAGAGGCGCCTTGACCAAACCCAACCGTCATGGTTAAGAGTATCTATTTGCTGGAGCCCGAGGGGAAGAGCGACATCGACCCCGCATAATGTAAAGACACAGAAAGGGAAAAAGAGACTCAAGTCGATCGACAGGGACGATTTGTTCGAGCAGCTCCAGAAGAAGACGAGAACATAGCCAAAAAAGGAAAGAAACCGTGGCTTTTTTTAGAAGCCAGTATACCACGTACTTCAAAGTCCAGAAGATAGTGGAAAATCTAAAGTGTTGGTTGGGGGAAGGTTCTGTTTGGAAGAGAAATCTGCAAAACTTTTAATGGCATTTTTAAGTGAGATGTGACCATGAAAGACACGTAAGTAAGAAATAAATATGTACATGCTCAAACAGTGGGCAGTGGTTGGGTTAATAACTCATATTTCTAGAACCAACCTGGGAAGCAGGAAACCACGTTGCATAGTTAGGCCCCCTAGATGATGGATCCATAAATCATTCCTTTACATCAGACAGCATAGCGAAACACCGGCAGCCATCCCCCGAGAGAGGATTACTCCATCGCGAAGGGAGAAGAAGAGTAGAGAGATAGAGGCAGAAAACATCTATGGAGAGAGATGCAGGGTTGTGGGTGGGAAGCCATCATGAAGGGATTCTTTGGTACTTGGAGAGGGAAAAGTTCAGAAAACTCTTGAGTTCAGCTTGTTGCAAACTGTTAGGGCTTTAAGTCGTTTACTTGGAACATAAGTTAGCATTCTCCCCATATTTTTTATTTGAGAGCACTTGGCACATCAACATCAAATTTACTTGGTTTAGCCAAATTGCCTACATCCACGGAGTAATGCCCTAAATAGAGCTTCGTATTTACTCAATACTCTCCAACTAAAATTTTGATCACTACAATGATCAGAGAGCACCCATTCTCGATTAATTCAAAATATAGAGCACCCACTCCAGTACTAACTCTTCCACCCACAAAAGTATAAGGCGTCAACCTCAAACAATTCAACCCTAACAAGCAACTACTTGAAAGGTGAAACTTTTCACTACAATGATCAGAGAGCGTCCACTTTCAATTAATTCAAAACATAGAGCCCCACTCTAGTATTAACTCTTGCTCCCACAAAAGTATAAGGCCACAACCTCAAACAACTCAACCCTAACAAGCAACTACTTGAAATGTGAAACTTTTCAAATTAAGTGAGATTACAATAGATTACTCACCTTCTTCAACATTTTCACCAAAATACGCATCCAAGCTTGATCTCCTTACCCATATTGCTTCTTGGCTTCTCCTCCACGTTTTTCTTAGTCTTCACAAGCCAAAAACTCAAAAACCCCATTATGTTTTTCTCAAATTCGAGCTTTTAAAGAGAATGAATGTTGATGCACATGAACCGTTGGATTTCATCTTCTAGATGAGTCCCAAAGAGAATCTAATTCTACAGCTGTTGGATATCCACTTTAAAAAGGCGGGTGAGATCTGGGCCGTTAGATCTTTAAGTGATGTAAGATTAGAGTACTCTTCATTAGATTATTTCAAATGGAATCTTTTCTAATCTTACATTTAAGCTGCGATACACAGGATCATGTTGATCATTATACTTTGCTGTGCACCATATTATCATGCTCCTGACCAACCAAAAGGCGCGCGATGGAATCTTTTCTGCCTTGGGCACTTGAAAACCAAGTGCATCAATCTCGACCCTCAAAATTGGATCTTCATCCATGTCCTTCTAATGACCATTAGATTGTATTATTCAATCTTTCAAAATTACACTTTCCTCCTTGACATGCAAAACTTTAAGACCCCTGAACTCTTAAAAATTATTTTCGAACCCCTGAGAGTAGATTATATCACAGTAGCCAAATTTGATATTTTTTCTACAATGCCCAGATTTGCTTCCATATCGCACACTCGCACGAGAAACCTCATAACTCCCTTGTTTGATATCGAAATCACAATCCAAAAATTGCGTTGAAAAGAAGACTTTATGAACTATGTTTCTTCAGTTTAGGTCGAACCCAGAAAACAAGTGTATGACTACTCAAAAATTCATCCAGTGTGACCCTTATGCTATGACCTATGAAATCAACTATTCTACGTAATATTCGCTTCACTCAAAACACTTAAATCTTCTCATAATCACTCAAACTATTGTAATAGTGTTAATCACCTTCTAAAATATATAACAAATGCCCAAAGTCTTCAATGGGAGCTTCACTTCAGTACAAGTCATGTACTCTTAGAACACACTGTATTTTAGTTGCAAAAAATGACAACATATGCAATCTCAGCTAATGGAACAACAAAGCGAACCAAGATCTTTAATTTGGAAACGTTGCTAAAGAAGTGATTTTAAGTTGGATATCCTAGCAATTAAAATGTCATCAACATAAACAAGCACAAAAGTAGATAAAGACTTTGTAAATAGAGAAAATAGAGAGTTATCTGCATTAGATTGTGTATATCCAAGATGAATAAGGGCCCCAGAAAGCTTTGAAAACCAATTACGAAATGTCTGCTTAAGCTCATATAGTGACTTGTGCAAACGACAAAACAAATTTCCCCCCCTTTCGATGATAACTAGGCAGAAGAGTCATATATACCTCTTCATCAATATCGCTATAGAGAAAGGCATTGTTGACGTCCAATTGATGCAATGACCATCCATTGATAGTAGCAATGGCAATAAATGTTCTAACAATAACCAACTTATGCAACTTGGGCAAATGTCTCATAGAAATCAACCCCCTCCCCCCTCAATTTGAGTATAACCCTTTACCACCAAACGCACTTTATAACGTTCAATTGGCCAATCTGAATGTTGTTTAATTTTGCAAACCCATTTACAACCTATGGGTTCCTTGTTTGGGAGCAAAGGTACACGGGACCAAGTCTTGTTAAGTTCAAGTGCTGCAATTTCACTATCCACTGCCTCCTTCCAATCAGGTGAAACAATAGCCTTAGTAAAGCTTGTAGTTTAGTTATAGTATTTAAGGCCTTGAGATACTTGAAATGGGGTAAGATAATCTAAGATAAGATAAAAAAAAAACAATTAGTAGGAGTGAGAGTACCTGTGCATGAAGGAGGAGCTTGGGCATCCATGACTTAACAATGATAATCTTTAAGATGGGGTGGCAGTTGATGAACCAGAGATGGCTGGGAGATGGTGGTGGGTGATTTCTAAAAGTGCAATTTAACTAGAAACTTTAAAAGATAGACGGTCTAAACAAAAAGCCAAAGTCTTCGACGGAAAAAACAACAGAAGCAACGAGATAATCTAACTCCAAATAATAAAGTCCATTGTACGTCTTACCCAACCAAATCTTCTCATTCGTGCGTAGGTCTTGTATCACACAATGATCAATATAGAAAGTTAGGAAACAATGAAGTTGTTGGGTAAGTTGGGTAACAGACAACAAATTAAAACCAAATGAAGGAACATGTAATTCGTCGATGAAAAGTAAAGTGGGTATGAATTTACAATTCTCAATATGTGTAATAGGAACAAAACCACAATTTGGAAGGCGAATGGATTGGGCGTGGGGAACAAGAGTATCCGAGTGAAATAAAGACAAATCTGGAACCATATGAAAATTGATATCAGAATCAATAACCCATAGAGAAGATACTTTACCTACAACATTTGCCAAAGGTGTAATGTTATCAGATTCCAACAAAGATAGAAGTTTATGATACTGAATTGTGGTGAAAGATAGCAAAATAGCAAAAGGGATTACAATTGCAGCAATAGAGTGAACCGTAGGAAAGGAACCCAAATCAGCAGACTTAGTATTGATAACCATTGAAGATGAGGTAGAAGATGAGAAAGAAGATGATATGGATAATTAAGATGCAGAATCATGTTTTAGGCTGATACCATATTAAGATGAAACCTTAATAAGAAAAATAGTTGAATGATTTCATATGAAAGAACCTCAAATATATAGATAACATACATCCCATGCTGTTAGGCAATTATGAGCAATAAAAGAAATATATAAAACATGGAAATACAACATATGGAAATGTTTGTAAGGAAATATTTCAATAGAGAAACCAATCAAACCAAATTAAGATACTAATGAAATAGAAGGATGAGATAGTATGAAAAGAATTCATATGGGAGGAGAAAATTTGTAAATAATTCAAATTAGAGACAACTAGGGAAATGAAGAAAAATCATTTTATCATGCCTAACAAATACAATAGATTAAAGAACTTGCTACATGAAAGCAAAGAAAATAAAAACAAGCAAGCTAATACAAAACCATTAGATCAAACACCATAATTTTTAATGTGGATAACCTTTCAAAGTGAAAATAAAAACTATGGGGCTTTGCTCAACTGATACTTCTATTATACGATGAATAATAGATTTACACATCACACTATTTCTAAAAGTTTTTTTTTTTCTTTTTTTTTCTTTCCTCAACAATAGACTTTCTACAAAATCTTAAGAATATCACAAACATAAACCCTTGGAAAAAATAAAACAACAATAAAACCATAAAGAATATGTCAAATCCAATATAGGAAAAAGAAGATAAATCATGGTTCGTATTCTTCCTTTCTTTGTTATTGTTCTAATACTCCGTTCATCCTCTATATCTACAAGATGGTCAATAAATCATGTTACAGTGAACTGCATTTCAAATTTTCATAGCTCAATAATTAATTTTTATGTTTAAATGGCTTGGGGGGATGATTTTTTTGGTTGAGTAAATGGCTTGATGGTAATCATTCCTATTGATTGCATTGCTGAAGTTGGGAAAAATTGTCATTCATTGGATGATGATCTTTACTTTGTAAATAAATCATCCAACAACCTCATGTATGTCATCTACAAACTCCATAGACCTCCATGGTACCTCCCAGCAGTGTCTGATTACTTGGATGACCATGAGAGAATTCAACCAAACATGAATTTGAGCTATATCAAGCTTTGCAAACTTTATTCTACCAATTATTGCTATAATTTGTAGACTTATTATATGTAAGTCAAATAAATTCATGCAAAACAAAAAATTGATTGTTGAGCTAATGAAATCTCTTTTTACATCCCGTAGTTTTGGGTCATGAGTCGAACTAGGATCACAACTTCACCTACCTATCCTAGAAATACTATACGTATATCAACGAAATTATGTAAAAATAAATTTTCTGAGGAAACTACGGAAATAATTATTTTTTCGATAATAAAAGTAAATAAATAGGTAATTATGGATAAGAGAGATTGACATCCTATTTAATTTTCTCCAATATCCCAAGTTGCAACAAATCCACAATAGAATCATTTTTTATTTTTTTTGGGTTAGTGCTTTAGTTTTTTAGAATAGTTAACTTTATTGAAGTGGCTAAGAAGCCGAGGAGGCATAACAATTATCCTGCAACCAAGAAGAGGAAATCGGACAAGCAGTCAAGCACGCAATCGACTGAGCCTTTCGGGCTAGGAGATCAGCTACAACATTGACCTCTCTTAGGAACACAAACAAACTCATAAGATAAAAATGTAGACAATGGGTTGCAAATATTGTCTACAATAATAGAGACATCTAGGGGTGGAAAGAACTTCGTCTGGTTAATGTAATCAGTCACGTACGCGCAATCAGTCTTGATAATCAGGTGATCAATGTCTTATGAGATAGCATATAACAAACCGCTACGAACCGCTAAGGCCTTGCCCATTAACACTGAAGTTGCAGAAGTGGGCTCTGAAACCGCCACAAAATTATTGTTACGTTCATTGCGGATAATGCAGGCCAAGCCCAAACTACTTTCCTTATTGTTAAAAGAAGCGTTTGTGGTTCAATTTAAACATCACTCTGGGTGGTAGAGTCCACCTGTCACCTTATTATATTGTCTGTATATTTCCCTTTCTCATATCATATCTACCTTCGTTGCTTCATGATATGTAAGGCAACTATATGAGGTAGCTAGGGTTTTCACTTACAATTATAATGCCAATCTTCATCATATGTATGAATATATCAACCAAACATCAATAACCCCCTCGAATCCTTGATATATTCTCATGGACTATGTATATGGCCCTCCTCTATGATAGTCTCTAAAAGTATATGATTTCAACTTCTACTTTAATCATCTTCTTA
The DNA here is from genome assembly GCF_041222555.1 of Hakea prostrata. Taxonomy (NCBI): domain Eukaryota; kingdom Viridiplantae; phylum Streptophyta; class Magnoliopsida; order Proteales; family Proteaceae; genus Hakea; species Hakea prostrata. Next base: position 39,830,495 of record NC_142607.1, read on the forward strand.
AGCTAATTGCCACTTTTCCAATCACTTCCACTTTAGAAGCCTACATGGCATAGGAACCAAGAAACCTCATGTCACCGTTGAGTAGATATGTTTTATTCGTGAGGGTAGAGATTGTGTTCCCTTCACACTCTATCACATATTTAAGGAGTGAACCATCTTTGATTCACCTTGTCAGCGCTCAAAGGTGGACCCCCTCCCTCCCTATACGAATGGTCGAGCGATGTGAGGGGAGCATAATCCTCTACCCCTACGTAGAAGATTTGGACACGCCAACTCCTCAGGCATTGCAATGCACCACCAGGTCAATAGGTAAAGCATTGAATTAGGTCCCTTAATCCTATTAGAATGACTAGACCACCACATGGCATTTTTTCAATAAGTAGACAGGATTGCCGACCACGGTGAGTCTAGATTAGCTACCTATATAAGAACACTTCTCTTTCCATCAAAAGATTAGCTCAATTAGCAATAAACAAAATCCTTTTAGTGAAGAGATCACGGGTTTTACTCTCTTTGATGCTATATATAGTAGTCCTTCCCCTTCCCCCTCCCCCTCCATTATATGTAAAACTCCCATGTACCCAAAATAAAATAAAAAAAATCTTACGGTTTCAACCACATACATAGAATCCATATGTAAAAGTGAATCCCATCTTTCATGGACAGAAGAATGATTCTCATACAAGAAGCCTTGTTGGCAATTGAGCCGTGGTCATTGCTTGCAAAATGACAATTACTTGTCTTAGTGGGTGGGGAATCTACGCGGTTACTTTCTTAGGGAATTGCTTCTTATAAATAGACTCTTTGATCAACCTCTCACATCAGAATGAATGAATCTTTGAAACCATTCCCTTTTTTTTTTTTTTTTTTTTTTTTTTTTTTCGGGTATGGAACTCGTCCATTCATAGAAAAATGAGAGTTACACGTGGGGAATAGCCAATGGCTCGCTCAACCATGGAGTGGCAATAGGCCAAGTAGTCCCGCACATGAACACGACTAGGCCGCCTTTGCTAGATTATCAGCCACAGAGTTGGCTAATCTAGGAACATAAGAAAAAAAGAATTAAAAAAAAAAATAAAAAAATACAAGAACTAAAACTTAGAGGTGGAACTTTCCTTTCATCATGTAGGAAGGAAATGAACTTACAGTTATCAGATTTCACTTCTAGTAGTTCAATTCTCCGCTCCAGCACCCCCTTCAAGCCTTCCCTCACTGCCATAGCCTCCCCTTCAAGCACATCTCCAAATATCATGGGTATTGATCCAGCCACCTCAATATTACCTTCATCATTCCTTAGTATAAATCCCACACCTGACACGCCTGTAGCTTTAACCTTTGCGGCATCCACATTCAGTTTAAACCATCCTGTTTGTGGTGGAATCCAAGGCATTCTTTGTTGAAATTGAGGTTGATTATGCTTATTTTTCTTAGGTGACAGTTTGCTATCCATGAATTCTCGTGCATGGTGGACTGCTCTCTTCACCCCATCCCCTCTTTCAATCTTTACTCTCTTAATCTTTCTCCCTTGGTGATTCCTTAGTTGAGTGGGTTATGACTAATGCTTAGTTCAACTATTATATTTAATGAGGGTATGTGGTTAGAGAAGGGCCTTGTTTGAGTGGTTTTGATGTTTTGCAACTGTAATCATAGATCATAACGAAATGCCAAAGCGACTCCCAAAATCTCAGTAATAGAATTATGTTGCTCTGGCCTGGGTTCCCACCACATTTATGAAAGAATTCTGCTTGTTTCCGTTAACAAAGCTAAATCCCTGAACACAACTTGCATTGAAGAACATAAAACTTTTTTTTCTTTGGTCAACGAAGTGTTAAAATATTAATAAAATATTTCACATAAGATGGGCTTCATTGATTGTGTTACACTTTGATTTGGTTTCCTTATTGGTTTAATATGTGTAATATATAGTTACTAAAACTCTTTTGTGGACAGACTAGTATGGGCTAGTAGGGATCGTTAGATCTTAATGGACGATCTAACAGGTTCGCCTATATAAAGGATGCTAGATCCCTCCTTTAAACTTCAATTTAATCACATTATTCTTTGCGTTAGATAGAGAGGTTAGGGAAAAAATCGTCTTATGTGCACATCTCTCTGCTGTGCACAGCAGTGCACCACTAGAAGGTGACACTTGGATTATGCCTAATAAATGGTTGAGATCAAACCTATAATTTTTAAGTGATTTAACCCAGTTGTAATACCTATTTTACCTATACCCGCCCATTTCAAAACCTGATTAATGAAAACTCATCTTCTTCGACGACTTCTCCCTTTTTCCCTGAGAATAGGTTTCTCTTCCAACTCTATGGAGAAGGAGACGGTGGTGGTTTGCATTTGGAATTGGGCCCTAAACAGAGTTGTAGCCTACTCTCCATCAAATCCATCAACCGAACCCACATTGTCGTTGCCCTTCACAAGCTCCGGCTACTCTTCCAATAGCAGTATCTGAACTATGTAAAGGAATTGCTGAATGATCTTTTTGAAGTGTGCAGAACTTGTGGTTCTTTGGTTATTGTGAAAATGTTTACAATTATTCAATTGAGGATGAAAAAAATGAAAACAGGGTAATTTACTCGTAGTGGAACTAACAATAATTTCAGTGTTGCTGGAGACATGGATTATGGTGCATTCAATGATATATGCAAGAGCAATGCAGGAACAGTCGGAGGGGAGCACATCAATCTCTTTGGCAACGCTTAATCACTAACCATGTGATGCGTCCAAAATCTGCTCAGCCCTTAGATCTCCTCGTGATGTCCTGCAAAACGAAAGCGTCAGATGTGGCCCGACGCTGGGGTCGGGAATCCACCTCCGAAGGCTAAGTCAGTTGATGAACTTAATCACAAACGGCTCTGCTAGAAGCGCAGAGCTAAGGAATGAAGAACTGGGAAAGGTGATCTAGATAGCGGATCGCCGATAGTTTAGGTCTATCAGTATGTATCTGAACCTGAGTCTCAGATAGTATTCTTTTCGATCCCCTCACCTTGTATGGTAGTGAGGTTTATATAGAGTGTACCTTCGAATCTCCTTCGTTGGATGCACTTGAGCCTTCTTCGGGTAGTCATTGCATCTTATCAGTTAGATCTGTTGAGCAATAGACTTCTACTAGTTTGGGCTAGTAGAGGACTCCTGAGATAACCTGAGATAACCTTTAGGTTATGTGATGATTATCCCTTCGATAATGATTATCCGCAGCCGTCAATTCGAGTCTGCCATCATTAGGGTGATTACCCTAATCCATAAGTAGGATTAGGGCACGCTTGTAGCCGAATAAGCTTTCTTCTTCAGCAAGCCATCTTCTGGATCCGGTTCACTCGGGAGCGAGTCGGTTCTCTTCGTCTCGACCGGGGTCGAGGGTCGGACCAGGTATGAACCTGGTCTGATCATAATCTCTCCATATCACGAGCCCCCGAGACCAAGTGTTCGGTCGATCCCGAGGGCTTGGTTTTTAACTGGGTTCGTCGTCAGATGATAATCTCTGCGTGCTTCATTAAATGTCATATCACATTTAATGCGGTGGTCACTTTTCCTCGAGCGTTGTGAGTGTAAGGCCACATATCTCCTTGCAGTTGATCTGTCGTGGCTCACGTCATCCAAGCGACGGTTTCTGAACGCCTATTTCGGATTCGTGAGTTCAAACTTTCAAAACATCTTTCAATCTTGATCGCTGATTTTGAATCAATCTTGATCGTTCAGATTCCCGAACACTCGTGCGGGAGTTTTAAAAGCGGTTCGTTGTCTTCGTAGGTTTCATTCTTCCCGTCTGGAATTTGAACCTTTGTTGTCCGCTTCTCGCCTTCCTCGCTCTCAAGCTTTCGCCTCACTTGAATCGGTAAGTTTCTTGGTCTTTTTCTTTTTGTAGTTTATTGAAACAAGTAATGGCGGACGATAGGGCTTCTCTAGTACCCGGTGTTGGTAATAGCGGTGATGCTTTTGCTTCTCCTGCTCCCCGAACAATCGGATAGTGATAACAAAACCCTAAGCGTCCTCTCGCGCGAGTTCGCTGAAGTTTCTCAAAAGGTTTTGAAAGAAAAACCGAAACTTCTCCTGTCCTTCTCGAGTCCGGATCTTCCAAGATTGTCGAGTCTTCTAGGCAGCCTCAAACTTCCGGGTCCAATGGTGGACCTGGCTCTGCATTCCCTCCATTTACAATGAGGAAACCCTTCTTTCACTGTCCAAAGATTTTGATCTTCCTTCCTCATATCAGTTAAGGCTCCCCACCCCGATGAGAGGGTTGATTCATCCCTTTCGGGTGAATTTTCTCTGTATATAGATGCACTTGGAAAGCGGGGTTCGCTTTCCCTTTTTTAATCCTTTGTTCTCCCATGATTCGAATCATTGGAACATTTGTCCCGGAATGCTCCTCCCCAATAGTCGGCGTCTCATCGTCGGCTTCTTGGGTTTGTGTTTTGAACTTGGCATTACGCCATCTCTTTCTCTCTTTGTACATTTTCATGTTCTTTCTATCTCCCATCCTCCCGGATGGGTTTTTCTGTCCAAACGCAATAAGGCTGAACTTGATTGGAGGGGCAGCATCCTTGTCAAAGGAACTTGCCCTTCTAACCACAAAAGATGGCGCAAACGATACTTTTTCTGTCGAGCGCCTCCATCATATCTTAACTTCCCAACCACCTGGAGGAGGTGTACTTCTTCTTCCGAGAATAACCGAGGCCTTCCCTTATCCAGAGAAGACGAGGCGGCCATCAGGAAGATCAAATCCATTCCGTGGTATCAAGAGATACATGGATATGAAGTGGAGTATAACTCCATCCTTAGATCTTGGGGCTTGGCTCATTGTGAGCTTCTAACCATCATCCTTTGATTTGACTGAAGTGATATGTTTTGAATTCTGATTCTTGTCCTTCTTCTTTGCAGTGCCTCCCAGAACGAATCCTGAAAGCCTGCGGGTGAAGGCCGCTAGGGAGAAAATGATCCTTTTCCAGCTGACCCTCAATATGAGGCATACCTGGCTGACGAGCCGGCACTTCCAGAGGAGAAATCACAAGCCGGGTCTCAAGTTGCTGCTGTAGAGGACTCAGCCGATGCCATTCTTGAGGAAGGCTCTTCTCATGATCCTGAGAAAAGTCCTCCCGACTAGGGTCCCTCGGGCAACAATGAAGAAAAGGCTTAGGGAGTTATCTTTTTGTACAGATTTAACCTCTATTTAATGAATAGACATTTCTTTCTCATGTTGGCCTTTATATTTCCCCGTCTCCTGCCGAAATCTTGCCTTGAATGTCAAAGTATTAATGATAAAACTCATCACTTAACTTTACATTCCTCGCTGAATAATAATCTTGTAGAAATATTGTGAAGATGCGTTTCGGGAAGATGCATTAATCTTCTCCACTACTTCATTTATTGCAAAGTCCGCACGTTTCCCTTCTGCGAAGTTCAAACGTTTTCTTGCCTTTGTATACCATTCACTGTTTCCAATGAATTGGAAATACATCCATTATTTTAATGGCGGTGCGACGATTGGAGGTATCTCTGCATCAGGTGCTCGCTTCCACATGTTTCCATGTGGCATCCCTCCGACCGTTGATCTTGCTTTTTGCGGATTTCGAAGCGTCATTTCGATCTAGGTCGTCGGTTGTCCTTAGCCTTCAACCGTCGTCTTAATACCTCGAGGCTATTTAAAGCCTTCGTGGGTACTCTCCATTTATCCCGACTTACGCAAGTTAGATTTGCTAAAGTGTTAAAGTGACCTTTCGTCCTTCGGCCCGCTACGTATTCCTCGTACTCCGACAACAGCTCTATCAACGTCTGAACAAGTGAGTTTTTTGATTACTCATCTCTTTCCCCACTTCCCCCATGAGTAAACTGCACAGTAGTTATACTTGGGGTTTAGTTGTTTGGTTTGTCAGAAGTGATAGAAAACTAGGGTTTCCCCCTTGTTGTTGTCGTTTGTTTCTGTATCTTGATACGGCTTGTTTCTTTGCATAGTGGCTCCCAAGATCAACCCGAACTTTATCGAGCAAAATCTTGCAAGAAAATCGTTCCGTCGGTGGTGGTTGGGGCCGGTGTGGTGGTTTCAGCTAGTGAATCCTCCAAGCGTAAGGCGACTGCTGCCGGTAAATCTTCAAGTCAGATTCTCGCAGTTTCTATTGATGCCGTCCCTTCGCCAGTGATCGCTCATCTTTCCCAGGAAGATCTTGATCACTCTGTTGCCGATGGTGCTGCCGGCGCCCTGGCTGGTGAGCTTTGTTGGTGCACCCCCGAAGGAGACTCTTCGGGCATCCGAGGCAACTATGTTGGCGTCGATGAAGGTGTGGTCCCAGCGGGTGCTGCTCCTATTTCCAACTCTAGTGCTTGTTTGGCATCCTCCTCCTCTCCTTCCGAGTTGGAGGATTTTGCCACTAGGAAGCGCCGTCGGGTGACAAGTGATGCAGCTCATCCTTCTCTTAGTGTAGCTCATCCTTCTCATCCTTCGCCTGAATTAGTGTCAAACGAGTTTGACGAGCGTTGGAATGGTGTCTTGCTGCTCGAATGACTTCGAGAGCGCAGTTCTTTCCAAACTTCCGGATGAAGTCTTTACGAAGTCACTAGTGATGTAAGTGTTTCTTCATTATCCTCTCGATTCTGAAAAATTAATTTTCTGCTCCTCGCTAACTCGGAAGTTGTTTGCGGGAGTCTTCTTTGGTAACTTCCACAACCAAGTGGAAGCGAGTTACTAGACTCGATAGATTGAGCAATGAAGTTTCTAGGCTTTGGGAAATCTCCGAAGCTAAAGATGTTGAGATTGCTCGCCTTCGGAATCTAGCTTGGGAGGTGGCGGAGAAAAAAAATTCGATGATTGGTCGTCTTTGGTCGGACTTGGATGATGCCGGGGAGAAGATCCGGCGGCTGGAGCGAACAGTTGGAAAGTCGGGAGCCAAAGGATCCGAAACGTGACTCGAAAGGCAAGCTGTCGTTCCTTTGCCCGAATCCCTTCCAACTGATGTTCGCGAGCTGCGTCTTCAAGTATTTACACGATAAGCCCTTTGTTGATATCTTGAATGCTTATAACTTGTAGGCGTACCGGGATGGTGAGAACGAAGTATGGGAATCAATATTAAGGAAGGATCCTCATTTTGATACGACTCCCTACGATCTTTGTTTGCCATCCTGAAGTGTTTACCGACCTCGGGTATTCCTCCTCCCGATTGGACCAAGGATAAGATTGATCCTCCACCTTCCGATCCAGATATTATGCAATATCTGGAAGATTCTCCGAAATATTTTTGTAATCCTCATTTCTTCTCTTCTTTTCCTTGAATCCCCACCAATGGTTGACTCATATGTTTGTTCTAGCAAAGTCGCGTCGATCTTGTATAACTTCTTAACAATCACCTATGATGACTTTCTTTTTTGACCGAAGATTGTATCCAGCTCTTGTAATTGTTTTGATACTGGCCTCTTTGGATCTTTTGAAGAAATAAGAAATTAACTTTATCTTGGACTTTGCTAGCCACTTGAATCGCTGTTGCATTAGGTCTTAGTTGTTTGAAACAATGCCTTTACTTAAGGATTTCCGGAGAAATACAATAAGTCTGAGAAGGAACTCACTCGGGTTTTAAACCGATGCCTTTACTTAAGGATTTCCGGAGAAATACAATAAGTCTGAGAAGGAACTCACTCGGGTTTTAAACCGATGCCTTTACTTAAGGATTTCCGTAGAAATACAATAAGTCTGAGAAGGAACTCACTCGGGTTTTAAACCGATGCCTTTACTTAAGGATAATTCAAAAATTCAATAAGTCTCGAAGGAACTCACTCGGGTTTCAAACCGACGCCTTGCAAAAGGAACTCACTCGGATTTTCATCCGATGCCTCGACTTAAGAAAGTTCGAAAAATTTCCATAAGTGTTGAAGGACCCACACGAATTTTCATCCGATGCCTTATAGTTGGATCTTGTTCTTGAATGTGGTGTATGATGCCCCCCAATCAAAAGATAGTTTGTTGAAAGCCAAAAATTGCATTGATTGAGTTGAAAATGATTACATCGTGAACAAATTTGAAATCATCCTCAAGGATAAAACTTTTTGAGATGCCTAGCATTCCACGAACGATCCAACTCTTTCTGGGTATTGATGTTCTTCAGCTTGTAAGCTCCTGAACCGACCGGTTTCACAACCATATAAGGTCCTTCCCAGGAAGGGTCCAATTTTCTTTGGTGATGCTGGTCGGAAGCTAGGGTGTTTCTCAACACCAAATCTCCGGCTAAGTACCGACGATTCTTCACTCGAGTATTATAATGAGACGCTATCCTTCTTTGATAATGTTGAGTTCGTGCTATTGCCTTTGCCCGAACTTCGTCCAACAAATCAAGACTATCAAGCAGTCCTTGTTCATTTGCTTTTTCCTCGAACTCACGATCCCGTAATGTCCCCGCCATTATCTCCACTTTGGTGCCAATGCTTCGGATCCATATGCCAACCTGAATGGAGTTTCTCCTGTGGGTGTTCGAACCGTAGTTCTATAAGCCCATAGTACATTATGAAGTTCTTCGACTCAAGAAGCTTTGTCAGCTTCGAGTCTTCTCTTTATTCCTTCCAGTAGCGTTCGGTTAGTAACCTCTATCTGCCCATTGCTTTGGGGGTATGCCACCGAGGACATACGATGCTCGATCATATATGTTCCACGAATTGCTCAAATTGTGGACAGTCGAACCGAGTACCATGGTCGGTGACAATAATCTTTGGAATCCCAAAGCGATATATGATTGATTCAAGCACAAATTTCTCCACTTTTTTCTCGTAATTGCCGCCAGTTGCGGCTTCTACCCATTTTGTGAAGTAATCAATTGCTACTATCGATATTCCCGTCTGCTCGATGCCTTGGTGAATTTGCCCATGATATCAATTCCCCACATTGCAAAGGGAATGGGATTTAGAATTGAAGTCATAGTTTCCGCCGGGCGCTTCGATCTTGTAGCATGAATTTGACAGTTACCACATCGACGAACTTACTCCATAGCAGCCTCTTGGACCTTAGGCCTATATAACCCAAGTCTTAGAATTTTGTGAGCCAGGGCTCGTCCACCCATGTGAGCTCCACAAATTCCTTCATGAACCTCAGCCAAAGCTGATTTTGCTCCTTCGGGGCCTATACATCTCATAAGGGGTCCAGCATAAGATCTTTTGTATAGTCTCCCATTCCGAATGACAAATCTAGCTGATCGAATCTTGATCAACCTTGCCTCTACCGGATCCTCGGGTAATTTGTCATCCCTTAGATACTCGATTATTGGATCCATCCAGCAACGTTCTACTTCAATATAAGAAATTTCTTTCTCATGATAACTTGGAAAAGTTATCTCTTCAATGTAGACCGAAGGGTCTAGATTCTTTTCCTTGGCATTGGCTAGTCGGGATAGCTCATCTCCACCTGAATTTTCATTCCTCGAAATCCGAGATATCTTCAAATTCCGAAATTGGTTTTGAAATGCCTGCACTATCTCTTGATATTTCTGCAAGCGTGGTTCTTTAATACCATACTCCCCCTAGACTTGGTTGACTATAAGTTGAGAGTCACTATAAATAGTAACATCTGCAATAGATAATGCTTTTGACAACCGAAGTCCTGCTATCAGAGCCTCATATTCTGCTTCGTTATTACTTGTGTCAAATGCGAATCTCAAAGCATATCGAATAATAAATCTTGCTGGACTTTTTAATAGAATTCCAGCTCTTGCTCCATCTTTATTACTCGAACCATCCACATATACCTCCCAAGTGGTTGGTATAATGGGATCCTCAATGGTGGGTTCCACTGGTGCAGTAGTTTCTAATACAAAGTCGGCTAATGCCTGAGGCTTGATTGCGTTCTGGGCTTAAAGCTCACTTGGAACTCGCTGAGCTCAACCGACCAGGACACCATCCTTCCGGACAAATCAGGTTTGTTAAGAACTTTACTAAGAGGAAAAGTTGTAAATACCTCAAGATGAGCCTGAAAATATGGCCTTAGCTTCCTGGTGGCCATCATGAGAGCCAGAGCCTGCTTCTCAATCTGTGAATATCTTGTCTCCGCATCTAGCAACACGTGGCTTACATAGTAAATCGGCCACCGTTTTTTATCTTTTCCCGAACAAGTACCGCACCGACCGCCGAAAGGGACGTTGCTAGATATAGCTGTAATATTTCCCCCTTCTCTGGTCCGGACAGGATCGGTGGTTGTCCAAGTGCTTTTTTTAATTCCTCGAAAGCTTTCGGCACTCTTCAGTCCACTTTGCTTCCTTACGCCCTTCAGGTCCTTAAGTGCCTTGAAGAAAGGCAAACATTTTTCTCCGGACTTGGAGATAAATCGATTTAAAGCAACGCAACTCTCCCCGTTAAACACTATACATCCCGAACGGTTTTGGGAGCCTCCATATCAATCGAGCTTGTATTTTGGCAGGATTAGCCTCAATTCCCTCTCTGTGATACCATGAAGCCCAAAAATTTGCCCGAGGAGACTCCAAAGGCACATTTTTCCGGGTTTAGCTTCATTTGATGTTTCCGCAGATCTTGAGAATACCTCAGTCAAATCTGCAATATGATTTGCTTTTGTAAAGCTTTTCACTAGCATGTCGTCAACATAAGCTTCAACATTCTTTCCTATCAGCTCTTTGAAAATCTTGTTGACGGCCCTCCGATATGTTGCTCCTGCATTCTTCAAGCCAAAAGGCATGACCTTGTAATAATAGCTCTCACGATCAGTCATGAAAGTCTGTATACTTCTCATCCTCCTTATTCATAAGGATCCGATTATACCCTGAGTAGGCATCCATGAAACTTAAAGTTTCATATCTTGCGATCGCATCTATCAAGAGGTCAATCCGAGGCAACGGGTAGCAATCTTTTGGGCAAGCTTTGTTAAGATCTGTGTAGTCCGTACACATCCTCCACTTCCCATTCGCCTTTTTCACCATTACCACGTTGGCCAACCAAGTTGGACACTTAATTGGTTCTATGAAACCAGAATTCTTAAGTTTTTCAACTTCGCTTCGAACGGCTTCATACTTTTCAATGGAGAAATTTCTTCTTTTCTCGTATCACTTTGGTTTTGCCTTATGGTCCATCCGAGAGTTTGTGCTCTGCAATGGCCCGATCGATTCCGGGCATGTCCTCGGTAGACCATGCGAATACATCTTTATTCTCGTTGAAGAAATAACTTCAACTCATCTTTAAACTCTTCCAGCTGCTCGGACCCGATATAAGTAATATTTTTCTCATCCTCGGTACACGCCTGGATTTGCTCCAGCCTTCTCCACTGTTCGGGTCTTTGCATCTCTGTCTCTTCCCGATCATCTCGAACTTCTATAGGCGGGCGTTTACCTTCCTCGGGCCCTCCTTGTCTTTTAAATAGGCAACATAACACTGCCGAGAGATCTTCTCGGTCGAGAGGAGACTTGACCAATTCCCATATCAGTCGGGAATTTTATCTTCAGGTGCTTTGTCGAAACAATAGCACCTATCTTGGATAAAGATGGTCGCCCGAGGATCATATTGTAAGGTGGCGGTTCCCGAACCACCAAAAAATTGATTCGGACAGTTGTTTCCTTAGGAAAACTTCCAATGGATAAATCCAACTGGACCGATCCTTCCGCCACCGCAGATGACCCCTGCAAAGCCATATAGATGTGTGGATGAAGGTTTCATCAAGTCCCGATCCACCTTCAACTTTTGATACACTTCGTAGGAAATTAGGTCAGCCGCAGACCACTGTATCAATCAAAACTCTATGCACTTCCCGTCGTGCAATCTCTACCTTGATGACTATAGCATCATCATGAGGTAAACAAACATCTCTTTCGTCTTCCTCGCTAAAGGTGATAGAATCTTCACCATTCAGCTTCTTCCGCTTCTGCGTCTCTCCGGTTCCAACAAATTTGGATTTTGTTTTCGGACTCGGAGTGATTCGGGCTCTGGTCCCCCGAAGATGGTAAGGATCGGTGATCGAGTAGCTTCAATCACCTCCTTGCCTTTCTTAGACTTCGGGGCCTCCCTTGATCGTTCCGAACTAACCGAACGATCCCTTTTCGGAGCAGCCGCACGTGGCTCACGTGGCTCCTCCTTCTTCTTGCTAACGAAACCGGACCCAGACGAGATGTCCCCGAGATATCAATCTCTCAATATCCGCCTTCGCTTGACGACAGTCATTAGTATAATGACCATAGTCCTTGTGGAATCGGCAATACTTTTCCCGATCCTGCTGCTCTCCGGGTTTCAAAAGAATTTTAGGCGGCCACTTTAAAATATTTTTTCTTTTGAGGATATTCAAAATATCAGCCCGAGGAGCATTCAATGGAGTGTACTCACTTTTACCGGGGACCTTTGGCGCCAAGGCTGAGATTTTCCAACCCGATCACGAACATTTTTCTTTGGCTTCGCTTACCGCTCAGGAGCCTTCGTTCCTTATTTGAGACTTTATTATCCCCTTGGCGCGCATCTAGAATCTCCATGACTTCAGCCTCGCTTCGGCATCTCTCGTACCAACTCAGCATAAGTCGCAGGCATATCTTGTAGTAATAACTCCAGGAGTTTCCGATTAGTGAGTCCCGTGAATAGAGCAGGTCCGGCTACTTGTTCATCCAAATTTTCTATCTCCATCGTCACTTTGTTGAATCTTTTCGAAAACTCTCGATTGATTCGTTCTTTCCTTGTTTGACAAGAAACAAGGTTTCTTCCGTTTTCTTGACCTGTATTGCACTCTGGAATCGCCCTATGAATTGGCGTGCCAATTCGTCAAAGTTTACGATCCTTCCGAGGGGAGGTTCGAAAACCACTTTTGTCTTTGCTTGATTAGAGATGAACCAAAAACCACCATAAAATTTCATCGTAATTACCTGAAACGCCATGGTCCTGTTGGTAATAGTCGATGTGAGCTGTTGGATCTCCGAGCCATCGAATGTTGAGAAGGTAGGCAGACGGAAGTTATGGGGAAACCGATATCCCGCAATTGGCTCGGCAAAGGGAGTCTTCCGAATGACCGAGTAAATATCCTCGCTTATTCTTCCCTTAGCCAATCGCCCTAATTTCTCATTGATGTTGGCCAATTCCGACCAATCCGGGTCGGGTGATCTTCGATAATATGATCACGACCTCGATTAACACGATCATCCCGTGCTACTCGATCATCACGAACAGCCCGTCCTTCCCGAGCATTCCTCTCGTCGTGAACTGCGCTCGATCATCACGAATGGTTCTTCCGACGGTAGGTGAGTGAGTTCTTACCCCCGTATCCAACCTTGTGTTTGAATCGTTGTACTCTCTTGCGATCCGTCGAACCGATCGTCTCGCCTCGGTTGATCATCGATCCTCCTAAGTCCTCGGTCTCCTTCACGGAAATTCTGATCGATATTCCGGTCTTCAGCCGATCTCGGTCACGTGGCAATGCACGTCTCCCCGAATCTCGCCGATCGGGCTCTTGTGGTAAAACCACTCGTCTGGTGAGCATGCGGAGTGCTTGGCTCACCTCCAAGAGTTGAATCTTTACTTGATCCAATTGATCTTGGATTGTATCAGGAGGAGGATTACGTCCTCCCTAGCCACCATCTACCTCGATAGGATTTTGGCTTTCCTGGGGAATATCTGGATTATTCACTCAAGGGATCTGAACACCGGAATTGCGTTGTGTAGCGGCTGCTGATCTAGTCACCATGGCTTTTCAAGTTGTTTCCCACAGAGGGCGCCAATTGATGCGTCCAAAATCTGCTCAGCCCTTAGATCTCCTCGTGATGTCCTGCAAAACGAAAGCGTCAGATGTGGCCCGACCGCTGGGGTCGGGAGTCCACCTCCGAAGGCTAAGTCAGTTGATGAACTTAATCACAAACGGCTCTTCTAGAAGCGCAGAGCTAAGGAATGAAGAACTGGGAAAGGTGATCTAGATAGCAGATCGCTGATAGTTTAGGTCTATCAGTATGTATCTGAACCTGAGTCTCAGATAGTATTCTTTTCGATCCCCTCACCTTGTATGGTAGTGAGGTTTATATAGAGTGTACCTTCAAATCTCCTTCGTTGGATGCACTTGAGCCTTCTTCGGGTAGTCGTTGGATCTTATCAGTTAGATCCGTTGAGCAATAGACTTCTACTAGTTTGGGCTAGTAGAGGACTCCTGAGATAACCTGAGATAACCTTTAGGTTATGTGATGATGATCCCTTCGATAATGATTATCCGCAGCCGTCAATTCGAGTCTGCCATCATTAGGGTGATTACCCTAACCCATAAGTAGGATTAGGGCACGCTTGCAACCGAATAAGCTTTCTTCTTCAGCAAGCCATCTTCTGGATTCGGTTCGCTCGGGAGCGAGTCGGTTCTCTTCGTCTCGACCGGGGTCGAGGGTCGGACTAGGTATGAACCCGGTCTGATCATAATCTCTCCATATCACCATGATTAGTGAAAATTATTCCAACTTCCACATTACTCGACAAAGGAATGGAAATATAACTGTAGGTGGTTTCAGTAACGAATTGTTCTGATGCTAACTTCCAATCCAAGCAAATAACAAACCTATGCTTTTGAATTATAAATGAAGGCACAATATATCCATCATCAAAGCCAAAGAAACCCAGTAAACTAAACAGTCACAGCATAACATGAAGGTGTTGATATGGCAGATCAATTTTCTTCCTTGAGAATATAATTGCAACGGGAAAAAAGCAAGTGAACCCATTTACTTCCATGATACAATCAATTACAAAGAAAACTAATGATCAATTGCATCAACAATTTCTGAAATTTTCATTTACGGAGAGAACTGTTTTGACAAAATTTCATCTATAAACAAGAAGATAACTAGACGTCGTGGGAGTTCCCTGATATTTTGGACAAACCATTTTACTAAGAGCACCACCGTCTCCTTCTCCACAGAGGTCTGATGGTAAAGCAAGAGATGGAAAAGAAACATATTCTCAGAGAAAGAGGGAGAAGTCGTCGGAGAAGATGAGTTTTCATTAATCGGGTTTTGAAATGGGCGGGTATAGCTAAAATAGATATTACAAGTGGGTTAAATCACTTAAAAATTACATGTTTGATCTCAACCATTTATTAGGCATAATCTAAGTGTCACCTTCTAGTGGTGCACTGCTGTGCACAACAGACGAATTTTTCCCGAGAGGTTATTCCATCAAGCCAGGAAGGAGTCTAGAGGAGAAGATCTAGCATGCAGTTGGGATCAACTTCAAGTTTAAATTTGTTCAAAGTGAGAAACTAAAGATAAAGAGATTCCGCTGTACTTCGTCTCCAATGGATCCTAAAAAAGATATGTTCATCATCATCATCTTTTACTATTATTGTACTAAGGAGTTTTTAATCAATCTATGCAATCTTGGATAGAAATATTCTTACATATGGCATCGGAGCCTGCATAGAATTGATTAAAGACACATAGGAATGTTGAATTTAGGGTTCTAGAATCGAACTTATGCAATTTGTGAATCTTTTCTCCTGAGTTTTCATTGAAACCGTACGGTTTTTTGCCAATAACTTTTTTTTTCTTTCTAAAAAGGATCTTGAAAATTCAAGACCACCACTGCCTAGATAAAAAGATAAAAAAATAAAAAAATAAAAACAAAAAGATTGATATATTATAGGTTACCACCGGACTCTGGACGCACCGGCATGCACTACCAGAATCCGGCAACGGTTTTCTGATTTTTTTAATTAATATTAATGATGATGTGGCAGTTTGATTGGTCAACGGGTCGGGTTGACCTGACCCATGACCCGTCAGGCTTACCAGAATCTGAGATCATCAAGTCATCCAGTTTGATCCGTTTGACCGATCAATGGTCTGAACGAATGGTTTGCTTCGGGTGGATCAATTTGATTTTGGACCATTTGATGACCTAACCCGGTTGTGACTCAGTGAGTTGACCCGCCAGTACTACGAGTCAACTCGCTTTGACCAGTTAATGGTTTAATTTTGGTTCGACTAGGTTCGGTTCGACTGAATATGGTTTCTGATTTGATATTGGACCGCTATTATTGTTGGTAGAATACTATATATTTAGTATTTATTTAATTTATGGCCAAACCGTATGGGATTTTGAAACATTCTCTTCAGATTTTATGTTTGGACCTTTTCGGACGCAATGACACCATTTTCAGGGACCAAATTCCACTTCTCTCTCTCTCTCTCTCTCTCTCTCTCTCTCTCTCTCTCTCTCTCTCTATATATATATATATATATATATATATATATATATATATATATATATATATATATATATATATATATATATATATATATATGATATGATATGACATGTTTCTTTTGTTTTTGTAACTTCATTGTTGGGCGAATTTTTTAACATAATTCTTTTATTTTGTCATATGGTTTTGTATTGTGAGCATATTTTATATGATATTATGCAATTGTAAGAAACATATCATGCATGCCTTATAAAATTTTTGATTGCCTTTTGGTAATCCCAAAATCTTTTTTCAAATAATGTATTAGCATGTGTTGTAATTTTATCGGCAATCCAGTTTCTTGCCATTAGGTTTAAAATTACAATTGATATCATGTTGTGAGTAATATAAAGTATATCCCAATATGAGAGAGTTTCACGGACTTGATTGTGGGTGACTGCCAAAGTTGAACTCATGGTTAAGTTTGTGGAATATCAATCATATAAGATAATGGGATGTCTCTTGGTGTTAATGCGTTTTTATACATCCAAAGGTAGTGATTGCATACTGGCATTAAGAGGGTGGCACATACCACATTTGGTTGAGAATGGACTAATTTAAGAATTTTATACAACCAAAGGTGGTAAATTTTCGAAGGTTGGAACGCCCCCATGGCCGCTGATGTGTAACGGAGTATCACAATTGTATGTCATGAATTTTACCCAAAGGTATTTTCATGATGATATATGTATACTCTTTCTAATGATGCACTTATAAGTTACATGTTACCCACATTGTGATAATAAAGTGATGGAGTATCACAACTGTCTATCATGAATACTGCCAAAATGTATTTTTATGATGATATATGTGTGATCTTTCTAATGATGTACTTATAAGTTATATATTAATGTGCTAATAAAGTGAGGGAGTATCACAATTATATGTCATGAATTCTATCTAAAGGTGTTTTCATGATGATATATGTATACTCTTTCTAGTGATGTACTTATAAGTTATATATTATTAATGTGCTAATAAGGTGAGGGAGTATTACAACTGTATGTCATGAATTTTGATCAAAAGTGTTTTCATGACAATATGTATGATCTTTCTAGTGATATAAGTTGTATATTAATGTGCTAATAAAGTGAGGGAGTCAACTGTATGTTATGAATTCTGCCCAAAGGTATTTTCATGATGATGATGATGATATATATGTGTGAGTGTGTGTGTGTGTGTGTGTGTGTGTGTGTGTGTGCTTTTTATAGTGATGTACTTACAAGTTACATATTAATGTCACACCTCATCCGCCGGTTTCGGTTATTTGCCCGACAACTCGTGGGTGCAAACCGTCACAGGATCTATGGTTTTACCCATCAATAATAATAAATGCAAGTATAGATAATCAAGAGCAAGAGAAAGTTCAATAATTAATAAAAAGGATTACAGGAGTCCAAATACTCCAATAAAATAATCAAGGAAAGAATCAATATTCAAAAAGAATGATGAGTTCAGCAAAAGCAATCAAAATAAACTAAGTTATCTTCTTTCTAGTTTCTTTTTCTAAAACTAAGAAATGTTTCTCATGAATGGCAAGGAAGGGGGTTCTCCAATTCTTCTCCAGACGATCAGCAAAATGTTTGGCAATCTGTCTCCCCCGTCCATCAATGGGTGCTATAAGCGCACTCCATGCATCTGCAGGAGCTCCTGCAAGCGCTATCTCCATCTCCCATTGACGGTGCCACATCTTCTTCATACGGGAGGGTTCTTTCATACAAATCCACTCCAACTTCTGATGTTGTGCAACCATCTGTGTAATTTAATATAATATACAGATAAAAGGAATGAGTTCTGACAAACTCAGTAAGGATAACACATTTCTCATATGTATGTCAACAATCAGCAATGCATATATGATATGAATGATATGCAAAAGTATGAATGCTACTAAGATCTAACTATGCAAGTCTCTAGATATTTGACATGCTTTAAGATATAACATCAGCCCTCCTCTGGGTAAGTCTAGTCACATTTGATCCCTCACAGACTGGTTACCTTTTTTGGGATCTTGGGTAAGGGGGTAAGGTCCACACTAGGCAAATCCGTGGCTGGGGATTAAGTCAACACTCTCTCACCACGACCAATGGCAATGAGTACTGGCGCATGTCGAGGTTTCTAATCCAATGCAATGTCATACTAATAACACACTACATGAAGTTCAGATACTTCCCCTATGGCACCAACCAACTCGGTTTCGTATCCTTCGCAACCTAGGAATGAGAATCCTCACGGATTGGCTACCACTATTGGACTTCACTCCCTAACCCTATGGTCATCCACATATTGTTGGGGCAGAATGCTTTCATGACTCCTCATGACACCCGGTCTGCTCCTTGGACGTCCATGAGCCCAACCCTAACATATGCAACCCTACCATTGCATAAACAACAGTGGACCACTCCGCATGGACTAGTTACCGCTGTAGGATGAAACAGAGTCACGCCACCATCGTCATGGGTCATCTGGCTTCAATTCCCCTACCAAAAGGGTAATAGTATGTGGGGTTCCTAGCCGTGAAAATCTAGACTCCCTAGGTATGTCATCCAGTAGTCATGATAGTGATGGAGGCATTAGTGAGCATGTGTCCCACACCACAACCCTCTGATATCTTAAGCCAAGATATCCCAATGGAATGCCCTTTCCATCACAACTGCAATATGTCTTCATCATCATACCATTACCAATGATTCAATATCATAAATGATGAAGTACATAAAAGAACATCATGAACAACAAGTATACAATAAGATCATCATGCTTTATACAGTTACAGCAAAATACATGATTAAAGAATAGTAAAGAAAGCAATTGATCTAGCATGTTCAAGTCATTGCATAAAGACAAGAATGTATGTCTTTACCTGTAATTAAGTAGAAGTTCTTTAGAATGCAATCCAATAACAATTATAAGACTTTTAGTAGAAACAGAGAACGCCTATAAATAGGGTTACAAGATTATATATGACAAATGAGTCAAATGGACTAAAAGCCAAAAGCCACATACATACGTGACCCCAGCCGGTTGCTTGGGCCGATCGCTTGGCTCAAGCGATCGCCTTGAGCAACCGCCCCAAAAACAAAATGTTTCCAATCCGAAACTCAAGCTTTTAATCATCCGATTTCAATAAGGATTTGGGATGATCTCAATCCAAATTTGAACATAACAAGTCCATAACCAAGGGGTAAATCAGAAATCCAAAATTAACATAGATCCGTCACCCAATTCATCTCCCCTGATTAGATCCATCCTTGTACGAATGTAGGGATTCGTTTTCGGACAAGATCCAATCAAGAACATTGAGAAGGGAATACAACTAACAAGATAGGTAACCTACTAACACAATGGGGATAGATCTACCTCATTCAATAGCTAAAAAAGATAACTAGTGAATGGAGATTCACCTACCTCAACCAGATCAGTAAGAACAGAGGGGAGAAGGTTCTAGATCACAAGTTGCACTTCGCTCACCTTCCAACACGTCTCCATTGTCGCCTAATTGTCCAAAATAGCAATCCCAAATATAAATATACGTTAATGGGGTGAGGGTTTCTATTTATAGAGAACAAGGGCAAAATTAGGGAAACCCCACAATCAGGACCTGGCAGTCGCTTGGGGCGGCAATCAACCGCCTTCAGCAACCGCCCCCTAGTACATTGCTCTACATGGATTTTTGCTCAAGGGGTTGACACCCAACCTCAACCTAACCCTAATCAACACATGTGGGAGGTCTTACCTTCATTTCGGACATCTCTAAACACCTTTTGCCTTCCACCAGAGATCCAACTTTCAAGTAAGGCAGGTTCTTCATCAAGAGAGTCCAGATCCATGGGTTATGGATATGGATCATGGGCTTCAATCCAAATACTCCACAACTTAACCCGGCTTGACCTTCGGGTTATCGGACCTGCAATACGGATTCCGGGTTAGAGTTACAGGGGTTGTTACATAATGTGCTAATAAGTATGCATTGTTTGATGTTAGTCACATTTTTTGTCAACAATAATATAATTATTATTGAGATTCTTATAAAGTCAAACTTTAAGAAATTATAGATGATGTGTTGTTTACTATGGAAATAGTAGATGATCATACATTCTTAGTGTTGGTTGGGTTCTACTAGGAGTTCAACTCTATTAGAGTTTTTGTTCATATAAATTTTTATTTTTTGTTACACAAGTAAGGGTATTTATGTAAGAGTATTTTTTCAACTTTATTATAAATAAAGGGCTTGAGATCACACTAATCTATAAGCCATTCCACCAAAATCATATTTCTCAACATGGCATTAGAGCCTAAGTTTGATTAAGGAAGAGAAAGAAGAAAAAGATCCGCTACAACTGCTCCGTCACCAAAACCGAAACCTCCCACTACAACCTAACATCATTGCCTAGTCCTATAACCCATTGCAGAAACCTTCCATTTTCTTCTTCTCTGAATTTATGAAATGAGAACTCCATCTCCATCGCAGTTCTGATTTCTGAAACAATATTCTGCCTTCTTCTTCTATTTTTTCTTCTCCTTCTGATTTCTAAAACCTTCTACTGATTTTGTAACGATAGTTTTTTGTATCTTTTTCTTCTTCTAATTTTGTTATAGCCTCTTACATCTTTTCCTTCTTCTAAGTTTTGAAATGATAGCTCCTTAAAAACATACTCAACCCTGAATCAAAATCATGGACCAAATCAGACTAGGGGTCAAATTGTAAATTCATATAGATGAAGGGGTATCTTTTGAGAATTCACAGTGTGAAATCCCTCGGATTTCTACCCTTTTAACCAGTGGTTTCAAGATCGCGAACTCGAGCCTCAAGTCAGCGACAACTAGGGGCCATTCAAGTCAAGCTCGAAGGATTGGAAATGGAACCAATGTTGGTGGATGACCCTTATGATGACTCAACAATTCTCCTAGAGTTTAAGTAGAGAGAAAAGATTAATCACGATGGTATAAAAATGGTGATTTTGGAATATTCGTAGATCGGCAATGGAGAATCTGATTGATGCAAATAAGGTATCAAATTGAAGATAGTTGAAAGACCTTTTCAACGAGATAAAAATCACCAAATTCAGATTCTGTTTGGCGGTCCAAACATGGATGGTAAGTTGGGCCGTTTGGGTGAATCAATCCCTCCACCCCATTTTCTGTTTAGGGTCAAAATTGGAATTTTGGGTTTTTAAGCCCTATTTTAAGTTATGACTCATCTATAAAATCATTTTTGGAGGCTAGAACGAGGCGAAGGCTTTGGAAAGAGGAGAAAAGAAGGAGAGGAGTATTTTCCACCCAATCATGGGTGCTTTGTGACTCGGAGCATTGCGGGAGCGTTGATGGAAGTGAGAATTCTTAAACCCTTCTCTTTAATTATAGTTGGGAGTTTTCTCTTCTTTTCTTTTGAGGGATCTTAAAGGGAAGCATGTTTGGTATCTTGGATGATCATCTTTTCTTGTATTAATGTTTCCCTTGAGTTTGGGAGTAATGGTTTATCCCCTTGCAAAAGATTTTGGAATTTGAATCCCAGAGTCACCCACGGGTGATTTAGAAGAGCCAAATTTGGGGCTTTTTGATCTTGGTCAAATTAGATAATATTGAAGGTACTAGTAGGATCCTTTTGCTGCCAATTAGCTTCCCCCAAAGTTTCTTTTCTCTTAGAGTTCAAATCGGTGGTGAATTAGAGACCATTCACCAATAAGGTTGAGAACTACCCTTTGTAAAGTAGTGGTAAGGATTTGGATTTTCGTGGGAAGATTTTAGGATATCCTTTGAAACCCAAAAATTAAATCCTATTTTTATTTTATTAATCCTCTTGCATGAATAGGTTTATATATCTTTAGTCACCAAGTTGTGGGAATGAATTTGAGGCTTTGGAGAAGGAGCAAAGTGAAAGGTGAGGAATATACTTAATCTTATATTATATGTATAATGATGTTAGTTGATTTTCATTATTTATATCTTGAATTGCTTTAGTATTATATTGTGGTTATGTATGTGCTTGTTGAAAGGTAAAGAAATAAATTTGCTTCTAATTGTTAATATTCATTAAATGGTGATATGAGAATGTATGAGATGGATGAGATTGAATTGATCAAGTTTTCCATTTACTTAAATTATTGTTATAAAAATATATAGATGATATTGAATTAAATTTCTCCTTTTATTTCATGTTGCAAACTAGGGTTGTGGGTTCACCCATTGCCCTAGTGACATTATGTGATTGTGAATGGGGAATGCCCGACGTTTCTTCCATAGGATACTAGAGGAGGCGGTATGGGACACATTCTTATGGTGCCCTTGGCGCTTTCCCTGATTACTGATTGACATACCTAGGGCATGTCTAGAAATGGTGGGTTAGGTGACCTCATGAGTACTACTACCCTTTTGGCAGGGGTATTGAAGCTGGTTAACTCGTGATGTTAGTGGTTGGGTCTTATGTGCAGGCCCACTATCATCATATAATAGATAAGGGCTCATGGGTGCTCAAGATTGGTAACCAACCCGTGAGAGGACATGGAGAACATCCTGTTGATTATATGTGGATGACCACTAGGTTAAGGAATGGGGTCCAACAGATGCATTCCTCTGAGGATTCCATTCATAGGTGGAAAGTATCGAACCAACAAGGCACTAGGCATGAGGGGAGCTATTGGATACTGAACTGAGTTGGTTGGTGCCATAGGGGAAGTATCTATACCACACGTAGTACGAGACTGTATGACTTTGCCTTGGGCCTAGGATTATCCTTGATACATTCCAGATCTTATACCAATGGTGATGTGAGAGAGTGGTGACCTAATCCCCAACCATGGCTTGACAGGACTTTACACAACAACCATGGAGAACCCAACAGACGTGCTTGAGTGTTGTGAGGGAAGAGTGATGAGACCGCCCAAAGAAGACTGGTGTGTGACTTAATGCATGTCTACCATAGAGACTTCATGATAGTGTTAGGAGCATAATATCATAATCGTTCATATGTGTGGTGTGGAATCTTGTGAATGAATGCATGATATGATGTTGAGTTGACCTCACTGAGTTCTATTGAACTCGTTCCTTTTTATATGTCTTTTTCTATTAGATCATGCTGTAGGTTATGAAGACTTCTTCCAAATGGAGGATTCATTGCCGACATATCTTCTTGAAGGAGTGACCGAAGAAGAAGTGGATTCGCATGGAGCTTCATGCCAGTGTCAAGATTGTTCTTTTGGGTTGGATTCCATTAGAGAACTAGCTTAGTTTATTCTTACACTGTGAATAAAACCATCCTCTTTTCTTTTCAAAACTTTGATGTTATACCTTTTATTTTGAAGTAATGGATGATTGTAATCATTATTTCAGTTTTGATAACTTTATATGAGAAATTTGATTTACTTTTGTCCATTTAATTATGATATATCATGTTTTGTATGGATTTGTCAATGAACCTAGATCTTGCGGTGTATCACCCCCACAAACATTCGGATATGACCGGATCCGGCTGGGTGGCGTGTGACACACAGTTTACAGGGACCTATATGAAATTATTCATTTTTACATGGGCTATCTGTAATTATTCATATTTTACAGGGACCTATATGTAGTTATCCATATTTTTAGGGTCCTATTGCTAATTATCTATGTTTTTAGGGTTTTTATTTTTATTTTTTTATGTAATTATCCATATTTTTAGCCTCAGGGACCTATCTACAATTTTGCATATATATATAGGGGTCTTTTTGAGAAGGAAAAAAAGAAAAAAAAAAGAAAAAGAAAAAGAAGAAGAAGAAGAAGAAAAAGAAGAAGAAAAAGAAGAAAGAAAGAAAGAAAGAAAAGAAAAGAAAAGAAAAGAAAAAAAGAAAAAAAAAATGGTGTTCCTTATATGCACCTTTTGAATAATGGTTTGGCTATTTCATTCTGTGACATTTCAATTATTTTTGAAAGGGTGAAGACTAAAGAACTGGAGACAATTTTTTCATTATGGCAACTACCGATGGTACTACTACTCCCACTAGCTCCGAACATTACCCCACTCTTCATCCTCTTTCAATAAGATTTGATGGAACAAATTATTTGATCTAGTCTCGATCTGCTTACCTAACTATTGCCTCTAGAAGAGGACTTATTTAACACATTATGCGCACTACTATCAAACCTACTATTATAGGTGTTTCACAGGATAAATGGAACTCGAATGATTCTCTTATTATATCATTCCTTTTGAATTCCATGAATCCAAATATTGCCTATGGATACATATTACTTGATACTGCAACCCAAATCTGGAAGGCTACTACTAAAACATGTGGATAGTTGGGAAATGATGCTTAGGTTTATGAGCTACGAGAAGCTTCATGAGACTACCTAAAAGGAACTGACTATGGCCCAATATTATGTTGAGTTGCTATCTCTTTGGTAGGAGTTTGATCATTATGGGGATTATCACCCCACTAATCCAGATGATGTGACTACTTATAGGAAACACGTTGATAAGATTCAGGTATATGACTTCTCAAGCAGGTTTGAATGTGGAGTATGAATAGATCAGAGTGTAAATATTAATTCGTTCTCCCTTTCCTACACTAGAACAATCTTATGCTCTTGTTCAGTGTGAGGAAAGCCGTTGATTAGCCATGCTTCATGCTCATATTGTGGAGAAATCAGCCTTACAGTCTGTTAACACTAAATTTGATTCGGCTAAGGAGATTTTCAAGTGTGAGGACTGTCACAAACCATATCATACTAAGGCCAATTGTTGGAAGCTCTATGGGAAGCCTGTTGATTTTGAGCAAAAAATGACACAAAGAAGGGGAAAACTGAAAGCTAATCTTTCTATGATAGTTTCCACAACATCCTCTGCAGACATTGGTTTTTCACAAGAAGAATTAGCTACTCTGCGACATATTCTGCAGCCTTCTACTACCGGTACAACCTCTACTACTGCTTCCTCCACTACTCATACCTACTCCTATCTTGCTACTTAAGGTAAAATTTTTATAGGCTACAATGTTTCTTCAGTTTTTGCTCCCTAAATCATTGATACAGGAGCCACAGATCATATGACAGGTTCATCCTTTTTTTTCTTACATCATGCTCCAATTTTCGGAAAAGATAAAGTTCAAATTGCTGATGGCTCTTATTTTTCAATTACTGGAAAATGGACCATTTAGCATTCTCCATCACTTTTTTTGTCTAAAGTTTTACACATTCCGTCTTTCTCTACTAACTTACTTTTTATTAGTAGTCTTACACAAGACTTGAATTGTAAAGTATTTTTTCCCCATCTTACTATGTCTTCCAGGATTTGGTAACAAGGAAGGAGATTGGACGTGGTAAATTAGACAATGGACTTTATCTGTTGGAGCAAATTGGAGGATCTACTTCTGCTTTGATTGCATCTCTTAATCAAGTCCATTCGGTAATATCGAACCTTCAGCAGTAGCATCATAGGCTAGGTCACCCCCTCTAAGAACTCTTAAGAAATTATTTTCTGATTTAGTTTCTTCTTGTAATAAGGATGATTTTTTTTGTGAAGCCTACAGTTTTACAAAGCAGACTCATTCTACTTATTTTCCTTCTCTTCATAATAGAAAATCTATTCCTTTTGGACTAATTCATACTGATGTGTGGGGCCCTTGCCGATGTGTGTCTATTCCTAGCCATAGGTACTTTGTTACTTTTATTGATTGTCACTCTCGTTCTACATGGATTTATCTTTTAAAACAAAAAAAATGAGGTTTTATTTTTTATTTTTTATGTTTTCGTGATTTTCTAATATGATAAGACTTAGTTCAATGCCACTGTGAAGATCTTTAGTAGTGAAAATGGCACAAAGTATATTGATGGTGAATTTCAGAGATATCTCTCTAACTCTGGCATAATACACCAGACCAGTTGTGTTGATACAGCTACCTAAAATGGGGTTGCCGAAAGGAAGAATCGGCATCTTTTAGAGATAGCCTGTTCACTTATGAATGCTATAAATGTCCCGGACCAATATTGGAGTGATGTTATCCTCACTGTCTCTTATCTTATGAATAGGATGCCCAGTAGGATACGTGGTTTTAAATGTCCAAATAAGCTTCTCCAGGGAACCTCTTCTTTTATTATTCCCCAAAAGGTTTTTGGATGTGTCTATTATGCCAGAATCACAACCCATCAAAGTAATCTAGCTCCCCGTGGTCTACATTGCATTTTTCTAGGGTATTCTACTACTCAGAAAGGGTACAAATGTTGTCATCCTCCTTCCAAGAAAACCATTGTCTCTATGGATGTCATTTTTAATGAGTCTTGCCCTTACTATACACCTCTCCAGGGGGAGAGTCCTAGAGGAGAGGTGCTCTTTCCAACCCTAGACCTTTCTATCACACCACCATAACACAACTTAGGAGTTCAAGAAGTGTTTCCTAACTAGAGGGAGACTTCAGCCAGTATACCTAAGGACTCTAATTCTCCCCTCCATTTTCTAAACCATGTGAAGAACCTGGTCAAAGGGACACCACTCCTGTGAGGCACACTATTGAGGTCTTTCAAAACAAGATTGACTAGAATAAGGAGGTGTAGACTTATCAAAGGAAAAATTACAACCGGCTAAAGCATGTGGAGTAAGGCAACACATTACCACTTTAGTCTCTTGCTCCAGAATCAGATTCTACTGTTCCCTTGAGGTATCTTCTTCTAATCTTCCTATTGCTATTAGAAAATGAATCAAATCTTGTACTCAGCATCCCATAGCTAAATATGTCTTTTATGAGTCTTTGTCTGACTCTTACCGTGCTTTTATATCCTCTCTATCATCTATACCTATTCCTAAATTTGGCAGGAAACCTATACTAACAAGAGATGGAAGGTAGCTATGGTAGAGGAAATGCAGGCAATGAAGAAAAATGATATTTGGAAGCTGATTACACTTCCTCTAGGAAAAAAACCAATGGGCTTCAAATGGATGTTATTGATTAAACAAAATATGGATGGATCAGTCAACATGTTGAAGGCTAGACTAGTTGGAAATGGGTTTACCCAGACCTATGGGATTGATTATTAGGAGTTTTTGCCTCTGTTGTGAAACTAAACATTGTCAGAGTTATGTTGTCTGTAGCTGTGAACAAAGACTGGAACTTCACCAACTAGATCTAAAGAATGTCTTCTTACATGGGGAGTTAGAAGAGGAAGTCTGTATGGAAATCCCACATAGTTTTTTTGATGACAATACTGTAAGGAAAGTTTGTCAGTTGAAGAGATCAATTTATGGGTTATAACAATCTCTTAGATGATGGTTTGGTCGCCTCCTTAAAGCAATGACTTCTATTGGGTACAAGCAAAGCAATTTGATCATACACTATTTGTCAAGAAATTAGGTACTAATGTCACACTTCTCATTGTTTATGTGAACGACATTGTCATCATAGGGAATGATGGTGAAGAAATTCAAAGGTTGAAGGACTTTCTTGGTAGATAGTTTGAGATTAAAGATCTAGGGCTGTTACAGTACTTTTTAGGGATTGAGGAGGCTTGATCAAAGAAGGGTATATTCTATCCCAAAGAAAGTATGTCATAGATTTATTATCAGAAGTGGGAATGTTGGGGTGTAAAGTAGTTGCTACCCCTATTGAAGCTGGAGCTAAACTTTAGGAAAAAGAGGGAGAACCAGTGGACAAAGGAAGATACCAAAGGCTGATAGGGAAGCTTATTTACTTGTCTCACACCAGGCTAGACGTCGCTTATGCCATGGGATAGTGAGCCAATTCATGCATGATCCATTTTTAGCTCATATGAAAGCTGTTACCTGAGTACTACAATATTTGAAGGGAACTCTTGGAAAAGGAATACTTTTATCACTCATTGATAATCAGAGTAGAAGCAAACATTGATGCAGATTGGGCTGGATCTCCAGACAAGAAGTCAATTTCAGGTTACTGTGCCTTTCATGGAGGTAATCTAGTTACTTGGAGAAGTAAGGAACAGAATGTGGTAGCTTTATCACGTACCGAAGCTGAATATAGAGCTATGGTTTATGGAGTTTGTGAGCTACTATGGTTGAAAGGCTTGCTGCTAGATATTGGAATATAAGTTCCAAACCCTATGATGCTATATTATGACAACAATGCTACTATTAGTATTGCTAATAATCATGTGTAACATGATTGAACTAAGCACATCGAAATTGACAAGTTTTTTTGTCAAAGGATAGCTAGAACAAAGGCTTATTTACATGCCTTTTGTGAGATCTAGAGACCAAATGACATATATTTTCACTGAGGGTTTGAAAGAAGGAGATTTCCTTCCTATTGAAGGCAAGTTGGGCATGACTAATATCTATATCTCAACTTGAGGGGGAGTGTTGGTTGAGTTCTACTAGGAGTTCAACTCCATTAGAATTTTTGTTCATGTAAACTTCTATTTCTTGTTATCCAAGTAAGGATATTTATGTAATAGTGTTTTTTCCACTTTCTTATAAATAGAGGGCTTCAGATCACACTAATCTATAAATCATTCCACCAAAATCGTGTTTCTCTCTTAATTATTGAGAATTGATGGATATGACTCATGAAAGTATAGAAGATAAAAGTTGAATTTTATAACAGAGGTGAAAAGTAATTATGTCTACTTACTACCCATTATGAGGTCCATCAAGGAACACTTGAAAAGTTGTACTGTTTTAAATTTTTTTGGCGTAATAGCACAAAGATACTGAATCTCATTTGTGTTGAAATAAGTATATTTCTATAAGAGTTCTTTATCATAAGGTGTGATGGTTTTGGAGGAGTTAGGGATTACTTCGTTAGGATGATTGTTTTTCAAGATAAAACTCAACACTCCAAATGTTTCTCTTTGTTGCTGCACAATCCTGTTCGTCCCTTCAGCCGGTTGAACCTACAAAGATGAGCTCGACCGTGGAGGTCGAGTTTTCACCTCCGACGATCTAGTTAGAAATCCGACTAAGGAAGGCAAGAAAGTAATGAACAATAATAATACGAATAGTGATGGCTCTATTCAGCGTACCTTTCTCTTGTGCTCCTTTACCTTTTTATAGATTTTCTACATATGAGTTTGGATGGAACTCAAACCTTAGTAAGTCTGTGGTAATATGACTCTTAGTGATTGAGTGGAACTCAAACTTTAGTAAGTCGGTATTGAGGCGAATCTTAGTGATTGAGTGGAACTCAAACTTTAGTAAGTCGGTATTGAGGCGAATCTTCCTGAGAACGATTTATTGCCTTACCGACCTTACTTGGTCTGGTTCGGATTTGTCCGACCTGGTTGGTCTACCCGATCAGGTTGATCTTTCCGACATGGATCGGGTTAAACCGAACTGGTTTAGTATGGTTCATATTTTCCATTATCATAAGCCCCCAGTCTCCGAAGACTTGAATAGTAACTTGTTCGGTCTTTGGAGATTACATGCTCGAATTGCCGATCACAAAGACTTCATAATTGAGAAATTAAATCCTTATTTGGCTGACGTCATTTGATGCGAAGCTGCGCCGTTTTAGAACTGAAACGACGGCGCACGTTCTTTGATGAGCAACTTTTTGGACATGTGGCCTGTCATGATGGCTTTTCGGATTTCGATAATGCACGAATTTTAATCGTCTTCTTTGCTTCATTTCTTCCTCCTCTGGATTAGAATCTTGGAAGTTCATGAGTGAAAGATTCATGATTAACAGCCCAGATGAGACTTCCTTAAGGGACGGTTAGATTGAAATCATTTGTTGAAGTTCAAAGGTTTCAATATGGGCCCTTAGATTAGGATCTCAAAAATGGTTTAATAACCCACTGTTCCTCTTTCAATTTACTTTCCTTTGGATTTCGTATTTTTGCTGTGGAGAAGACGATGGTTGCAGAGGCTTTTTCGGACTTCTTTTCGACCTTCCAAGGAACTCCGACACCGCTTATTGTTGCAAGTAAGTTCGTTTTTCTCCTCTGGTGATTTTTATCAACTTTATTCTCTGCTTAGTGTTATATTCTGAGAGTATTTTTCTTTTTTCTTTTCTTTGAACTCTGTTTTTCATTTCTTCCCTTTAAGCCACTGTAACCGTAGCTTTCTCTTATTGATGGGTGTAAAAAGGAGAGCTTTTAGACCTTCTATGACTTCTTCTGGCCCTTCGTCTTCTGAGACTGAGCCTGTTCGTCCTGGGGATGGCGAGGCTTCTTCCTCTGGGTATAGTGATACTGAGAGTGGCACCTCTGTTGATCCGAGCTTATCTCCTGGTACTCGTCCGAACTTTCTTAGTGACGATGAGTTTAGGTCATTAAGTATTCGAGCTCGGTTTAGTACCAATAGGACAAGATGGTTAGACAGTCTATCTCCGTCTGAACTTGCCTTTGAGAGAACTCGACCTAAGACTTCCGAACATGTAGACTTTGATCCTAGCAGTTTTGGTCCCGGCTTCTTCCCTTCCGAGCTCACTGAGAGTGACCTGGAGCTTATTCGAGCTAGGTATGCTATTCCTGATAATTTTGTGATCAGGGCTCCAGGGTCTTATGAATGTGCTCACTTACCCCCTCAGGGTGAATTCGCTGTGTATGAGGATGCCTTTATTAGTGGCTTTAGGCTTCCCGTGCACCCAGTCTTTATTGAAACCCTCAACCAGTTCGGGATGTGTCCAGGGATGTTAGCGCCAAATAGTTGGCGCAACATCATCTGTTTCTGGGGCTTCTGTAAACAAAAAGAGGTCGGTGTGATTCCGACCTTAAATTTGTTTCTTCAGTTTTTTATGTATAAGAAACAGGAGCAGGATCGTTGGTTCTATCTTTCCAAACAAATTGCCCTGCAGTCTGGATGGGAGGGCAACTTTGTTGGAACAGGAACTCTTCCCTCAAATACTAAGGGTTGGAGGTCCAGATACTTCTTTGTTCGCCCTTCTTCTCCTTCTGATTTTTCGACCTTCTGGCCAACAAGTCCTAGGGAAGGTTCAAATACTCCTCCTCCCCTTTCATCATCCGAGCAGGAAGCAAGGGATCGTATTTGGATGATACCTACTGAAGATCGGAACTTGCTTGCTGTAAATGGATTTTGTCCGGAATATCCCACTATCTACATCATTGGGGGTTTTTTGACTGGTAAGATGTATGTTTTTACTTTTTTGCTTTGGTTCATCCTTATTTTGCCAAGGCTTACTCGAGAGATGATGCAGTGTTGCTCGGTGAGGATGATCTTGCTGATGTTGCCATTACCATGCTAGAGGTGGAGGCACAGCATTCGACCAAACCAAGTAAGATACAAGTTGATCGGGCGTCTCGCTCTAAGGACAAGAAGACTGTTGTCAAAGAAAAGTCATCTTCCCGTGTTTGGAAAGATACCCCTTCTGACTTTCCTCCCCGACCAACCAAAAAGGTGGCCAGTAAGAAGAGCTCGGAGAATGATCCTCATCCTTCCTTAGGTGAGGATGTTTCTGGTCAAGAGCTTCCTACTGAGTTCAGGGCTTCAGGCTCTACGGGCTCCACCAATATTCTTCGACCAGATTGGTCACTGGATGGGAACTCTTCGGTATTCAGGGGTGAGTCTCCCTCCATGTCCAGCGTTGCCAATGAATGGCTGGGTGGAGTCATTCTTCCTTCCGACTTTGAATATCTTCAAAATTTTGGTCGTTTGCAAGCGCACAGTATTACTGTGAGGTATAGATATTTCCTTCTTGTATTGAAAGTTATTTTTCTATACTTTGTTTTGTAAACTTTTTGTCTTTTTGTGTGTAGAATGGCTTGTGCTTTGGTCCAATGCCTGGGTCAAAGCATTGACTCTGCTCGGCAGGACTTTTTTGCTCTTCGGGATGCCAATTAGTGTAACAAGAGTTTGGAAGAGGAACCGGCTGCTCTAAAGTCCAACAACAGTTCCTTGATTTCTCGGGAGGCCGAGCTTCTCAGTGAAGTGGCTCCATTGAAGGGTAGGAATGAAGTTGTGGAGCTTGAGAAAACCGCTCTTCAAACATCCTTGGAGGAAACACAAGGCTCCTTGGTCGGTAAGGAAGCTGAGATATCCAGTCTCCGAGCTAAGTTAGAAAGCTCCGACCACCAAGTTGCTAAGTTGATGAAGGTCGTTGAGGAGAAAGCTCCTTGTGTTTTCGAGGATATCCCCCACAAGCTCCGTGCTGAGGTGATAAAGAGGTGGGTCAAAATAGCTGGTAGTAGGAAATTTATGACCAAGGTGGCTGCGCCCGGATATATATATGCTCGGCGTCATACCTACCAAGGTCTTATTGTAGCTTTCAAGGATTTGGATTTAGAGAAATTCCAGAACCTGATTGATCCTGGAATCTATGATGATCTTAAAATTCCCCGACCTGCCTGGTGTGCTGACCGACCAAGGTTTCCCAATCCTCAAGAAGTTGACGTAGTTGATTTTTTGGATAACTGGGATCCTTTGCCTGAGGCTGGTAGTTCGGACACCTCTTCCTCAAAAGGAAAATCAACTTAGAAGATAAAAGAGAAGCTTTAGAGCTTTGTTCTATCTTTTTTCTTTTGTATGTATGGCCTTTTTGGCCTTTACTTTATTTGTAATCTCCGCCTGTACGAAATGAAACACTTTATTTGAGATTTCTCAATTTGATCACTGCTTTTGCTTTTTCGAACATAACAGCTTAATTGTTTGTATATTTGATAAAGAGTTGAATCTCTTTTGTGCCTAAGTGACTTAGGGCTTTTCGTGCCTCAGTTGCTTAGGGCTTTTCTTCCCGACCTTAGTAGGTCAGTGGCCTAAGTGACTTAGGTCTTTTGTGCCTAAGTTACTTAGGGCTTTGGTGCCTAAGTGACTTAGGGCTTTTTGTGCCTAAGTTGCTTAAGGCTTTTTGTGCCTAAGTTGCTTAGGGCTTTTCTTCCCGACCTTAGTAGGTCGGTGGCCTAAGTGACTTAGGTCTTTTGTGCCTAAGTAACTTAGGGCTTTAGTGCCTAAGTGACCTAGGGCTTTTTGTGCCTAAGTTTCTTAGGGCTTTTCTTCCCGACTTTAGTAGGTTGGTGGCCTAAGTGACTTAGGTCTTTTGTGCCTAAGTAACTTAGGGCTTTGGTGCCTAAGTGACTTAGGTCTTTTGTGCCTAAGGAACTTAGGGCTTTGGTGCCTAAGTGACTTAGGGCTTTTTATTCCAGATCATCTTAGCTAAGTATTCTAGCTTGAGCTGTGATGATATGTAGAAACTTCAAAAACTTTATTCACTGGAGGAAAAATTCAAAATGTCTGAATCACAAACTATTGTGTGTATCTAAATAATTTAAAGACAAAACTGAAAGAAAATTCCAAAATTTGTTGAGGATTTTATACTATTGATAGTATTTCCTCAAGTTGTTTGAATTCCAGGTCCGAGGTATGAGTTGGCCGGTCTCTGGATCTCGCAGCTTGTATGCTCCTGAGGCAACTTGTTGTACTACAATGTACGGTCCTTCCCAGTTTGGAGCAAGCTTTCCTTGATTTGTAGGATCGAAGCCAGATGATTTGCGGAGGACCAGATCTCCAGGGAGATACTGTCGCAGTTTAACCCTTGCATTGTAATGTGTTGCAATGCGTCTTTGGTATTCTTCCAATCGATATTGTGCTTTATCTCTGACTTCCTCAATGAAGTCTATGTTTGCCCTCATTCCTTCGATGTTTGCTTCCTCATTGAATTCTTCTTCTCTGATAGATCCGACCTTAACCTCTACGGGAATCCGAGCTTCGACTCCATATGCTAGTCGGAATGGAGATTCGCCGGTGGTCGTCTGGCAATAGTTCCGTAAGACCAGAGTAATTTAGGAAACTCTTCTACCCATCTGCCTTTAGATTGGTCCAATCTTTTCTTTAATCCTTCCAGCATTGATCTATTAGTAACTTCTACTTGGCCATTGCTCTGTGGATATGCTACAGAAGACCAACGGTGCTCTATACCTTGCTCTTTACAAAATCGTTTCAAGTTCAGCATTTTCGAACTGTTTACCGTGGTCGGTGACGATGATTTTTGGGATACCATACCG
Source organism: Hakea prostrata (assembly GCF_041222555.1). Classification (NCBI taxonomy): domain Eukaryota; kingdom Viridiplantae; phylum Streptophyta; class Magnoliopsida; order Proteales; family Proteaceae; genus Hakea; species Hakea prostrata. Next base: position 39,864,573 of record NC_142607.1, read on the forward strand.
ATACATGATATTATGCGTGACGAATTTTTTCATCTGGTCGGTATTGATGGATGCTAGTGCTTCAGCCTCCACCCATTTAGTAAAGTAATCGATCGCCACCACCAGGTACTCTCTGCTTCCTGTAGCCTTTGGTAGTTTTCCTACCAGGTCTATCTCCCATCAGCGAATGGAATCGGAGAGAGGGTTGATGTCAGAGGCATTGCGGGAGCATGAAGTATGTTGGCGTGTGCCTGGCACTTGTCACATTTGTGGACGTGAGCTTTCGAATCTTGTTGTAGTGTGGGCCAATAGTATCCTTGCCTTATTACCTTGTCTGCTAAGGCTCTGGCTCCTATATGGCCTCCACAGTTTCCTTCATGAATTTCTTTTAGGATGACAGCTGCCTCTGGAGCCCCTACACATCGTAACAATGGTCGGGTGAGAGACTTTTTGTATAACTTGTCATTTCTGATAGTGTATCTGACTGCTGTTTGCTTTACAGTTCTAGCTTCTTTTGGATCTTCTGGTAGTAAATCACTTTCCAGATAATTGATTATTGGAGTCATCCAACCATGCTTGGTCTGTATGTGCATCTGGTCGGTCAGACTGATGCTCGGGAACTGTAGCTCTTCCATATATACAACTGGGTCTGCCTCCATCTCATCTGTAGCCAACCTAGATAGGGCATCTGCCTGCTCATTTTCTGCTCTAGGGACTTGTTGGATTTGGATGTCTTTGAAAAATTGTCTGTATTGGTTGACCATGGTCAGATATTTAGTCATTCTCTTTTCTTTTGTTTCATATAGCCCGTTCACTTGATTCAAAATCAGTTGTGAGTCGCTTCTAACTTCGATATTATGAATATCAAGGGTTTTTGCTATACGAAGGTCTGCTATTAATGCTTCATATTCTGCTTCATTGTTTGAGGCTTTGAATTGGAAGCGTAGTGCATATCGTATTTGGAATCCTCCTGGGCTTACTAGGAGCAATCCTGCTCCACTCCCCTGTGCGTTGCTAGAACCATCTACTGAAAGTATCCATCTTTTGATGCTTTCGGAAGTGGCCTCTTCTTCTTGCTCATGCTTTGGTTCAAAAGTTTCAAGGATGAAATCAGCTAGGACTTGTGCTTTAATAGCTGGTCTTGGTCGGAACTCTATCTGATGCTCGCTTAGCTCAACTGCCCATGATACCAGTCTTCCGGCCAGGTCTGGTCGGTGCAGTATTTTCTTCAAGGGAAAATTTGTTAATACTGCAATAGGATGTGACTGAAAATATGGTCTCAGTTTTCTGGCTGCTATGACCAGGGCCAAAGCTTGCTTGTCTACTTCTGGATATCTTGTTTCAGCATCATGGAGCACATGGCTCACATAGTAAACGGGGTTTTGCTGTTTTCCTTCATCTTGCACTAGTACTGCACTAACAGCCAGGGGCGAAGTTGCCAAGTAGACGATCAGTTCCTTTCCTGTGGTCGGTCGTACGAGCAGGGGTGGAGTAGTTAGCTTTTCTTTTAGATGTTCGAAAGCTTGTTGACACTCCTCGCTCCATTCTGGTACTCCCTTTTTGGAAATATTTTTTAAGGCTTGAAAGAAAGGTGAACATCTCTCTCCTGACCGGGCTATGAACCTGTTTAAGGCTGCTACCCAACCAGTGAGACTTTGTATTTCCTTGATGCTTTTTGGTGGTTTCATCTCTTGTATGGCTTTTATCTTCTCCGGATTAGCTTCTAGTCCTCTTTGGGATACCATGAACCCCAGAAATTTTCCTGAAGACACTCCAAAAGCGCATTTTTCTGGGTTGAGCTTCATTTTGTATGCTCGGAGTACCTCAAAGACTTCTGCTAGGTCCTTTAGATGGTTGGATTGAGATGTGCTCTTTATCAGCATGTCATCAACGTATACCTCCATATTCCTGCCTATCTGCTGCTCGAAAATTTTGTTGACCGCTCGCTGGTAGGTTGCCCCAGCATTTTTCAGACCAAAGGGCATTACTTTCTAATAATAACTATCCCTGTCTGTCATGAATGCTGTGTGTTTCTGGTCATCGGGGTTCATCAAGATTTGGTTGTATCCTGAATAGGCGTCCATGAAACTAAGCATCTCGTGCCCGACTGTTGCATCGATGAGCAGGTCTATCCTTGGTAGAGGATAACAATCCTTTGGACAAGCTTTGTTGAGGTCGGTATAGTCTGTGCACATTCTCCATTTTCCGGTGGCCTTTTTTACCATCACCACATTGGCCAACCAGGTTGGGTGGTCGATGGGTTTAATGAATCCGGACTACTTCAGCTTCTGTGCCTTTGTTCGGATGGCCTCATGCTTTTCCAAACAAAAATTTCTTCCTTTTGTATTACTGGAATTGCCTGAGGGTCAATATTTAACCTGTGCTCGGCTACTTTTCTGTCTATTCCGGGCATGTCTTCGGCCGACCATGCAAAGACGTCAGTATTTTTCTGTAGAAAGCTGGTTAGACTATTTTTGAATTCTTCTTCTTGTTCTGCTCCGATCATAGTTCCCTGATCTTCCCTTGAATTCAGCATAATCTTTTCCAATTTTTCTAATGGTTCGGCTCTTTGCATGTTTTCTTCATCACGATCATCTCTGACTTCGACCGCCATGGTAGAGCTTGTTTTTACTCGTTTTCTCAAGTAATTGGCGTAGCTCTGCTTGCTTCCTTTTTGGTCAGCGGAACATTCTCCTATTCCCTTTTTTGTTGGGAATTTCATCTTCATGTGTAAGGATGATACTACCGCCTCCAGGGTACAAAGGGTTGGTCGTCCTAAGATCATATTATAAGCTGACAAATCTCGGAGGACCATAAAATTTGTTTGGATGACCCTGTCTTTGGGGTGTTTGCCGATACGAAGATCTAATCTGATGGTGCCCTCTACTCGGGTTGAGGTTCCTGTGAAACCGTATAAGTGCGTCCCACAGGGGATCAACATTTTCTCGTCTAGCTGTAATTTATGGAAAGCTTCCAATGACAAGATATCTGCTGATGACCTTGTATCTACTAGGACTCTATGGACCTCTGTTCCAACCAGTGTGACTTTGATGACAAGGGCATCGTCATGGGGAGTGTTTACCCCCTGTTTATCTTTGGATGAGAAGGTGATCGGTTCTGAAGTGATCTTCTCACCTGGTTTCTCAAGCTCGGCATTCCCCACATATCGTGCTTTTCTTTTGGCTTGTCTACTTGACTCCTCAGTTGGGCCACCGAACACGGTAAATATTGGTGGTCGTTTTTGATTGTCTCCTCCTTCCCGTAGTCGGGACTTGTTTTGGAGTCCTTCTTTGCTTGGAGATCTATGCCTCTTCCTACCCCCTTCTATTTGCTTTTGATCAGGCTGGGTAGGTTGGAGGTATTTCACAAGCCGCCCTTGATCGATGATTCTGTCAATTTCCTCTTTTAGTTGTCGACAATCATCTGTCCAGTGTCCGTGATCCTTGTGGAAATCGTAATATTTGCTTTTGTCCCGATTTCCTGGACGAGAATGTAGCTTTTCGGGCCGTTGGAGAATTCCTCGATCTTTAATCTGCATCAGGATTTCTGATCTCGTCATGGCCGGTAACCTTTCCTGTTCAGGTCAACCATCCCTGGTCGGGTCTATGGTCGATCTTCTAACAGGTTGGTACTTTTCTTTGTATGTTCTTGCTTCCATGGTCGGATGCTCCTTCTTTCGAGATTCAATTGTCTCTGATATCTCCGCTTGCTTGTGGCATCGTTCATGGAGATCGTCATACGTTTCAGGCATGTCATTCAAAAGTCTCTCAAGTAGGCCTTCATGGCTGAGTCCTTGGTACAAGGCGTGAAAGGCTATCTTTTCATCCAGATTTTCAATCTACATGGTCAGTTTATTGAATCTCTCAAGGAAATCTCTAATGGACTCCATTCGCCCTTGTTTTACAGCGAACAAGGTTTCTTCTCTCTTTTTGGTTTCTACTCCGCTTTGGAAACGCAATAAGAAAGTCCGACCTAGATGTTCGAAACTTTTTATTGTGCCACGAGGCAGAGCTTGGTACCAATCTAATGCAGCTTCAGTCAATGATGCTGGGAAACTGCGGCACATGGCTGCTTCATTGTGTCTAGAAGTAGACATGACAGACTTATAATGGGTGATGTGGTGCTTAGGACACTTCGATCCGTCGTACGCCTTGAAGGACGGACATTTGAAACCTATTGACATCACTGCTTTCGAGACACTTTTGATGAAAGGGTCCTCCTTTAAGACGGCGTATAGCTCTTCTTTTCCAAGCTTTAACGCTTTTTTGACTGTTTCGTCAAGGTCGGCGATGCGCTTATTCATCTCATCATCCCGCTTCTTTGAACCATTATGATTCTTTTTGTCCTTTGAGGCTTTTGCTGGATCTGTGCTGCTTCCTCGATCTCCGTTATCATCGACTGGAGGATTCTTTTCTGGAATAACCTCTTTCGAGGCTCGAGATTTTGCCAGCTCTTTTTGAGATTGTTGAGGGATCTGGTAGATCAAGGGTGGTCGGTCACGCCTGCTCCCCTCGAGACTTTTTTGTTTTTTCTGAGAATCTGCTTCGGGGGCAATTACGTGTTGCATGGCCATCCTGATCAACTCGCCTAAGGATGAGATTGCTTTTCTCATCTCAACTTGTTCCTTTTGAACTTTGACAATTTGATGCGTTGTCGCGTATTGATTTGCTGGAGTGTCTGGAAGAATTGGAGAATCTTGCTGAATCTGGAGTTCGGGAATTTTTTCCATTCCAACCTGGTCGACCTCCTTTTCTGCGCCAGACACCTCTTCGATTACCAAACCTGATCTCGTCTTCATAATAGCTTTTTGATCAAGTTCCCACAAACGGCACCAATTGTTGCTGCACAATATTGTTCGTCCCTTCAGCCGGTTGAACCTGCAAAGATGAGCTCGACCGTGGAGGTCAAGTTTTCACCTCCGACGATCTAATTAGAAATCCGACTAAGGAAGGCAAGAAAGTAATGAACAATAATAATACGAATAGTGATGGCTCTATTCAGCGTACCTTTCTCCTGTGCTTCTTTACCTTTTTATAGATTTTCTACGTATGAGTTTGGATGGAACTCAAACCTTATTAAGTCGGTGGTAATACGACTCTTAGTGATTGAGTGGAACTCAAACTTTAGTAAGTCGGTATTGAGGCGAATCTTCCTGAGAACGATTTATTGCCTAACCGACCTTACTTGGTCTGGTTCGGATTTGTCCGACCTGGTTGATCTTTCTGACCTAGATCGGGTTAAACCGAACTGGTTTAGTATGGTTCATATTTTCCATTATCACTCTTCATTACCCTTGCTATTATCCATCAAAACCCTTAGCATCCTCCACTGAGTTTGAAACTATAAAGATCAATTACTTTTCCAAGAAGAAACATTGTTCTTATCAACATCAATACTCACAAAAATGCTTAGGGAGTCAGGTCAAACTTACAATTTGGGACCTATGAAAGTTTCCTTATAAAAGGGAGATGTCCATTGCTTTATCTATAAGTAGAAATTGCATCGAGTATAAGATTTGGTTAGCCAAGTGTAAGAATCCATAAACGATAAGTGCATTTTTCATTTGATATGCTGAAAAATCCAAGGGTTATAGGTTTAGTTGTTCAAACCCCTATAGTAGGTTTGTTGAATCAAGGAATGAGAAATTTCTTCAGAATGACGTGATTAATGGGAGTCATCACCTTAGAGGCTTAAGCGCTGATAAAAGTGATATTGTGGTCAATACTCTTTTCATCGAGTAGAATGTTAACTGTCATCCAAATTGGATGCACATTGAGAGACCAATCATTCGAAACCCATGTCCTGCTTAGTTTGCTATGGAGAATCAACTAATTTTGCAATAATCTCAACAAGAGATTGGTGATATGGCAACTGAAGTGACTTTAGATGATCATGGTGAAAATTCTCCCCAAGAGGAGCATCTTATTGTATAGCAACCCCACCAAGAGGTTGCTAAAACAACATTAAGGAGATATACTAGGGTCAAAAGGTTAGCAATACCTACTAATTGCATTGTGTAGCTACAAGAGTCAGACTATGATATCGCTATTGAAACAGATCTTGAGATTTTTTTCACAAGCAATGAATACTGATAAATCTAATTTGGTGAATGATGGTATGAAAGATGAGATGGATCCTATGGTGCATAATGACGTTGGGACCTTGTTGAGTTGCCTGATGGGAACAACCCAATAAGTTGTAAATGGGTTTTCAAAAGTAAGAGATTCGTCAAGCAACATTGATCGATACAAGGCCCGACTAGTTGTCAAAGGATTCACATAAAAGGAAGGAATTGATTAATAAATGAAATATTAATTTCATATCCATCCAACAACATTATGGCATGCATTTTGAAAGAAAAAAATGGTTTGGAGACAATAGTTATCTCAAATGAAAAACTCCACAAAACGCTCGGATCTATGTGAAATCCCGCTTGATCATCGTAAACAATGCTATATCCGTTAAGAATGAAGCGAGACCTACAGTTTTATGTCAAAGATCGAACGTAGCAAGAATGCCAAGAAGTGGGAGAGAGAATGTATGGGGGAGGTTTGAAGAAGAGAGAAAAAATCCCAAATAATCAAGGGATAATTTGTAGGAGAATTTCTTGCTTATATCACGGAAATATCGCCATTCTCAGCAATATTTTGCCAGAAATCGCTGAAAAATCAACGATATCTTGCGATTTCGAATTTGGTCCCTTCTTTTGGTTGGCCTTGCACCAAAATGGCCGAACGAGACTTTGTTCCATGGTTATAGCTAATGTCCTTTCATCCAAAAAAAATATATCATTAACTGTCTAGCTCTCAACCTCAATAAATACAAGGGTGGCTATTTGATAAACAATAATTAATCACAAAGACTGGCAACATTGTTGAGTCAATTTGGTAAAAAAATTTCATGAATACAATAATATCTGAATGCTGCTATATATGGTAACTCCTAACACTTGTACATGCTTTTTTTTCTCGCTAAAGGGTCATTTTATAAAGTGAAGAAGAAAAAGAAAAAAAAATACAGCAATTAGAACCTTAAGAGGAACCAACCTCGCTCACCGCAACAACAATTTGCCCCCAATACACCCTACCTCACTGGTTCCTACTCACATTTGATAACAATTAACCCATCAGAATTGGGTACTTATTGACATCTACTTTTTGTTCAGTGACACAAAAAATATCTAGTTGACGAGTCATTAACAAAAGTTTAAGAGCCCTCCTCCCAAACGCATTACCAATGCCGTGAAAATTCCAAAAGAAAAGCTTCATAGTATTAGTTACATATCAACACTGTCCTCTCCCAATATTTTTTACTGTAGATACTTTCTCTAAAGCTGCATCTACCTTCTTGAATTCTTCCGCCATAGAAACCTTTTTACTTGTTAACACTTTCCTCACTGTGTGAGCCTTCTTAGGACGACCAGGCTTTCGACGAGGAAGAACCACAGCCAATTGCAGCGTTCCATCACTTTCCAGCCCGGCCGAACTCTGATGGGTCCCACTAGATTCCAAATCATCCTCCCTAGTTCGCACATCAGCCCCCATTGAGCTCCCTCTTAAACACTTTCTATTGGTGCAACCTAGAGGGGTGGGTGATTAGGTTGTACCTCGTGGATTATCCCAAATTCTCAGTTTGATTGCAATTTCAATGTAAGTTGATAATTTAAATGAAATTCAATAAAGGCAAGCAATCACAACACCGAATTTATAGTGGTTGCTGAATTGTGTGAGTGTGATGCAATGCAATGAAATGAATGAACGCTTCAAGAACAACAATGCATCAAGGTAAGGCTCCAATGACCTTCAATGACTCCAAGTTTGGCTTCAATGAGCTTGCTTAGCAACTTTGGAATGACCCTCAAAGTTGAATGGAGTGGGAGCGCTTGTGATGGTGCTAAGACACTCAATATTGGTTTTTTTCACTTGTGAGTGAGTATATGGCTTAATGGGGGAGAGGATTAGTCTCAAATGGGGGTGGTTGGGCTTTTATAGACCTTAACTCAATGCCCTCCCCATTTCCCCAACGGACATAAAATTTCAGTGAAATTTTACTTTAGACGGTCGTCCGTCTGCCCAGACGGTCAGCCGTCTCAAAAACTAGCAGTTGAAAAAATAACCGTTAACACTTAAGTTAGGGCCAGACGGAAAATCCATCTGGCCTTCTGTTTGTGCAGAATCAGAAAAACCAATCCAGACGGTTGACCGTCTGAGCTCTATTCTGATGAACAGATTTGGGGCTGGGACATGGCTTGGGTTCTTGGACTTTTTGGTCAACCCTAGGCATTGTACACCTCACTAACATGTCCTAGGTCACTCTAGTAATATGAATTACATATAACTGAAGCATTTACATGAATGTGTATGCGAGAGTGTCCTAAGCCTTATTTAAGCCTAAGTCTTGATCTTCGACTTGATCTTTGACTGGAGCTTCGGCTTGATCTTGAGCAATGGTCTTGACACTCATCTTGAATTTGGTTATTTGTCTAAGATGGTTTGAGTTGGTCTTGAGTTTGATTCTCCGGTAATTCTTTGATCTGGTCATTTGCATCGAGATTCAATGTAGTGATGAGATGGCATTTCCCAACAGTTTTCATGTCCATCTTGGCATGGTCATCTTGACTTAGACTTCATGTCTATCTTCATGTCCATCTTGGCATGATCTTGGCTTTGGCTTGACTTGAGCATATGGCTTTGACTTGGAGTTGGTACACTTGTTTCTCAACTTGAATTAAAGCAATACAACTCAATATAGCCATTAGTAATTTATGTTTGTTATCATCAAAACCAATGGAGGCTGATGTGGCAAACACTGACATGGCATTTCCAACACTTTCCTTCATTGGCTGAATTTCTAATTACCTTCTCAGCTTCGGGTCCCACCAATGAACACCCAAAAGAAAAGTTTCCAATTTGATAAGAGCTCTTATCCGTAGCAAGGACTTTTTGAAATTCAATGGAATGGCTGAACCACAAACTTCATTCTTATTTGTGGGTCCCACTAGTGAATTAACCAAAGGAAATTCACCAACTAATTTAGAACTCTTAGCCGCATCTAAGGATTTTTGAAATTCAAAAGTGTTGGCTGAACCACTAACCTCAAATTCATCTTCGGGGCCCACATGGGAACTCCCCAAATGAAGGTTACCAATGTGAGTAGAACTCTTACCCGCATCAAGGACTTTTTGAAATTCACATGGATTTGCCGAACCACAAACTTCATTCTTATCTGCAGGTCCCACTAGTGAACTCCCCAGAGGAAAGTTACCAATTGATTTAGAACTCTTATCAGCATCTAAGAATTTTTTAAATTCAAAATTGTTGGCCGAACCACTAACCCCCAATTCAACTTCGGTCCCACTTAATAACTCCTCAAATTAGGGTTTCCAAGTGATTTAGAACTATTTCCTGCATCTAGGATTTTTTGAATTTCAAAAGGGTTGTTGTCCTGGGTAGGAGACGAAGAAGACTGATTCGGAGAAGAATCCTTACCCAAAACCAACACCTCATTAGCAGATAACTCTGGATTTAAAGAGGAATTATCTAAATTCCCATTGGCAAAAAGGAGAATCCACCAAACCTGCCTCCACTAAAGCCGCATGAACCATTAAAGAGGACAAATGTCTTTCACCCTCAACCTCCAGCGACTTTGCAGTCCTAATAGAAGTAGAACCTTCATTCTGAATATCATCTTCATGCGCCATTTGTTGAGGAACAGGCTTCTCTTTTGCAGAAGGAACATTAATAGTACAATTTTGGCCCAAACTTGCCGATTACATCGAAAGCATCTCTGAATAGCATCCTCATAAATCACCTTTTGAATAAAGCTGAAAACACGTGTAGAACCAGGTTCAAGGCATTCTATTTGAACTTCAGGTACTCGCTCTGCTTCCAATTTTAATTCCACCAAAATTCTAGCTTAATGTCCCACAGAACCTTGATGAGTACATCGATCTAAGGAAACCGGACGACCTACCATCTTGGAAATAGAGAGTAATACCTTGGCATGCTAGTATTCAAGGGGAAGATCAGGGAAGCGAATCCAAACCAGTTTGGCAGAAGGTTGGGGAACATGAATGTTAAAATCCGGGAGCCAACGTTGGAAAAGAATCAATTGAGTGCCAATATTCCAGACACCTCGTCTCCAAACTTCAGTCAAATCCTCCTCACATCTAAATTGAAAAGTCACGAAACCCTTCCCCAAAGAATGTAAAAAAACTCCTTGTTTCAATTTCCAGGATTTTGATGCCAGATCATGTAGAGCATCCATTGTCGTTTGACGAAAGCTTACCCTTCCAATCAAGGAGAAACGGAATTGAGTACACTGCAACTCATACTCAATTTGAGGAATAACAATACGCTGATAAGATCCTGCTTGCATAGGAGATGGGAGGGAATCGATCTCAGGCATTATCGAAATCCCTACCACCCCTGCAAAAGATCTCTCACCATCCACCATCTGAGTGAAGCCATTACCAGCCTTTTCCGAAGGTTGCAAATGCAGAAACACTGATGCCTTAGGCACGCTATCTTTCTTCAGAGCTTCTCTCTCCTCCATCTCCACTCATTCCTCCAAACTATTTAATCAAAAAGTTTTTCGAGGCCAATCACTTGTAAATGCTAGTTCTTATTAACAAGAAAAAGATCAATAATCAAATTGTGTTTAAATGGTTTAAGGGATTGTTGATTGAGTGTACTACAGAAAGTGTAAAAGGATTTTTTTTTCTTCAGTTTGTTTAGTTTTGTTCTTCTCCATTTCTGTCCATAACTCTACCATTAGAAAAGTTTTACGTAACTCTTTCATTCTTTCCATACCAGTGGAGCCGAGTCACACACCTAAGGTGATGAGTTCCCTATTTAGTCCCTATGAGTTGAGCGTCTCATTCATGTTCCGTCATTGCCTAGTTACATTAGTAAGCGGGCCTAAACACCAAAACCCCTCGTTTCGAGTTAACCACAGTAGAGGAGAGGAAGAATCTACATCTTGGCAAAACTGCATGATGAATGCTAATTTCTTCACTTATCTCTCTCTGCAAACATAAGAATTGTAGGCGGATGAGCTCCATTAGAAAGGACCGTAGGGTGACCTCTTCCACGTTATTAAAATCTCAATATGAAACCACGTATAAAAACATAGGCCAACTTAAACTTAAAGCATAAACAATGATCTGAAAATCAACCATACAATCTAGATTCCAAAATGCTAGTTGCAGATCTTAACTAACCAATTTTTTGGACGAGGACAAAACTAGACAAGATAAAAACTCAGGTCGGATAGATTGCCATTCATTGGATAATGATCTCTAGTTTGTAAATTAATTATCTCTCTTTTAAAACAAATGACCTTTTAGCCTAAAAGAAAAAGAAAAAATGTTTATTATACTCATTATTGCTATATAAAATTTGTAAACTTTATATATACTAGGTATCATCATAGCTAGATTCTTCAGTCATAACTGTTGCTTCTAGAGAAATGAAAATTTCAAATACACCCAGATTCAAAGATTCTACCAGTTTGGAACTTAACATTGTTTGGAGCGCAATGAATTTATCCATACCATCGCACGACAATCCGCAGTCAACCATCACTTGTGCAATAAAACCAGTAGAAAGCTAAACATCCAATAAACAACGAAAGTCAATCAAAAATAGTTTGTCTTCCCAAGTATTGTTAGCGGTCTGCAAAGACTCTACAATTCTAGACGTTGTACAAAGAACTCTTCTCTCAATGTTTTCTTGATGAATAATTGATTGAATGCCAAAGTCCAGTAAAGTTGAACCTGGAAACTTCATTAATCTTCACTTGATAAATGATTATCTTCACGGGCATCTTTTGCATGTGAGATAACCTAATTACGGTGACGTGTTAGAACACGGAGAAGATGACTGATTAAAGAAAAACCTAGAAGACTAGGGATTCAAGAAATAATGAAAAGACCAACGAAGAACTTTGAATTCAAGGTTATCATTAGGGCGCATGACTGAAGCATGTGGTTAGGGTATTATAGACGTTTCTTTTTTTTTTTTTTTAACCAAATAATCAACGTTAAGTTGACAAGGCTCTTTTTGGTATCAATTATCATTATCAATTATGAGTTTTTTTTTCATTATTTTAATTTGTTTGGCATCTATTATCAGTTTTATTTTCATTTAAAATAATGGAAAAACTTTCAAAATCCATAATGAACTTTTTTTCTATTATGGATTATGATGAATATTTCATTCTCTTCATTTATGCACAAGTTTACTTAAAATTTTATGGTTAAGATGAGGGTAAAATAGTCATACATGCATTTTTTTTTTATATAAAAATCATACTTTTTTCCCTCTTTTATCATTTGCTCACTATAATTTTCTAACAATTTTTTATTTTGACACCAAACTTATTTTTCATTCTATAATTTATTTTCGATAAAATTCACCAAACAATTTTTCGTTCTTGACCAATAATGAATTCTTGTACTTATTTCTTTTAAATAGACATAATAGAGAATGAGAATTTTTAATGAATTCTTGTACTTATTTCTTTTAAATAGACATAATAGAGAATGAGAATTGATTTAAAAAAGAGCCCAAATAATGATAATTGAGTAAGATTTTAGATGTGTTGCTTTATTATTAGTTTAGGGCATGTTTGGTTACATGAATCCAGAGAATTGAAATCTATGGATTCATGAATGCGAGATTTATACCCTTTTGGTTGTGAAAATCTCTAGATTCATGAAATCTAGAGATTCATCTTTTTACACTAAAAATGTGAATATCTACATTTATGGGTATGGGGTGAAATCCAGAGATTTCATCCGGACTATAAAGATACTAAACATTTGCGTGTTCACAAAAATTACAAACGAATCCAAAGATTTCGTTCCACATAATCGGTTAACCAAACAATTAATTTTATAAATTATGACTCCATAGATTTGAAATCTCTAGATATTTGAAATCTCCAGACTCATGTAACCAATCATGCCCTTATAGTTTATGATAAGATTTCTTTTGTAAGGGTGTGGGTCACTATTTTTTTTTCTTCTCCCTTTCGTGTTTTGGGAATCGGTAGTTGAATACTAACTATAGACCATGATAAGTTAACAAATAATGATAAGTGAATCTTTAAGTTTGTGTAATGTAATTGCAGTTGATAATGGGTGGGTCTGCGTTTCGAGGGTGGATTTTAATTTTAATATGTTTAGGGTTGGGAGGTACCTTTTTATTGCTGTTGTTTCATGTGATGGTTTAGTCTCCAGTGAGTGCTGGGGTGTCTTTTTGTTTTCCTTAACCAGGCGGGAGTGTGGAGAGTTAAGTTCTGGCTGCTCATTGATCAGGTGCATTGAAAATTCATGCAGAACAGAAAACTGATTGTTCAATCCATGGGATTTTTTTTTGTTTTTTTTGTTTTCTAGACTCAACAAATAGATAATTAAGGATAAGAGATGTTTGCATTAGCTTTACCTGTTTAATTTTCTCCAATATCTCAAGTTGCAATAAATTCACAATTGAACATATTCTTTTCTCCCTATTTTGGTAGTGTAGTTTCCTTCCACCAAACTAGAGGAGACTCAAATGTGAAGTGCATAACAAATATAAAATGTGTGACGAATGGTAACTCTTTCACATAATGATTATGACAATAATATACTTCAAAAAACATGAAAATTGTTTCCTAATTGCCCCTGACACCTTCTATATTGTTTCTACAGTTACTTTCTCAACGACCCTTCCATATTTCCAGCTTCATTGCTCATCAAAAGTATGAATGTACCTACCCAACATATCAATAACCCACTCTATATATCCTCGTGGACTATGTTCCATGGCCCTCCTATGACAGCTAAGCATATGATTTCAACTTCCACTTCAACTATTCTTCTTAAGCTAATTGCAACTTTTCCAACCATTTCCACTTCAGTAGCCTATTTGGCACGTGTACTTCAAGAAACCTCATGTAACCTCTAAGTTGGGATGTTTTACTTACAAAGGTAGAGTGTTATACTTCCCCTAACATTCCATCACATATTTAGGAGATGAGTCATCTCTGAATTCACCTTGTCATTGCTCAAAAGTGGACCTCCTCCTTCCTATATGAATGGAGGGGGTGTAAGGGGAGAATAATCGTTTAACCTTGCGGGTAGAGGATTTGTACTCGCTAACTCCTTAGGCATTGCAATGTGCCACTAGATCAAAAGGTAACACACTGAATTATGTCCCCTAGTCCTATCAAAACAATTGGATCACCACATGACATTTTGCCAATAAGACAATAAGTAGACAAGATTGCCCATCATGGTGAATTGGATTTGGTACCTATATAAGAACCTTTTTTGTTTTCACCAAAGGGTTGACTAAATTTGCAATAGTCAACACCTCTTAGTGAAGAGATTTTTTCCCCCCCCCCTCTTTCCTTTTTCCCCTCCCCAAATAAAATTTTTTTGTGAAACCCATCTTTCATGTTTTCAAGAATGATTCTCATACAAAAACCCATATTGGCCATTTTGCCATGGTCATTTCTTGCATACGGACTATTACTTGTCTTAGTGGCTGGAGAGTCCATGTGGTCAATTTCTTAGTGAAGTGATTTTTATAAAATTGTGTATATATAAAAAAATAATAAATAATAAAATAATAAAAAAAAGTGAAGTGCTTTTATAAATTGTCTCTTGAACCAATTCTCACACCAAAATGAAGGTCGACCGAAAAGAAGAAATCTCTAAACCAATGATCTACTTAGTAATTTTACTTCACATACCAAATTTTTATGGTTAAATTAATCTTTATTGTTTTTATTGAGCAAAACAGAGGATATTTCGATTGGGGAGAGAACAGGATAATCCCAAATGACCCCCTCTTTCAATCCTTACTCTCTTTTTCCTTTTGTTGGTAAAACCAAATATTTGTTAGATAAAGTCACATATACATAGGTCATCTAGCTGGAAGTTGACTATGCATGTCTTTCCATATGTCTGCACACATCACATGGGTAGCTAATTGGGTTAGCCATTGAAGTAGGTCATGGAATTTGAATTGGCCAATTTGTATATTTTGGGTTTTGGATATCAGGCTAATAAGTTTAGGGATCATATCCATTGGCCATGCCCTTTGTCCAAATGATGGTAGAGCTCTAAATTTAGTGTCTTTGTACTAGACTTGTTGGATTTGGATGTTTAATGAATGCGCATAATCTAGTGCACGCACGAATGTGTTGTTTAGGCAATTTGTGGACTCAATGTATCCTCTTGATATTGTTTGAAACGATCCATTCCGTACTAGTCCATAGATCCCATCTATCTTGTTAATTCTCATGTTGCAAGTGCTTGGACACATCAAAAAAATTATTATCAATCGTCATAAGTTAGTTTTTCTTCTTTTTTATTTTTTTATCCAATTTAGAAAAGAAGCCTCTAGTCCTTAATCCATTTATATTTATAAATAATAGAATTTTTGTTTTTTTTTTCATGCTACCCATTCATTGCTATAATGTGTTCCCTCACAATAGTTGCATATCACAGCTGAAGGTTTGGTGCCTTGAGTTGCTAACAACCCTACTTGCTTTGTTAATGCTTCGTTGGACGCCATGGCTGCGGGATCCTTCCTCTGCAAAACTCTTTTGGGGCAACTCTATCCCTTGGCCTTGATATGCTTTGAGGCCACATCCCGATCAAATTTCTGTTGGATCCTGTTCTGTGTCCTCCGCGCGCTCTCTATGTCTTAAGTTGTGCCTAAACTTTTGTTCTGCCTACTTATTTGGCTAATATTATATGCTGCTTACATTACTGAATTTGAAAAATTACAATTTATTCACTTTTATTTTTTGATCATTTGACTGTTAAATTTTAAATTTTGAAATGGCTTAAGACCCAAATGCCCTTACCCCATTCAAATTATATTATTGCCCTTAATATTCAGTTTCCTCCCAACGTCTCTCTTATCTCTCATGAATCACAGTTCATTGCAGCTCCACGTCAACGAAGTGTTCTTCCTCCTCCGTCACCACCCACCACTGCAAATAGTCAACACCAGCAACATCTCTCACTAGTTTGAATCTCAAAAATTCTAGGGCTCGCTTCCATGGCTAATGAAGAATCCACCAACCAAACCCTAGCTCTCTGCAACTCTTCAACATTTCCTTCACTTCTCCCATACTTGTAAACATTAGGGCATCCAAACGTTCTTCCCTTCCCAAAAGAACCTCTGAGGAAACCCTTTTCTATCAACAACGTCAAATTTCATTTATGGTGAATATTCTTAATTTATTTGTTGAAAAAGGAAACTTAAACCCCAGGAAGTGAGAAGTTATTAGGCAACAGCTAGGATTATTGCACTAATGATTGAATTCAAGATAAATTGATTTTTCAATTTGTTTACAGTGTCACTGACTCAGTATTCCTGGAAGAAGAGAAGCTCAAAAAAACCCTATCGAATCTCCTCGTTTCCGCGCCAGACTAGCCATCGGAGTCTGCAGACAACACCATAGAAAGCATTTGGAATGAAAGAAAGAAAAACAAATATCGTTTCTTTCGTTTTTGTCCATCCGCTTTGGATTCATCCAACCCTAAATATATTTTATTATTTTTCTTCAATTTCTTGGATTCGGTTGGTTTTCTCTTCGTCATCTGACATTGCCTTCCCCCTTTTTTCCTCTCTCTTGTTCTGATCTCCTGTTGAAACAGTAAAGTGGTCGTATGTGTTGACCAAAAAAAAAAAAAAAATGGTCGAATGTAATCAAAGTAGTTAATTTCGGATTTATCATCCATGTGAATCAAGTAAACAGAGATTTTTTTAGGGCTGTTTGGTTACATGAGTTTGGAGATTTCAAATATCTAGAGATTTTAAATCTATAGATTTCAAATCTATGGAGTTATAATTTATAAAATTAGATGTTTGGTTGTGGAATGAATCGTGGTTCATCCAAAAAACTATTTGATCTGATTTTTGTGAATGTCATGTATTTTTTTGAATCTCTAATTTCCCCTTCCCTATCTCTTTCCGTTTTGTGTGGTGATCTCTGTTTCTGAATCTGGATTTTTCAACCAACGGGTATATTCTCGTTCTATCCGTTTGAATCTTTGATTCATCTCCCGCCCTTAAGTATTTTAAAAAAAAAAAGTGAAAACTTTTTAAAATTGCTAATCCAACCTTTAACTTTGTCTACAATTACTAATGCTCCCTGTCGTTGCTCATTAGTTTTTGATGATGTGCATCTATATATTTTTCAAAATCCAAAAAATAACCCTACAATTATCTATTTATTTATTTACTCTTTTGTCAAGTTATAATACTACCCTTAACTATGGGGAAGAATTAACTTTAAATTAACTTTTCTTTTCTAAAAAGAAACTACTGAATAAAGGAAAGATTTGATTTTTCTTCTCTAAAAAGGAATCACCGAATAAAGGAAATATGTGATCAAAGATAACTTAAAATATAAACTAAAATATTAAGAAATATCAAATGTAATTCAAAGTTGTAAATTGAAAATCACCTAATATATGCTAACCATTATGCATGTTACCAAATTTTCTATCAATTAACATCTTATATGCTAATTTATTTGTAAAACTTCCATCATTATGATTGTGAAAAATTTAAGTGGAATAGGAGAGGTCCCACCAAATCCAAAATTGATTCTAAAATATAAGATTTTAAGGATATAAATGACATTCTATATAGTTTTTATAAATGAAGGTAATGTCATATTTTTGACTTCTTAATTTTAATGAAGAGCAAACAAGACATTACATATTTGATGTTAACAGCTACTTAACACCGTTAGAAGTGAGGGGGGCAATAGTAATTTCATAAAGAAAGAGGTTTGATTAGTAATAAAACCAAAGTACAAGGGGGCAATAGTAATTATCCAAAAAAAAAAATTTCTTCACCCCATGGGCAAAATGGTCATTTTAATTTCAAAGTTAACAAAAAAATAATAGTAGGTGACTTATAATTTCTCAAATTCACTAGTGTGAGTAATATGTAATATTGTTCAAAAAAATTGACAAACCAGAGTTTAGGCCCAACTATAGTGTGAGTAATACGTAATGTTAAGTTTAATACAGTTTTTTTAAGTCAAGCAAAATGGAAATAAGATTAATAGGCCAATTCGGGTTCTAGATGTGAGCAAAGAGTTGGGCTATGTTTTAGTTGAACTCCTGCTTGAGAAGTGAAGGTGACTCCTTGTTGCAATCCATAGACAATAACCTGCGATCTTGTCCCTTTGTTGAGAGCGCCTTTATTAAGGGTACGGTATTTTCCCTCTCCAGATTACCCCCACACTCTATGCTGCTCTTTCTAGCTTTGAGTTATGTACCCCTGCACATAATAGGATTGGTAAGTGTATGTATTTGATGTTATCACATATGCATAAATTGGCATTGTCAAACTACATGCTTTGTGTTTTTTTTATTATTGGTATCTATTAGAGGTGAAATTTTTAATTCCACCACCCAATTTGAGATGAAATGTAAACCTGCCTCCGAATTTGGCGACTGTTGAGTGAAGATTGTTGAATTTCTTTTCTTCCACATAAAGTAGCAAGTGATGATAAAGATTGACATCATCCATCTCCTTGATGAGTGATTTGTTCACCAATCCCTTATCAAGGAAACACATAGATTTAGGATGGAATCTAAAGTAGTTGTCCCGTTTTCCATTCTAAAATTCAGGTTTCCAACAGCCCATATCCATTTGGTCCAGTCACATGTGATAAACAGGTGCCAATATATTTCATCTCCATTGCTACATAGTTTGCATTGTGATGGAATTGACATCCAGTTGGATAACCTCCATAGTTTGCATTGTGATGGAATTGACATCCAGTTGGATAAAGTGGAGGTTAGGGGAAGCCCAACACTGAGAAGTCACCAAAAGAAAGCTCTAAATTTAAGATGGATTGGGAGTTTCCAAAAGAGTTTCCACCAGCTCCTATTACCCAGATTGGTAAGGAAATATGTCAACTTTGATAGAGCCTTTCCTGCAGATTTTGTTGATAAGATCCCACTAGAAGAGACAATAGATATCCAAATATCCTTAGAGGTGGATAAGGATGTTTGAGGTGGGAAAGGGAGGTGACTTGAATACTCCCTGTTTTTGAACTGTGTAGAGAGGATTACCTGCTCCACGGTTGAACTGGTAGGGCAGGGACCATCCCGTGGGTTGCCAACTAGGTGGTTTGTAGTGGCACATAGCCATGGGTCAAATCAAAAGGAAGTATTTCTCCCATTGCCTACTTTTTTGAGCACCATTTGTTGTAGAGTAGGGAGCAAGTTGCAAATGTTGTTCCAGTTCCATGATCCTTTCTTTTTCTTTATCTTTGGGTCAACAGGTGGTGACTTAAGAAAATATCTTGTTTTCAGGACCTGTACCCAGAGTAATTCATCTTCAGTAAGCATTCTCCACCCTTGCTTGAATAGTAACGCATCATTGATGTTCACCATTTTTTTAAACCCTAATGTTTCCTCTTCCTTCAATCTAGAGCATCGATACCAAGAAATCAACATTAGCTTTTTTTTTTTTGGATTTCCCAACCAAAATCTTTGGAATCAGTTTGGGAGCAAATTTTTTTGGGGAATTTGAAACATTGCATATGATAAATAGATTGCAGTTGGAGGACCAATTTAATCAAAACTTCCCTTCCTACAAATGAAAGATTAGAAACTTTCCACATAGACAATTTAGCTGTCACTCTATTTAGAATGAATTGAAGGTTCCTTGTTATGGCACTTCCATGGAATAAGTTTGTCCCAAGATAAATAGAATCTTTTTTCATTTCATTTATTCCCATTAATGATAGCAACACTTTCTTTTTGTTGGTCAAAACATTCATGCTGAAGGTAGCACCGTTTTTTTGCGAAGTTAACTTCTTGACCTGTCAGATCAGAGAATAGTTCTATTGCCACCTTGAGAGCTAGGATATCATCTGTTTCAATTCAACAAAAGAGAAAAGTATCATCTGCAGAGAACATGTGTGAGATTTCTAGTGCTCTCATAGCCACTTTAATCCCGTGAAAGAGATTAAGTTGCCTATATTCGATAGAAATCTGGAAAAAATTCCATGATTGTTAGAAATAGGTAAGGGCTTAACAAGCATCCTTACTTGAGACCTCAAGTTCCAGAGAACCAAAGGTATGGGACTCCATTAAGTTTGATTGAAAAAGATGAGCTTATAAGGGGGTGCACCATTTGGGTCCAATGGCTGTCAAAGCCCTAGAATTGCATGAGCATGGTTAAAACACTCCGTTCTACTCTGTCATAACCTAATAATATTAGTGGCGGCTGTAAAGAAACCACCACAATATATTGCAATTCTCTGGTTTTCACTAATAAACCGTCACTAACCTAATAATATTACGGTGAGAAACCGCCGCGCATATAGGGCACACTAATTAACATTGTGGCTTGTGCGCCCTTATAAAATTTTTTCATCACCCAAGTCTCTCGTGTGTTTTTGTCATTCGCGGTTTGGGACCACCTATATTTTATTGTGGCGGTTTTATACCGCCACTATTACGTCACTAATTGCCATTTTTCTTCAGTGCCACATAGCTAGTTTTCCCTTTTGTCTCTCCCATAAAGTGAAAAATTTCTTAAGCCAACATAAGGTTATCTATTATCTGGCATTTAGGTACAAACGCTACTTGGCAAGGCGAGATAACATTAAACATAATTATCTCAGCCTTCTAGCTAAAAAATTTTGCCATAATTTTTTAGGAGAGACATTGCAAAGATTAATAGGTCCAAAATCTGAGACATTGGTTGGTTGGTTTTCTTTGGGATGAAGCAAAGCAATGTATTGTTGGTTCCATGGGATAGCACAAGATTAATAAAAAAGTTGGTTACAAATTTGATCACATCATTCTTCATCAGATCCTAGTTCTTCGATAGAAGCTGGCATTAAAACCATCGGAACCCGGTGCTTTGTGTGGGCCAAACGAGAAGACAATTTGTTTGATATCCTAAGGTCGAGGAATTGCAAATATTCCTTCATGAACCAAAAGTTCAGGTAAAGGTGGAAACATGCTTTCTACAAATTCAAGTTTAAGAGGGTTAGACAATGAATAAAGATTTTGCATAAAATTGCAAAAACTTTAGCAATTTCTCAGGGTTGGGTAACAAAGTTCCATCATGAGATAAAGACTCAATTTTGTTCCTATGGAGATTGATTCTAGTGGAGAGATGGTAATACTTGGTATTTCTATACCCATCATAAATATACATACCCCTAGATTTCTAAAACTAGAATTGTTCTTCAACAAGCAAGGCCCACTTGAGATTGTTACTTTTTCTTTTTAATCTTTTCCACATCGGGAGAGGGTTGTGTCTCAAGAACATCAATCTTAGTCGAAGTGTTGTGGAACAAATTATCAATATTCCCAAAGACCAACCTGTTCCAGCTTCGGAGAGATCTTGAGAGGATTGTGAGTTTGGTTTCCATAGATTCTAACCTTGAATTTGCCTAGTATTGAATAATTGTCTCTTTAAACTCCGAGTGGAAATTCCAAGCATTTTGAAAGTGGAACAATTTACGCCCTCCTGGTTTCTCATTTTGAAGGGTGATGAAGAGAGGGTTATGATCCGACCCTAAAGCAGGTAATTTGCGAAGCTGAGCCATCAGGAAGAGAGCAATCCAAGTTGGGCAAATGAAATAGAGGTCCAATGTTTCTTTCACCAGTTCATATGGTTTTTGTCGGTTTGACCAGGTGAAATAGGTTCCTTGGCCGGCTAAACCAGTGAGAGAGAAGGAATTTAGGATATCAAGGAGAAAGGGTAAAGCCGGGGTTGGTTTAAAGTGGTTTCCCATCTTATTTTCTGGCCGAATAACCTCATTGAAATGGAGAAGGGTTTCTCAAAGGAGATGATTAGGTTTTTGATTTTTTTCCAAAAATCCTTCCTATCATTATAAGTGGGAGGTGCATAGATACACACAGCTAACCACTATAAAGAAGAGGATGAGCATTGGATAATAAAAAATTAAAAAAAAATCTTGTATTCAACAATTAAAGAGAATGATCCTCCATTTGAAGTAAGAATACAGATGCCACCTTTGAGCCATTTCCCCCCTTCACATTTGAGAAACAGAGGAGGTTGTAACTTTTGAACATACGCTTATTAGAGGCCATGAGTAGCAAGTGGTCAAAGCATTTAGTTTCACAGAGAAAGCCACATCCGGTTGATGCATTTTTTATTTTTTTGAGAGACTATAAACTGAATTTTCCATTAAGCCCTCTAACATTCCAAGAAAGAAAATTCATTTTTATCAAGCATGTAAAGGAAAAATCCACATGATAGACGAGTAGAAGAAAACAATCTATCCACCAATTAAGAACCAAAGTGAGACAAAGACAACAACACGAAGCACAATTTATATTTTTAACAGTAATCCAAACAAGCAACAAACCGAGAAGAACCGAGAGCACAAGCATAAGAACTTAACATAAGGAAGAGACTAAAATTATTCATAGAATCTACTTCTAGAGATCAAGGGAATTTTCTTACTCCAGCAGTGAAGAATAGCAAGAATGGAGATGAAATAAACCAAGCAAAAATCAAAGAAAATTTTAAATTTGTGGTAAGGGAAGACCTGAGGGGCGTTTGGAGCTGGTTCTGCCATCTCGATTTGAATAGGCTAGCCATTGACCGAAAGAGGGGCTTGAAATGTGACATCTCGGGGAGCAGCATATGCATTATCCTGGACAATAACATTTCCATGCATGTGGGACTGGATACCAAAGTAGAACCGGTTAAGTATAGTGATGGGTTCAGAACATTTCATTAGAGTGGTTTTGAGGTTACAAAGGAGAGCATCAATAGGGTCCAGGATAGGAAGAGCTTCATTTTGTAGAGACAAGTGCACAAAGACTCTACGGCGCTTTGGATGAGAAGCTCGAACGCCCTCTGGATCTCCTACCCTTATCAGTAACCTTGATGTCATCAGAAACCTTCAAGGCAGCAACAGATTTCTTCTCTTTGTGTTTGCACAAGGTAACAAATTTGAAAATCATAGTGTTATCCTTCGATAGATTGATTCTCAACTTTTCTTTCCATATCAAAAAATTTCACCATCTTTAATTTTCGTGTGATTCAAAATTTCAACCTGTGAAGATTCATCCACTTTTTCTTTCAAAATCCCATCCTCCTCTTCATTCTATGGTTCACTAGGTTCTTCTTCCCTAAACAATGATTTAAGCCCGCCAAGTGGCTCATCACAGAGAGCTACTTTTTTTAATTTTTTCCAAAAGAGGGAACCTACACCTTCAAGTTTTCATTAGCCATCTTTTCTCTTTTGTTTAATCATTTCAGACAACAGCATCATTGGCCTTGGTTTCGGCTGCTTTGAAGGTGGTAGATAGAGATTTAGTAGCAGGAATTAGGACTTGACTTTCCCCTACAGGAGCATACCCCTATTCCCCTATTCTTAATTTATTGTAGGAAGGGTATATAATTCTCCAAAGCTTCTAGTAGAGTGAAGCCTAGCAAACGTCAGCAAGAAGAGGTTCAGTCACGAGACCCATATATGGTCCCAAGTCAATCGAGCTTTGACCATTTTCAACCAATCTAAGCTCATTACCTGTAGTTTGAGCAAGACGTGCAGTATCTTGTTTGGTGGGTAATCTTCCCACACTTGGAGCAGAGAACTAGAACTTCATAGAAAACCTACAAAGAAAGCCATTCATCCTAGAAATTCTTGATGGAGATAGTTTCAGAAATTCTTTCATTTATGTTAAACATAATCTTGACACGAGCTGCATCTATTGTTAAGCCTGAAACATATGGATTCATCTGGACATCAAGAACTCATCCTCGAGCTGTGGCGGCCTTCCTGATTCTTTCATAGTTGTAACAATTGAAGCTGATTCCTCTTAGTTAAATCCAGAGAGCAGTAGGGGGCTAACCGAGTGTCTCTCCTTCCTTCGAGCATGGGATCAAGGGTGAGATGGAGAAGGTAATGCTCCATTCACCTAGGTGATAGTGAAGCAACTCCATTTCTCAGATCTTTAGAGTGAAAATCTGCACGAAAGGTGTCTCTGCAAAAGCGACAAACCAAACCCCTTAGCCGAAGCTCAGTTAGAAAAATTAGACGAAAGGGGTACTTGGTCAGCATAAAATTAGGGGGATTGAACTTAGGAGAATAGAGGAATGAAAGCCATTAAAAGAACTTTAGAGGGTTGGTGCTCTCAGAGTTCCATCGTACAATCATAAAGGAAGGGTGAAGCAAGTAACGGCAGAGGAGAGATGAGGGGTTTCAAAAATAAAAACGACAGGGGGGGTTTGTATCCAGCTATGATGTGAAGAGTTATTGCCGTTGGATAATTGCATGGAATGGCCAGCTATTCAGAACCAGCTCCTCACCCCCAGGCATGGAACACTACTCATGGCGGAAGAAGGAGAAGCAGGGGAGAGAGATGCGGTAGAAAGAGGGGCGGTACTCAGGTGGCATCTTTCTTTGGGTCAGGATTTAGGAGGGCATTATTTTATCTACTTCAAAGCAGAGGCAAAGAAGAGCCAGGCGAGAAAGAAAACCTGCTCCCTCCCACTGGCCATGCTTACTCTCTTAATCTTTCTCCCTTGGAGATTCCTTAAATTGATTGGGTTGTGAGTCTTGTTTAAAATTTTAAAGATTTCAAATCTAAGTACTGCATTTAATCCTGAGTCAGGTTCGTAAAATTAACGTTTGGTTAGTTTGAATTTTGGAATGAAATTTCTAGATTTACCCAAAAAAATATTTATTGAATTATGGTTCAATCTTTTCCCTTTGATAGTTTGGGTGAAATCCGATTTCACCTCATGCCCTAAATCTATAGATTCACGTTTTAACGACTGTCTCAAGCAGCCTCACACAACCAAACGGTAAAAATCTCCCATTTGTGAATCGGTTTTGCAACTCGGATCCTAAATGCCTGGGTTGGAGTCATTGTTATTAATGTTCAATTAAGTACTGCATTTAATGAGGGTATGTGGTTAGACAAGGGCCTTGTTTAGAGGTCGTACCAATTTTGAAGTTTCTTGAATAAAATGTTAACTGGTTCAATTTCAATTCTCCTAAGTTGAACCATGACGGTTACAATGTTGAATCTACTTGAGATGTGTGTTTCATCTCCTTATATATCCTACTCAACATAATTACTAATTTAATGAGGGGGAAATACCGAATCTACTTGAAGGATTTGTTTCAGTTCCTTGTATATCCTATGCAATATAATTACTAATTTTGTAAGGGGAAAACGCTGAAGCAGTACAACAAGCGTGCGAGTTATATGATGTTAATTGTTGTAAGTATGTTTAAAACTTTATATAAATATTTGTTTTATGACCCAGCCATGATTATATATATATATGACTTGGGACTTGAGAACTCGGGTCGTGGGCTTTGATCTGGAAGGCCCATTTTGTCATGGGCTCTATTTTGGAAAGCCCGCTGCTAGGTGATTATGTGGAGATGCCATTAGAGAAGCCGTCTCCAGTAGAGAGGTCAACTGGACATGTACCTTCTTGAAGGGAATTGAGCTGAAAGGTACCCTCAACAAAGAGAGATGATCTTACCCTTTCACCCACAGCCTTTGGAGCTCTATATAAAGCCATTTCCGAGTTCATTCTAAGTACTGAATTTTCCTCCTCTTTCTCTCTCTCTCTCTCTCCCTGTTGTTGTTGTTCTGTCAAGTAGTGAACATTACCTGATACACCTGAAGTAACCTTTCTGGGGTGTAACCTTAAAAGGTTGGGCTGACTGATCTTGGGGTGAAGACACAGTAGAACCCGTATTGCACGAATCGGGGTGTCTAAATACCTTAAAGAAAGTACCTCTGGTAAATTTCAGCTCATTTGACAGTATTGTGAGAACAAGCGTTCAAGTATACTTGCAGATTCCTCAACAACGATTCAACAAGTTTAAGGTATTTAATATTTTCTACTATGGCTACTGACAACACTGAAGTAGTCAACACAACCGTTGGAAAAGAGACCAACATGAAGGACTCTGCAAACGTAAGTGCACATGAGAAAGTCACTGAGAACAACACTCCTCTTCCATCTCTGCAAGCTTCACAACCACCAACTGGAAAGTTAGATTTTGACAAAATCGAGCAGTTCAAAGGTGAGAACTTTAAACTTTGAAAGCAAATGCTGTATTTTGCACTTATGGAAATTGGGATAGCATTTGTGCTGAGTGAACCCCAACTTGATAAGTCAAGTGATCCTTCATTCGATCAGAAAAGGATCGAGGTTCACTACGGATTTCAAATGTAAGAATCGCATTCTAAATGCGTTGTCAAATGAGTTATACAATGTGTATAGCTCTTTTGAATTTGCTTATGAAATCTGGGAGGCATTAGTCAAGAAGTATACTCTTAAGGATGCCAGTAACTTAAGGTTTGTGGTTGAAACCTTTCTGGAGTTTACGATGGTCAATGGGATTAGCATCTCCGACCAAGTAAACAAGTATCAAGTGTTGGTGGGGAATCTGGCAAAAGAGAATATCATTCTGCTAGATGCCTTTGTGACCAGTGCCTTGATACACAAGCTTCCTTCCTCTTGGAGTACCTTCAAGGTCTCAATGAAACAGAAGAGAGGAACCGACTTAGGAACGAACCTAGTAGTTCCAATAAGCCTAAGGCCAACTGAACAGAAAAAGAAATTTAATAAATCTCTGAAACCCAATCGAGATGCTACCTTCAAAAAGAAGAAGAGAGCATGCTTCAAGTGTGGCAAACCTGGGCATTTTATAAAGGATTGTAGGGTAAAGAAGAAAGGAGGATCAGAAAAAGCAAGGGCTAATCTGATTGATTCTGAGATCTACACTGCAATGATAACAGAGGCTTTTGTAGTTGAAAAGTCAACATCCTGGGTGATAGATATAGGTGCCACCAGGCACATTTGTGGAGATAGGAGCTTCTTCTCCAAGTACTCTGATGTTGCTCACAAGATCTTCATGGGAAATTCTCAACCAGCCAATGTAATCGGAAAAGGACAAATCACCCTGAAGCTTACCTCTGAAAAAATTCTGAAGTTGGAGAATGTCCTCTATGTACTAGATATGAGGCGAAATCTGATCTCTGGTCCGCTCCTAAATAAAGCTGGGTTCAAACTGTCCTTTGAAGTAGACAAAGCAGTTCTCTTGAAAAATGATGCATTTATTGGAAAAAGGTTATCCAAAATGATGGCCTCTTTGTATTGAGTATTAATAGATACTTCTGATTCTACTTATGTTCTAGATTCTTTTGATTTATGGCATGGTAGACTAGGTCACAGTAGTGCACCTTATATATCTCAATTATATAAGTTGGGCATTATACATAGTGTTAAACCACATTGACTAAATGTCAAATTTGTGTTGAGGCTAAATTTACAAAGAAACCTCATAAGTCAGTGGATAGGAAAACGAATTTGCTAGAACTAGTGCATAGTGATTTATGTGACTTCAAATCACAAGAATCAAGGGGTGGTAATAGGTATGTTATCACCTTTATAGATGATTGTTCTAGATATACTATGATATATCTACTGAAATCTAAGAATGAAGCCTGCAATGCCTTTCTGTCTTATAAAGCAGAAGTAGAGAATCAACTTGGAAGAAAGATAAAAAGGCTAAGGACTGACAGAGGGTCAGAATATTTCAGCCTTAGTAAATTCTTTGAAGAGAATGACATTATTCATGAAACCACTACCCCATATCAACCAAAATCTAATGGGATAGCAGAAAGGAAAAATCGTTCATTAAAAAAGATGATGAATGCAATGTTAATCAGTTTTGACTTACCACTTGACTTGTGGAGGGATGTAATATTAACTTCATGTTATGTTTTAAACAGAATTCCCCACAGGAAAATTGGAATGATACCATATGAAAAATGGTATTTAAGGAAACCAAGTGTGAAACACTTGAGAACATGGGGTTGTTTGGTCAAAGTGGCCATTCCAGAACCTAAGAAGCGCAAAGTTGGTCATAAAACCATTGACTGTGTTTTTAGGATATGCAGTGCATAGTTCTACATACCGTTGCATGGTTATAAGAACCATTGAAGAAATTTGTGAGGAAAATTCAATAATTGAGACAAGGGATGCTGAATTCTTTGAAAGAATATTTCCTTTTAAATTTAATAGACTTGATAGTGAGTCTGGAAGTAGTAGTATGAATCATGGAAATGATTTGGCTACAATCGCTGATTTCTCTCATGAATTGACACAAGACAGTGGAAATGAGATAATATTGACTCCAAGCGGAAATGAGAATCCTATACAGAAAAGCAAAAGACAAGGAAAGCTAAATTTTCATCTGATGAGTGGATAGTCTATCTTAAGACAATGACCCTCTCACATATAGTGAAGCAGTTACTTCTCTAGATGCTGTCTTTTGGAAGGATGTTATAAAGAGTGAACTAGATTCCATTATAGCTAACCACACTTGGGAATTGGTAAATCTTCCTCAAGGTTCAAAGGTGTTAGAAACCAAGTGGATATTTCGAAAGAAATTGAAACTTGATGGTTCCTTAGATAAGTTTAAAGCTAGACTTGTAGTCAAAGGTTGTAGGCAAAAGAAAGACATAGATTACTTTGACACCTTTGCACCTGTAGCAAGAATAACTACTGTGAGAGTTCTCATGGCAATTGCATCTATCTACAATTTGGTGATACACAAAATGGATGTAAAAACAGCATTCCTAAATGGGGAATTGGAGGAAGAGATCTACATAAGACAACCAAAAGATTATGTATCTCTTGGTCAACCTAATAAGGTTTGTAAATTAGTCAAGTCATTGTATGGGTTGAAGCAAGCACCTAAGCAGTGGCATGAGAAATTTGATATTGCTTTCATATCAAAGGGTTTTAGTGTCAATGATTCTGAAAGGTGCTTATATAGTAAGTTTCATCAAGGGAAGGGTGTTTTTATTCTACTTTATGTAGATGACATGTTGATCATGGGAACAAGCCTAGAAATAGTTAATCAAACTAAGAAACTGCTATTGTCTTTATTTGACACCAAAGATTTGGGCATTGCTGATGTAATTCTGGGAATTAGAATCATCAGAAAAGAAAGAGAAATTATACTCTCTCAAGCTCATTATGTGGAAAATATGCTTAAGAAGTTTGGTTTTTATGATTATGGTTCGTTCAAAACTCCTTTAACTATGGAAACTAATTTTCAGAAAAATATTGGAGAACCAGTAAATCAGAAGAGATACTCACAGATTATTGGATCTGTAACTTATCTGATGAACTGTACTAGGCCAGATATTGCTTTAACAGTTGGAAAATTGAACCAGCATACTCATAATCCTAGTAAAGAGCATTGGCTTGGAATTGAACGATTACTTCGGTATCTTAAGGGTACTATGCATTATGGACTTCACTATAGTGGAAATCCCTTTGTCTTGGATGGACATTGTGATGCTAATTGGATCTCAGATTCAAGAGAAACACTAGCTACAAGTGGATATGTGTTTATGCTAGGTGGAGGAGCAATCTCATGGAAATCAGTTAAGCAATCATGTGGAACATCTTCTACAATGGAAGCAGAATTCGTAGCTTTGGAAAAGGCTGGAAGTGAAGCTGAATGGCTTAGAAACATGATTGCAGATATACCTCTATGGCCCAAACCAATGCCACCTATATCGCCGCACTGTAACAGTAAGGCAGCTATAGGAAGAGCCAAGAATCGGGTATATAATGGCAAAATAAGACACATACGTCTTCGACATAATCTTGTAACGCAATATATTGATGAAGGAACAATTGCAATTGATTATGTGAAATCAGAGGAGAATTTAGATGATATGTTCATTAAAGCTATGCCTACAAGAGCTTTTAATGAAGCACTTATGGGACTGGGATCAAGAAGTGTGACATAGGTCATGTGACGGACACCCAACGTATGTGAAGAGGTTAAATCCTGAATTAGGTTCAAAGGGTAAGTAACAAAGTCACTAGATGACCTGTTTGTACTACTATACCCATTCTGAATAAATATAGTAAAGTAGTACCACCATATCATTGATAGGATGAGTGACTGACTCTTAATCAAGCGTAGCTCACTAAATGTGGGGGTGTGTCAGATGTGGTGCACACCTAATGCTGACCTAAACAGATATAGAGGGTGAGGCCGCCTTTAGTTGGAAATGTTACACATGCAAACTTCCTTAAATATCTGTGAGACCAAGATTCGAGACAAGGCCGATAAAATGTCTATTTCTCTTGTAGGAAGGTCGACCAATTGGATATGAATGGTGGAGTAGCTAGCTACACTGAAGAGGATAGGTTCAAGAAGTTAGACTTCACCGGTACTCTGTAGCGTGCTTTATCAGATCTAGCGTAGATTCAAGTCCGAAAGACATCTACAACGAAGTGTCCTATTGTGTCTAATGTGTTCACTGCTGCTTGAGTCTTCAGCCTTTGTATTTTAAGTTTTAACCATTGTGGGGGATTGTTGTAAATATGTTTAAAACTTTATATAAATATTTGTTTTAATTGTGTCTTTTATCCATGGTTTTATTTAGTCCCACATCGGGTTGAGAGGATCTGATTATATGGTTTATATATAGTAATGGCCCATGTATTATTAATTTGCCTGAATCCTATTATAACCCTGCCATGATATATATATATATATATCATATCATTTCGCTCAAAGGGTTGAAGGGAGATAGTGCATCAAGCTGTTCGCAAGGGCCAACTTGATCCTCTTCCCCAGGGATCCCAGATGAGGGAACCCTAAGAGAGCCGCCGACTCCAACTACCGTCCATGTACGATCCATACTAGATCTGACCAACTGCTCATCCTACCTCCTCTACGGTCTTGACAATTAGACATCCAACCCGTAATCGCAACAACCCAATTGCAAGAGCGGCGCTCTACCAACTGAGCTATATCCCCCCGAGCCAAGTGGAGCATGCATGAAGGAGTCAGATGACTTGGGACTTGGGAACTCGGGCCGTGGGTCGTGGGTTTTGATCCGGAAGGCCCATTTTGTCATGGGCCCTATTTTGGAAAGCCCGCTGCTAGGTGATTATGTGGAGATGCCATTAGAGAGGCACTCTCCAGTAGGGAGGTCAACTGGACAGGTACCTTCTTGAAGGGAGCTGAGCTGAAAGGTACCCTCAACAAAGAGAGGTGACTTTACCCTTTCACCCACAGCCTTTGGAGCTCTATATAAAGCCATTTCCGAGTTCATTCTAAGTACTGAATTTTCTTCCTCCTCTTTCTGTCTCTCTCTCCTTGTTGTTGTTCTGTCAAGCAGTGAACATTACCTGATACACCTGAAGTAACCTTTCTAGGGTGCAACCTTAAAAGGTTGGGCTGACTGATCTTGGGGGTGAAGACACTGTAAAACCCATGTTGCACGAATCGGGGGTGTCTAAATACCTTAAAGAAATTACCTCCTGTACGTTTCAGCTCATTTGACAGTATTGTGAGAACAAGCGTTCAAGTATATTTGCAGATTCCTCAACAATGATTCAACAACACTACTTTTCGTCTATGTGTGAGTCAAAGACAATATATGAAGAAAAACAAACAAGTAAACACAAAACCATAAGAACATCATCATTCTTAATGTGAAAAAACCCTTCAAATTGAAAATAAAAACCATAGTAGTACTTCCACTATATGATGAAAAATATATTTACAACCAACACTCCTTTTCAAAGTTGTTTTTGTTATAAAATGGAAAAATATATTTAAGTTAAGAAA
The DNA here is from genome assembly GCF_041222555.1 of Hakea prostrata. Lineage (NCBI taxonomy): Eukaryota > Viridiplantae > Streptophyta > Magnoliopsida > Proteales > Proteaceae > Hakea > Hakea prostrata. The sequence continues at coordinate 39,896,220 of NC_142607.1, forward strand.
GAAAATCAGGACAAGATGAGTTCAACTCTCTTATTGAGTTATTCATTACATATTTATTGTGGAAATAATATCCTCTCAAGATAAGGAAATATCGAGTTTACAAAGAAATACAATAAATGATTCTGGCACACAATAAGATGATCTTCATATGGAATGATGGATTGTTAAGATCTGCAGTTAGCATGGGAATGTGGATTGGCAAGATTGCAGGCTGAGATGACTGAGGTATTCATATAGAAGTTACATCTTTTAATATGATCTCTTTGGTGTAATGGACATCCATAAATAAATATTATTCATAATATTTGTTCCCTACATATTTTCTATAAAATCTTAAGAATATCACAAGTATAAATTCTTGGGAGAAATCGAACAGAAATACAACCATAAAGAATCTAATAGGAAATAGAAAATAAATCACGGTTTGTATTTTTACTTTTTTTGTTATTGTTCTAATACTCCATCCATTACACCTACAAAATTGTCAATAAATTATATTATTGTAAACTACATTTCAAATTTTCATAGCTTGATGATCAATTTTTATGTTTAAATGGCTTGAGAAATGATTTTTTTTTGTCGAATAAATGACTTACGGATGTTAATCATTTCTATTGATTGCATTGCTGAAGTTGGGAAAGATTGTCATTAATTGTGTTGATTAATATTAATAGAAGGTAACAATTATATTATGATAAAAAAAAAAAAAAGAACCAACGGGGTTGGTCCAAATGGTAAGCAGCTTGGTTCGCTTAAGCAAGGTTCCGGTACCGAATCCTTGTGGATGTAAAAAATCCCCGTTGGGAGACTCACCCACCACAGCCAGGTGTTCGACCCGCGTCGCACCTGTTTATAAACTGAGGTTGGCAAAAAAAAAAAAAAAAAAAGTTGACCAGGTATTGCGTCTATTGTTCTCCATTGTTGTCGGCTGATTATAGAGACACGTGTACAATGTGATCTTTAAATACCATTGTAATATACGCTCAAACATAATGAAATGAAAATTCAGTTTCCTTTTTATGGTGTCATCTGCCCTCAAGTTTTGTGTTTCCTTAAGTTGTCTCTTGTTCTTTCAGTTACTTTCTTTTCTTGCTTTCAAGCTCTCTAGCCATAGCTTCTTCTGCCTTTGTTTCTTTCTTTCCCTACCCGTGTACATTGACTGTCACTAATTTTGTAACTCTTAAGCTCATTTCTGAAAATTATCTCCTCTAAGAGACTCAAATTTGTTATTTGATCGGAAGTCAGGATCTGCTAAGTTTCATTGATGGCAAAATCTCTATTCCTGATCGAGTGCTCCAAAACGCTGCTGGCTAAGAAATCGGCACAATGGTTCAACTAATGTAATTGATTCCATCCCTCAAGCCATTCATAATCATGAATCAAACCAAGGACCGCAACTTCATTTACCCATCCTCTATATTATCATTTTTCTTCTGTCTTGCAACAGAAATATTATAGGTATACGCCATGAAAGTAAACAAAAATCAATTATTTCGAAGAAACTTGGAAAAAAATTATCTTTTCGATAATAAAGGTAAATAAATAGATAATTATGGACGAGAGAGACTAATATTCCTATTTAATTTTCTCCAATATCCCAAGTTGCAACAAATAGACAATGGAACATTTTTTTTTCTGTTTTTCTTTTTTAGTACTTTAATTTCTTTCCACCAAACTTAAAGGAATTTAAATGTGAAATGCATAACAATATAAAATGTGTGATAAATGATTAAGTCTTCACATCATGATTATGACAATGATTTTTTTCTATTTTTTATTTTGGATAGAATAGTTAACTCTATTGAAGCAGCTAAGAAACCAAACAGGCAGACCAAATATCTTGCAACCAACGAGAGGAAAGAAATTGGACAAGACTGACCCTTTCGGACTAGGAGATCAGCTACAACATGGACCTCTCTAGAAATACAAACAAACTCATAAAATAAAAATGTAGATAATGGATGAAAGATATCATATACAATAGTAGAGACATCTAGGGGTGGAAAGAACTTTGTTTGGTCAGTCTTGATAATCAGCTGATCAATCCCTTCTGAGATAGCATATAACAGACCGCTACGAACAGCTAAGGCCTCGGCCCATTAAAATTGAAGTTGCGGAAGTGGGCTTTGAAACCGCCACAAAAATATTGTTATGTTCATTGCGGATAATGCAGCCCAAGCCCACACGACTTGAAGCCTCTGTGTTCAATTTAAACATCCCTCTGTGAACCGGGCTGTAGGTTGTAATGTGTATGGGCCTTGTGAGTGGATTGGGCTTCTCAAATTCTCCAAACGCTCTCCAAGCATTTTCAGCCACTGGGGCATGGAAGATTTTTTCTAACCGCCCCTGTCACCTTATTGTATTTGTCTGTATATTTACTTTCTCAACTCCCTTTCACATTTCTACCTTCATTGCTTAATGATTTGTAAGGGCAACTATATGAGGTAGCTAGGGTTTTCCACATACAATTATAATACCAATCTTCATCAAATGTATGAATATAACCCCCTCGGTATATCCTCTTGGACTATGTATATTACATGGCCCTCTTCAATGACAGCCTCCAAGAGCATATGATTTCCACCTCGACTTTTACCATCTTCTTGAGCTAATTGCCACTTTCACAAGCACTTCCACTTCAGAAGTCTATTTGGCATGGGTACAAAGAAACCTCATGTCACCTTGGAGTTTATATGTTTTATTCGTGAGGGTAGAGGATTGAGTCCTCCTCACATTGATCTATCACATATTTAGGAAGAGGGTCATCTTTGATTCACATTGTTAGCGCTCAAAGGTGGACCCCCTCCCTCCCTATACGAATGGTGGGAGAATGTAAGGGGAGCATAATCCTGCCTAGAGGATTTGAACTTGCCTAGTCCTCAAACATTTCAATGCACCGAAATGCACCACAAAGCACTGAATTAGGTCTCTTAGTCCCATTAGAATGACTAGATCACCGCATGGCATTTTGTCAATAAGTAGATAGGATTGCCCACCATACTAAGTCTAGATTAGGTACCTATATAAGAACCTTTCTTTTTCCATCAAAAGATTAGCTCAATTGACAATAAGCAAACTTCTCTTAGTGAAGAGAACATAGGTTTTACTTTCTCAAATGCTATGTATACTAATCCTTAATTCCCCTTCCCCTTCCCCTCCCTCATATGTAAAATTCCCTTGTACCAAAAATAAACATCTCTTACGATTTTCAGCCACATAAATAGATAGAATCCATATGTGAAAGTGAAACCCATTTTCATGGACTGAAGAATGATTCTCATACAAGAAGCCATGTTGGCCATTGAGCCGTGGTCATTACTTGCAGAATGACAATTACTTGTACTAATGGGTGGGGAATCTATGTGGTCACTTTCTTAGTGAAGTGCTTCTTATAAAAAGTCTCTCAGATCAACCTCTCAAATCAGAATGCAGGAATCTCTGAACCCATCCCCTCTTTCAATCCTTACTCTCTTAATCTTTCTCCCCTTGGAGATTCCTTAGTTGAGTGGGTTGTGACTAATGCTTAATTCAACTATTATATTTAATGAGGGTATGTGGTTAGAAAGGGGCCTTGTTTGAGTGGCTTTGATGTTTTGGAAATGTAATCATAGATCATAACGAAGTGCCAAAGCGACTCCTAAAATCTCAGTAAGAGAATCATGTTGCTCTGGCGGCCTGGCCAGGTTCTCATCACATTTGTGAAAGAATTCTGCTCGTTTCCCTTAACAAAGCTAAATCCCAGAACACAACTCCCGCATTGAAGAACATAGAACTTGAAACCCTCAGAAAGTGGCATGCCATGAACTTGGAAAACGACAAAACACAGAATTATTGTGCGTGCACATCTAAATGCAAAAAAAGTGCTCGCCTTTCCTTCATAAACTCTAGGTTGTACTCATCATCTCTATACAAAGTTGGGAGTTTTTTTTTTTTTTTTTTTGAGTTCCGAGGTTCATCGGAGCCAGCTTATACACACCTTGAAGATCTTCGGCGGAGCTTTCATATAATTAATATAGACGGAGTTTCGCCCCTAGCCCTAAGAGTATTTGAACTCTGACCTCCTACGTAAAAGCGTCAGTCTTTTGCCAATTGCACCCCCACGAAGTTAGGGTGTGAGATTTTTAAATGCACATGAGATGCTCCCCTTTAAGAAACTGCATAGGAGAAACAACATACATCATCCAAATCTTATCGATAACCAAAACCCAGTTTAAATTTAAAATGTTTCTTAAATCATAAGCTCCAATTCCATCTAACCAATGGTGTCAGTGTATCACGCAAGATCAATCTGCTTAATGCCAGAAAGGAGATGCTTGATCTGCTTTTCACTTTAACAGAGACACATAATAACATGTCAATTTATGCTACTGCAAAAATTCTACACATCAATATCTTCTGTACATGCTACCAACTGCAAATTATCCACAAGATTAGGAGAAAATCTACCTAGAACTAGAGGAGTATAGTACCTAGTTTGCAGCTCGGAAATTCCTGCTAACAGAATCATAGCTGGGTCACGATCAACTGCAAATTCATTTGAACAAAAGGAACATCAGTGAGCTGAGCATCCAATGCATCAATTTATAAATATTGATCTCTGACTCCCATAGTAGATGGCAACAAACAGAAATTTGGTGTAATACCCAGCCAAAAACAGAAAGTTCAAGAAACTAACCATGCATCGGATTGGTATGACCAAGAATGCCTATTGTTGCAACAGATGAGATTCTCTTACAAATATTACTTAGTGTTGAATGGCAATTGACATATCAAGATTTTTGAACTCTAATTTAGTTTTTGTTTAATTGTTTAACAGTCATCTAATTATTCTCATCTTAAGAAAAATATTAAAAATAAATAAATAAAAAGGAAGACTACAATAGATTACACTATTTTGAATGAGCTTATGGTGTCAATGAAGGGTTAGCAGAATGGTTAAGAACCTGACTTCCCAGTGGAGTCGTCGTGTTTCAACCCTTACTGGCGGCATATGTAATATAAGGACTTCCTTTAGCAAGACTTCTCTTAATTTTTGACTAAAAACAAAAAAGAAAAACATGACCCAATGTCCCCAACCGTGGTGAAACACATACAAAGAAACCTCACTAGCATGATATGAACTTAATAAGAAAAGGCCAAAGTCACACAGTGGCATGACCTTATGGATGTCCGAGCGTCTATTTCCATTGATGAAGCTCCATGGTCGTTCTAAGGTGGGCATGGCCCAGAAAAAGGCAACGAACGTGATGGAGTTAGTGTAAAGTCCTCCTCATTAATGGAGGGCTCACAAAGTTTGATAAACACATTTGTAGAGAGAGTTTTCTTCTCTCTCAGCCACTTATGTTGACTTTGAAGAGAGAAGCTTCTCTTCTCTTATCTCCACCGAATTCACCTATTCATGACAAAGGAGACAACCATTAATATGGACGGTAAGTCCTTTGACAAATTGTCAAGGGAGATAAGGCAACGTTTATCCTTTCTCCTCCTCTCCAGCTATAAATAGGGGTGGGGAGGTTTGCTTGAGCAGCAGAGAAGGGTAGAGAGAAGCAAGAGAGTGAAGCCAAGTGAGAGAGGCTAAGCCAAGTGAGAGGCAAGCCAAGTGTGGGAACACTCCTCTAGAGTTGAGAGTGTGAGTTGAGAGAGGGTGTACAGGGGTATCCCGGTTTTGGATACGGGGGTTGGGTTGGGTTGTAAATCCAAGCACTGTACAAGAGTTGTATTTCAACTTTCTCATAGTGAAGGTCCCATTACACCCGTGGATGTAGGCAAAGCTGAACCACGTATATTGTTGTGTTGGTGCTTCCTTTGTGATTATTTCGTTCGTTATATTTCACGTGGATCCCATACAAGTACTATTCACGTGGCCCCACACCGACACTATTCACAACACTATTCACACGGGCACTATTCACGAATACATTTTTGTATTGTTTTTCTCTGTCGATCTTTTACACAGGAGGGAAAATAGTGAACCGTCTATCGGTCTTTTTCCCAACAAGTGGTATCGAGCTCGGTTCGCGTGATTGTTCGTAAAAGATGTCGATGGAGGGAAGCGCCGTAGGACGGATGATCAGCTTGAACGGGAGCAACTGGATGATATGGAAATCCAAGATGGAAGATTTGCTATATTGCAAAGACTTGTATGCTCCCATAGAAGGTGCATCGTCAAAACCAGAGCAGATGTCTGAAGCGGAATGGAAAGTCCTAGATCGAAAAGCCGTTGGTTTCATACGCCAATGGTTAGATGATTCTGTTTATCATCACGTTTCCACTGAAAGTTCGGCGCATTCACTATGGAAAAAGCTAGAAGGTCTGTATGAAAGAAAATCCGCTTGCAACAAGGCATTCCTTATTAGGAGACTTGTAAATCTCAAATACAAGGAAGGGAGTTCTGTGGCAGCACACTTAAATGAGGTACAAAGTATTGTTAAGCAACTCAGTTCTATGAAAATGACACTTGATGATGAGTTGCAGGCTTTGTTATTGTTAAGTTCGTTGCCGAAAGTCTGGGAGACCTTAGTTGTATCCCTCCGGTAACTCAGCTCTCGAAGGAAAGCTCACAATGGATATAGTAGCTGGAAGCCCTCCCGAATGAAGAGACAAGGAGAAAATCCTCAATCTCATCTCACAGTGAAGCCCTTGTCACTGAGAAGCGGGGGAGAAGTAAAACTAGACCGCCTCATTTTCGTGAGAAATCACATGGAAGATCCAAGTCAAGAAGCAGGATCACATGCTACTACTGTAAAAAGGTAGGGCATATGAAAAAAGATTGCAGAAAGCTTAAGGCACGAATGGAGAACCAAAGTGAGGACAAAGAAGACAAAGAAACCACTGCCATCAGCTCAGATGGAGATATTATCATCGTCTCAACCAGTGATGAGTTTTGCCTCACTTCTACATGCCATGACTCAGATTGGGTCATTGATTCAGGTGCATCCTTCCATGTTACCCCTTACAAAGAATTCTGGGCGGCTTTTGAATCGGTGATTTTGGTACAGTAAAGATGGGTAACAATGGCATTTCAAAAATCATGGGTAAAGGTAATGTGTGCATCAAGACAAATGTCGGATGCCAAATGGTTCTCAAGGAAGTAAGGTATGTGCCAGATCTCCGTTTAAATCTAATCTCTGCAGAAAGCTAGATGAAGAGGGATACCATAACCATTTTGGTAATGGTCAATGGAAACTTACCAAAGGATCTCTAGTGATGGCAAGAGGTAGCAAATGTTGCACTTTGTACAAAACACAAGTGCAAATATGCAAAACGAGGGTAATTGCAGCAGAAGAAGAGTCCACTGCGGGATTTGTGGCATCAAAGACTTGGCCACCTGAGTGAGAAAGGTATGCAAATTCTCACAAAAGGGAATCTTCTGCCAAACATTAAAGGTACGCATCTGAAACAATGTGTTCATTGTTTAAAGGGAAAACAACATCGTGTTACCTTTAATAGAACTTCTTCCCATAGAAAAAGAAAAATTTTGGAATTAGTGCATTCGGATGTATGTGGTCCTATGAAAGTAAAAACTCTTGGGGGAGCTTTGTATTTTGTAACTTTCATAGATGATGCATCTAGAAAAGTGTGGGCATATGCATTAAAAACTAAGGATCAAGTTTTTGATGTATTTAAAACTTTTCATGCCTCTGTTGAAAGAGAAACAGGTAAAACTCTTAAATGTGTCCGTACTGACAATGGAGGTGAGTACAGTGGAGCATTTGAAGAGTACTGTAAGGAGCATGGAATCCGTCATGAACAGACTGTTCCAAAGACCCCACAACATAATGGTGTAGCTGAAAGGATGAACCGCACCATTATTGAAAGAATAAGATGCATGCTTTCACATGCAAAGTTGGCACGGTACTATTGGGGAGAAGCAATGCGCACAGCCGTTCATCTAATCAACTTATCTCCATCAGCCCCCTTGAATGGAGATGTTCCTCAGCTAGTCTGGAGTGGAAAGGAGGTATCCTATAACTACTTGAAGGTGTTCGGTTGCAGGGCGTTCGTGCACGTCCCAAAAGACGAACAAACCAAACTTGATGAGAAAGCAAAACAATGTATTTTCTTGGGTTATGCTACTGACAAGTTTGGTTACAGGTTATGGGATCCAATTGATAAGAAGGTGATCAGAAGTAGAGATGTGATCTTTCTAGAAGACCAAACGATCCAAGACTTTGATAAGATCGAGAAGCCTCAACCAGATAATGACGATCTTATTGACCTTAGTCCAAACACTTCACCGTCGGTGCAAGGTGAAGGGGGAGATGTTCAAGAAGGTGATGGTCCCATAAATGGTGAACAAAGTGAGCAACCAGCTCACGAACCACCAGTTGAGCCTGAGTTAAGAAGATCCACCAGGCCATGACGTCAATCTACCAGGTATTCACCTAATCAGTTTGTTATGCTAACAAATGCGGGTGAACCGAATGCTTTGAAGAAGCAAATGAAAGCAAGCATAAAGATGAGTGGTTGAAAGCTATGCAAGAAGAGATGGATTCTCTGCATAAGAACCACACATATGACCTGGTAAAGTTACCTGAAGGTAAGAAAGCACTCGAGAACAAATGGGTGTTTAAGCTAAAATCCCAAGAGAAAAGCTCACAACCAAGGTACAAGGCAAGGTTGGTTGTGAAGGGATTTAGGCAAAAGAAAGGTATTGACTTCGATGAAATTTTTTCACCTGTAGTAAAAATGTCTTCTATACGGGTGGTGTTAAGTTTAGCTGCTAGTATGGATTTGGAAATCCATCAACTAGATGTAAAGACGGCCTTTCTCCATGGAGATTTGGAGGAAGAAATTTACATGGAGTAGCCAGAAGGTTTTGAAGTCAGAGGTAAAGAACACATGGTCTGCAGGTTAAGAAAGAGCTTGTATGGCTTGAAACAAGCACCAAGGCAATGGTACAAGAAGTTTGATTCATTCATGATGGATCATGGGTATATCAGAACAGACATCGACCATTGTGTGTTTGTTAAGAAATTTTCTGAAGAAGATTTCATTATTCTTTTGCTCTATGTTGATGACATGTTAATTATTGGTCAGGATGTCAATAAAATTGACAGGTTGAAGACACAATTGAGCAAGTCCTTTGCCATGAAGGATTTGGGAGCTGCACAACAAATCTTAGGCGTAAAGATTTATCGTGATCGAGCAACTAAAGAGTTGTGGCTATCACAAGAAAGGTATGTGCAGAAGGTACTTGAAAGATTTAATATGAGCAAAGCTAAATCTGTAAGTACCCCCCTTGGTAGTCATTTCAAGTTGAGTAGTGAACAAAGTCCCTCAACTGAAGAAGAAAGGGATGAAATGAAATGCATTCCCTACTCTTCAGCAGTAGGAAGTCTGATGTATGCCATGGTCTGTACTAGACCTGATATTGCACATGCAGTAGGAGTTGTTAGTAGATTTCTATCCAATCCTGGAAAGGAACACTGGGAAGCAGTGAAGTGGATAATGAGATATCTTAAAGGTACTACTAACATTTCTCTGTGTTTTGGAAGCCAGCCACCTATGTTACAAGCATATACTGAGATGCTGATTTGGTGGGACATTGACTCCGGAAATCCACATCAGGATACCTAGTTACCTTTGCAGGGGGAGCAGTGTCATGGCAATCTAAGTTGCAAAAATGTGTGGCTTTGTCATCTACCGAAGCAGAGTACATCGCTGTTGTTGAAGCATGTAAGGAGATGCTATGGATGAAGCAATTCACTCAAGAACTCGGTCTGAAACAAGAAAAGTATGTCATTCACTGCAACAGCCAAAGTGCAATTCATATAAGTAAGAATCCAAGTTTGCATTATAAATCCAAACACATCCATGTAAGGTATCATTGGATACGAGATGTACTGGAACGGAAGCAGTTGCAGATTGAAAAAATCCATACTGACAAAAATGGAGCGGATATGATGACAAAGGCACTACCAAAGGGCAAACATAACTACTGCAGCAACACGGCAGGCATGATCTGTCCCTCCATATGAGTCGGAGGGGGAGTTTGTAAAGTCCTCCTCATTAATGGAGGGCTCACAAAGTTTGACAAACACATTTGTAGAGAGAAAGTTTTCTTCTCTCTCAGCCACTTATGTTGACTTTGAAGAGAGAAGCTTCTCTTCTCTTATCTCCACCGAATTCACCTATTTATGACAAAGGAGACAACCATTAATATGGACGGTAAGTCCTTTGACAAATTGTCAAGGGAGATAAGGCAACGTTCATCCTTTCTCCTCCTCTCCAGCTATAAATAGGGGTGGGGAGGTTTGCTTGAGCAGCAGAGAAGGGTAGAGAGAAGCAAGAGAGTGAAGCCAAGTGAGAGAGGCTAAGCCAAGTGAGAGGCAAGCCAAGTGTGGGAACACTCCTCTAGAGTTGAGAGTGTGAGTTGAGAGAGGGTGTACAGGGGTATCCGGTTTTGGATACAGGGTTGGGTTGGGTTGTAAATCCAAGCACTGTACAAGAGTTGTATTTCAACTTTCTCATAGTGAAGGTCCCATTACACCCGTGGATGTAGGCAAAGCCGAACCACGTATATTGTTGTGTTGGTGCTTCCTTTGTGATTATTTCGTTCGTTATATTTCACGTGGGTCCCATACAAGTACTATTCACGTGGCCCCACACCGACACTATTCACAACACTATTCACACGGGCACTATTCACGAATACATTTTTGTATTGTTTTTCTCTGTCGATCTTTTACACAGGAGGGAAAATAGTGAACCGTCTATCGGTCTTTTTCCCCCCACAAATAAAAAAAAAAAAAAAAAAAAAAAAAAAAAAAAAATATAAAATATAAAAAAAAAAACAAACAACAAAAAAAAAAAAAAAAAAAAAAAAACAAAACAAAAAAAAAAAAAAAAAAAAAAAAAAAAAATTTTTTTTTTTTTTTTAAAAAAAAAAAAAAAAAAAAAAAAAAAAAAAAAAAAAATTTATTTTTTAAAAAAAAAAAAAAAAAAAAATTTTTTTTTCTATAATATTTTTTAAAATATTTAATAAAAAAAAAAAAACCAAAACGCCCCCCCCTAGGTACAAAGAAAAGGAATTTTAATCCCTCCTTTTTTTTTTGCTCTAAAACATTCTTCATCTCTTATACCTAAAAGAGTATAATTAAATTATGTTTTAAGGAACTGAATTTCAAATTTTCATACCTCAATAATCAGATTATGTTTAAATGGCTTAAGGGTGGTAATCATTCCTATTGATTGCATTGCAGAAGTTGGGACTTGAGAAATGATTTTTATCCTGTCCAAATCTGTCCTCCATTTTAATCCATTGCGCCATGGATGTATGACATTGTATGAACAAAAATCTAATGCTTGATATTATATTTACTATTAGAAAAATTTACTCAATTCTTTGGTTCTCCTCTTGCAGTTTTCTTCACTTATCTCTCTGCAAACATAAGAATTGCAAGCGGAGGAGCTTCATTGGAGAGGGTCATGCTGTGACTTCCTCTTTCTTTTTTACTGTTTTTGAATGGAATACGCATTTCTATCTTGCTTCCTAAGTCAATTGAAATCTCAATATGAAACCTCCACAAGAACATAGGTCAACTTAAACCTACAGCTAAAAACATGATCCAAAACCAACCAAACCATCTCGATTCAATTGGACAAAAATGTAATTTTAAAGATTAAAGGGATCCAATCCAATTTTAAGCCTACTAAAAGGACCCTAATGTAAATCTTCAGTTTTCTATTGAAAAATCATTACGGTATTTTGGCGATACGAATGATTGTTTGTCCTTGATTAGCTATTTTGGAAACCATAGGGGAGGGAAATGCAACATATCGTTTTCTTTGGGTTAAAAATGACTTGGGTCAAACCTCATGGGGTCTAAATAAAAATTGTCTCTTTTATTTTTTTCTGTTCTTCCGGTAGAGAACCCATTAAAACCTACGCAATCATCAAAAGAAAAGAAAGTTTAACATGACATTAGTTAAATCTAGCATTACCTAATAGGTGAGTGTTAGATTTTATAAAATTTAGAGCAAATTGCACTGGCATTCCAAAATGGAGGCTTAAAAACACTAACACCCCCACTTTATGTTTAAAAAGCACATAGACCCCAAATGTCAAATTTTAAAGAACTGAATTTCCATTCATGTCATTTTTTCCCCCCTCGATTCTTCCTGTAAAGTACCCGTTAAAACCTACGCAGTCATCAGAAAAAAAGAAAAGAAAAAATGACATTACTTAAATCTAGCTTTACCTAATAGATGATTGTTAGATTTTATAAACTATAAATATTGAACTTCTCATTATTTAAGGTGTGGCCTACAAATTGTATGAAATTGCAGTTTTGATAACAAGTTAATTGCGCCAAAGGTGGTATGTTAAAGCGGTTAAAGACCCAACTTCCCTAGGGGAGGTCTTGGGTTCGCACCCACTCGGCGGCATTAATATAAAGCTCCCCCCTGAGGAAGTAAATCGAGGTGCGCGTAAGCTGGCCTGAATGAACCTCAGTTCCAAAAAAATAAGATTAACTAATCAAGACTCTTGAAACCCCCTGATTATAACTTCTGGTAAAAAAACTAATGCAAGAGTTTACAGAGAGGTCTGGTTCCTGGTTTTCTTAGCAAACTCTCCGCTTCTCCATCACTGAATTGCTAGAAGAAAATTGACAGCACTGGATTCGCTATTGAAGAGGACAATTTGCATGGAGAAGACTTGACAGATAGCTTTTAGAGGAAAATATCCATGGCAAGAGGTAAGTAGCGTTTGGTTTTATATTCTGCATAATTGAATCGAGGAACCTTTGATTAGTTTTCTTGGATTCAATATTTAGTAGTTTAGCCATCAATTTTCTTACATTTGGCATCACACCTTGGTAAACCTCTGCCTGAAATAAGTTTCGTGATGCATGATTTATGGTTTTCTGTATTATTATTATTAGTGGGTGTAGAGAGAATCACTCTAGTGAGTTTTTGAAACGAGGGTTGTCTAGTGTTTACTGGACTAGTTAATCAATTAAAGAACTAATTTTACAAAAAAATTGGAGTCTTTCTTTCTTGTGGATTTGGTATCTTGAATGATGAAAAGAGTGAATTCAGTCCCCTGTGGATTCACTGCATTTTGTCCTATAAGTATCATTGCACAATAGAGAGCTAGGCAAAGTATTCCATCTAGCAGATGGTGATTTGTCTGGTGTAGATGATCATCAATCTGGGTCACACGATAATCCACCTGGTGATTTATTTGTTTAAGTTCAAAAAAAAAAAAAAAAAAAAAAAATTGCAACTTTATCTATTATGGATAAAAATGTCAAATTAAATATTTTTGAATAATTTATATTAGCCACAATTTTTTTTAATGAAAAATACATTTGTATGTAGTGATAAATTATCTAATCATATGAATGAAATGACATTAAAAATTCTAATTATACATGTAGATATAAGATTTTGCCCACATGAAATGTAATTGTTTCATGCATGATTAAGATGAAATAGAAAAAGATAATTACTACCAACGGGGGTTGGTCCAAGTGGTAAGCGGTATCGAATCCTTGTGGATGCAAAAGAATCCCCGCTGGGAAACTCACCCACCACAGCCAGGTGTACAACGCTGGTCGAACACCGGTTTATAAAACCGGGGTTGGCAAACCAAAAAAAAAGAAAAAAGAAAAAGATAATTATTGTTGCCCCTATAGGCCTATACTTTGGTTTTATAACTAGTCAACTCCTTATTTATGGAATTGTTATTGCCCCTCACTTGTAACAATGTTAAGTAGATATTAACATCGAATATATAACGACTATTTTGCCCTTCATTAAAATTAAGAAGTAAAAAATATTACATTATCCCATTTATGGAAACTATATTGAATGTCAATTATATCCTTAAAATCTTTTTAGAATCAATTTTGGATTTGAAGGAATACCAGTCATCTCCATTTAAATTGTGATGAAGACTTATATTAAGAAAGTTTGTGAACGAATTACCTCTTGAGATCTTGCTTCTTTGTCTCTAACTCCATCAAAATTTGCATTATGGTAAAGATAAACTAATTCATAGTAGAAATTTAAACTCTAGCAGCAGAAATAGTGATCTGGAAAAAATGAAATGAATCTCTTTGTGTATGTTGTAAGTCTTGAAATTTACATAAAAGAACAAAACAACAATAATTTTTGCTGCAACGTTATACTTGTAAATGAGAGTCTTACTATTGCACTAAAAAAATATAAATCATATAGATTTTTAGGTAAGGTTCATCTCAATTGAAGTGTTGTCCTGAAATTATTTTTCTTTCTGTTTTCTTTCGAGAATTTAATTCAAGGATTGGTGGGACCACACACTTATGGTTGTTGAAATTCTCATGGTCCACTTAAATTTTTTACATTCACAATGATGGAAGATTTACAAACAAATTAGCATATAAGATGCTAATTGATAGGAATTTGGTACTATGCACAATGTTTAGCATATATTAGGTGATTTTCTATTTACAACTTTGAATTAAATTTGATATTTTTTCATATTTAGTTTCTATTTTGAATTTTATTTAATCACATCTTTCCTTTATTCAGTGATTTCTGTTTAGAGAAAAAAAAGTCACATCTTTCATTTATTCGGTAGTTTACTTTTAGAGAAGAAAATGTATTTAAGGTTAATTTTTTCCCCATAGTTAATTAATGGTAGTATTATAACTTAACAAAATGGCAAATAACTAAAGGGTTATTTTTGAAATTTTGAAAAAAATATATTGATGCCACATCATTAGTAAACTAATACGGAACTTAACGGTAGGGGACATTAGTAATTGCAGACAAAGTTAAAGGTTAGACTATTAATTTAAAAAAAAAATATAGGGAATAAAGTAGTAATAAAATTAAAGTACAAGGGGGGCAATAATAATTATCCCAATAGAAAATTATTTTGATTTCCTAAATAGCCCACAGGTATTGAAAATTTTCAATAATTTCTAGGAAAATTCATTTTTTGTAATTATTAATATTAAATGTCTATGATGAGACTTGGTACTTTGGGACATTGGGCGTGGGGCATGAGTCGTGGGTTGTGGATCGTGGGTTATGATCCGGAGAACGGAGAACCCATTTTTGGATTTTGTAGAGGGGAGGTGATTGTACGATCAGTCACAACTCTTCCTCTTTCAAAGTTGAGCTTGTAAACAGATATCACCCTCCCTTATAGGTGTCCAAATGAGTATAAGACCCTGCAAAAAATTCGAATATGAGTTTGCTCTCAATTTTTTGGTAGAAAATTTGTGTTATGGAAAAGTGGGAAATTTTCTGTTTTGTTTTCTTCCTTTCCTGTGTTGTATACTACAAGTGTATCTTCTTTGCAGGTAAAATCTATTATGCTATCATTTAGATATAAGGAGTTGTTGTATCTTGGAGGTGAGAATACCAAGGTCAAACACAATCTATATTTAAGGGGGCACTCAATACTTTAAGGAAAAGTACTTTTTGTATGTCTCAACTCGCCTTGTTTGAGTTCATGTTGTCATTATTGTTTCATTTCTTTTGCTTCATACTAGTAGCTGCTTCTAACATAAGATTATCTTATTGTTATGTTTGTTGCTTGATATTGTTCTTTCTTATATTGTGCCTTCGATATTATGTTTCTAACAGATGATTTTATTATGCATTATATCCTGCATACTCTTCCAAACCACTATGCCCCAATTAAGATCTCTTATAATGTACTTAAGGAGAATTAGTCGAATTAATAAGTGTGTGACCATGAGTGTTCAAGAGGAGGGGCATTTATTGCAGGATATGGGAGAGTCTGTGAATCTATTGGTGGTCCCAGTTCTAATAAATTGTTTTCCAATAAGAAATGGAAGGGAAAGGAAAAGTTGCATAGTTTTAAGCCTAACGTCAAAAAGGATGATCTCATCTAGTGTTCCTTTTGTAAAAGGAAAGGGCGCATAAGGAAGGATTATTGTCCTAAGAGGCAAGCGTAGTAATCATTTTCCACTTGTGTATTTTGAACCTAATGTATGTGTTTTACATAATGACTGGTGGGGTGATTCTGGTTCCACAATCTAGTTGTGTAATACCTTGCAAGGTTTTCTCAATCGAAGGAAACCAATGGGAAATGAGTGCCACATGTTTTTAGAGAACCAGATGCCTTCTAAAGTCAAATTTGTATGAACTGTAGGGCTAATTTTGAATTTAGGACATGTTTTAAATCTGAACCAAACCTTTTATATTTCTAATTTCTCTAAGAACTCAATTTGTGTTTTTAGATTAGTAGCTTTTGGATACGATTTCAACTTTACTATGAATACATTTCAATTATTTAAGAATTATAATATTGTTGGTTGTAATACAATGGTTGATGGTCTATTTAAAATTATGTTGAATGATGTTCCATACAGTTTGACTATTCCCAAGATACTATAGGTATTCTATGTAATATTATAAATGAAACATCTTCACTCTTATGGCATAGGTGAATAGGTAACATCTTTATTAATAAAGTTAGGAGATTGGTAAATTGTGGAGTTCTTGAAACTCTTGCTTTATTAATTTTGAGACTTGTATAGACTGCATCAAAGAAAAACAAACTAACAAATCAAAGATAAGGTGCCGAAAGGAGTTTTGAAATATTAGAGATTATAAATACTTATTTCAGTTGTCTTTACATGATCTTCAGTAGTCAAAAATATTTCATTACCCATATTGATGATCACACTAGATATATAAATCTATATTTGATTCCTAATAATGACGATGCATTGAAAGTTTTTAAAATATACAAAGTGGAGATAGAGAAACAATGTAGTAAATAAATAAAAATAGTGAGATCAGATAGGGGTGGCATGGTGAATATTATATTAGATACAGAGGAGATGGACATGCACTTGGTCATTTTGCTGAATTTCTCCAAGAGTAGGGTATTATTGCTTCAAGCACCTTGCTTGGCACACATCATAGAACAATGTTGCATAAAGGAGAAATATGACATTATTAGATATGATGAGTAATTCCAAACTTCCTCCTTCATTGTGGGCAAAAGCTCTTAAAATAACCGCGTATATTTTAAATCGAGTTCCAACCTAAGTGGTTCCTCAAATGCCATTTGAATTGTGAAAATGTTGGAAATTGAGTTTCAGACATTTATGCATTTGGGGTTTAGCTGAAATAAAAATATATAATTCACATGAAAAGAAGCTCAATTAAAGAACTATAAGTGCACTTTTCATTGGATATGCTGAAAAATCCAAGGATTATAGGTTTAGTTGTTCAAACCACTCTAGTAGGTTTGTTGAATTAGCGAATGCAAAATTTCTTGAGAATGACGTGATTTATAGGAGTCATCACCTCAGAGGCTTAAGCTTTGATGAAATTAATATTGTGGTTGATGCTCTTTTTATTGAGTAGAATGTTAGCTATCATCCAAATCCTATTAAGATTGTTGTGGAGAATTAATCGATTTTGCAACAACCTCAACAAGAGGTTGGTGATATGGCAATTGAAGTGACTTTAGAAGATCATGGTGAAAATCCTCCCCAAGAGGAGCATCTTATTTCTTAGCAACCCCAACAAGAGGGTGCTGAAACAACTTTAAGGAGATCTATTAGGGTTAGAAGGTCAGCAATACCTACTGATTACATTGTGTAAATACAAGATTTAGACTATGATATCACTATTGAAATAGATCCTAAGATTTTTTTTCACAAGCAATGAATAGTGATAAATTTAATTTGATGAATGATTGTATGAAAAATGAGATGAATTATATGGTGCATAATGATGTTGAGACCTTGTTGAGTTGCCTGATAGAAAGAAACCAATAGGTTGTAAATCGGTTTTTAAAACCAAGAGAGATTTGCTAGGCAACATTGATTGATACAAGGCCCGACTAGTTGCCAAAGGATTCACATAAGGGAAGGAATTGATTAATAAAGGAGATATTCACTCCTATTTCAAAGAAAAATTCATTACGCATCATCATGTCATTAATTGCCCATTTTGATCTAGATTTACATCAAATGGATGTGAAAAAAACATTTCTTAATGGAGATTTGCATGAGGAGGTGTAATGAAACAACTAGATGGGTTTGTTTTATGTAGTGGTGAACAGTTGGTTTGTAGGCTTAAGAGATCCATTATGGGCTTAAGCAAGCTTCTCATTAGTAATGCTTGGGATTTCATAACATCATATTTGAAGAGAATATTATGGATCAATGTATATATCACTAGGTTAGTGATGAGCACATTTATGTGTGAAATCTTAGGGCATAAAGCATGCATTTTATACACTTAGAATGGAGTTACCTTGGGTTTTATGTTGTTTTTGCATATTTTAGGACTTTTCAAGATTTAAGCAAATATTTGGAGTTGTGGGCTTGAATCATGCTATTTTACACGTCAAGAAGTCCATTCAAATTCTCAAATGCGAAAATGGGCCTGATCTGGAGCATGATGGGCTAGAGATGTGTGATTATGGGCCAACTCCGAAATACTGAAGAGATAAAGAAGGCAAATTTGATCTACGGCTGAGATTTTAAATCAAATCTACAGAGATATTATTGAGAGAGTCCAGATGGAAAAGAGTCCTTGCATACCTCAATCTTATTTTCTATTTGGGATTTGATTAAAGAAAGAAAAAGAGGAAAAAGAATTATTTTCAGATAAGGATGAAGCAAAAATCCCGTTTTTGAATGCCTCTGTCCAGTTTTGATCAAACCCTTCATCGAACGGTCATCCGATGTCCGATCGTGCTGATTTTTGGAGGAGAGCTTCATGACTACTTAAACCTCAAATCCAACGGTGGGATTATGCATATGATCTCTCTAAGTCAGCGCGATTAGTACGTCAAAACCCTAATTTGATGAGTCAGATAGAAACCCTGAGTTTTATTCAAATTCAGCCGTGCTTCATATCTCATATAAACTCTATAAAAGGAGAGCCTACTCCATCAAAGGAGAACATGTTCTAGAGCTTAGTAGAAGCATTCTTTATTTTCTCTTCAGTTTATTTAAGTTTTCTTTAGTTTTCTTTGCTTGCATTAGTGAGATTTAAATTTCTAGATTAAATGTTTAGGTTTAATTTTTTTTATGTAATGCAATTCAAGTTCAAGCTTCAAGTTCAAGTTCAAGTTTCAATTTTTTTTAGATTCGTTTTTCTCTGGGTCTAGCAATTGCAGATTTAGATCATTTTAGATCTAGATCTGGTTGTTAGGGTTGGTTGAGATTCGAATCGTTTGTTCAATTCGCAAGTAAGTAACCTTCTTTATTAATCTTCTCTCCTCCCTCCATTCCCTCTTCTATCTACCCCTCCATATTCTTAATTTAGGATTTACTTTTAGCATTATTTATTGTTCTGCCTATTCATTCATAATCTCGGACCACATAACCGGAGCAAGCCTACAGTCGTGCCTCTGCTTCTGGTGACGGGTGGTGTTGCATCTGCATTTTAGCTATTTCCTTTTCTTTTTATTGCTTTGTTTATTGCTTTGTTATTTACTTTCTGCCTATTCATTCATTATCTCGGACCACATAACCGGAGCAAGCCTACAGTCGTGCCTCTGCTTCTGGTGACGGGTGGTGTTGCATTTGCATTTTAACTATTTCCTTTTCCTTTTATTGCTTTGTTTATTTCTTTGTTTATTGCTTTGTTATTGTTCGCATTTTTTTTCCTGTCTTTTATTTATGCATTGATTGTGTTTAATTTATTTTTCGTTTCAATTCGATTGCATTAGATATATAGATTAGGATCGTTTAGTTTAGTTAATTAGTTAACAAAAAAAAATTGAATCATTCCACTCTCGCATTACTATTAAGAAGTTCAAATTCTAAGTGGCATATCTCCTTGAGATCGACCCGTTAGCTACACGATACCGTGCGCTTGCGGTTACTTTTAAAATTCACAAACAAGTTTTTTGGCGCCGTTGCCGGGGAGGTATTAGTCCACTTTGTTTTTCTAATTCTTAGGTAAATCAAAGTGATTTAAAAATAAAAAAATAAAATTCAAAGATATTACTCTTAACTTGAGTAGAAACAAAAACGTATAGTAGTCCCCACTCTACTGCAGAATCCCCAGGATTCGATTGTAGGTGGCTCCGAAGACTATACGGATTCCCTTGCTGTCAAACCTATAAGCGCTCAAGTATACGGCAACCTTACAGCTTTGCAATCATTGTTTCAATCCTTGTGGTCGAAAATTCATTACTTTCCCTTCGTTTTTGTTATTTTCTTTTCTTTTATTCTTTAGTACTTTATTTATTTTTTTATTTAAAAAAAAAATCTCATTCTTTCATAAGAGCCATTAATTGCATTAAGTGGTTAGTGCATGTGTGTCTGGACTCGTGATTCTACAAATAGAATTGTCCGATTGTCTACCTTGACCATGGAAGGTCTACCTCCACCACCTCCACCTAAGAGTCTTAGGGATAGATCTTATCCTACCCGATCTGCACAACCTTCCTGTATACGTTTACCTGAAGTGAGGGGTAATAATTTTGAGCTCAAATCTCATTATCTATCTATGTTACCCCAATTTCATGGGCTATCTGATCAAGATGCATATTTGTTCCTTAGGGAGTTTGAGGAGGTTTGTGTCCTTATGAAGGTACAACAACTTACTGATGATGCCGTAAAACTACGGTTTATTACCTTTGCATTAAAGGACCAAGCCAAAAAGTGGCTTTATAGCTTACCTAGGGATAGCATTATCACATGGGAACAATTCACCGTCCTATTCTTGAAGAAATTCTTTCCTTTCTCTAAGACGAATAAAATAAGAAATGATATTCTTCAATTTCGTGAGAAACCCAATGAGTCCTTTGCTAAGGTAATGGAGAGGTTTCAAAGCCTTCTCCAAGAATGCCCCCACCATGGTATAGAATTATGGCATTTATGCCAAATAATTTATGAGGGTATCGATTACCAAACAAAGCAACTTTTGGAATCAATGTGCCCCACAGGGTTTACATCATTCATCGATGATTCCGAAGCTTGGAATTTTCTTTTAGACCTAGCGAGTAGAACTAGAGAATGGGAGTCAACCCAAGAGTCTGAAAGGACTAGTAGGGGATATTTTGTTGATAGCTAAGTTCATAAGGAAGTACAAATAGATAACATTTTGAAAAAGTTAGAGACTTTGGTAGTTAAAGCTGCACCACCAAGTCAAGCACATTTTATTGACAAATCTATTGCTATGTGTGCATGGTGTCAGTCTCCTACACATGTAATTGAGGAATGCCCTAGCTATTCGGAGGCCAACATGAAAATGTCGGTGCGATGTTTCCAAACCCGTACAAGAACACGTACAATCACTGGGTGGAAGAATCATCATAACTTTTCATGGTCTCAAGGGCAAAACCAAAATGGATTAAGCAATTATTCCACACAAAATCACTTTGGTGCCCCTCAAAAGCAAAATGCCCAATTTTCTCATTATCCAAATGTCCAGTTCCCTCAAGCCCCAAATTTCCAGAATGCCAATTTAACTAGGCCTGTCAATCCACCTATTGTGCCTTATATGCCTCACATTGCACAAAATCAATCATCACCAGGTTTCAACGAGGTAACAATCCAGAGTTTTCTCGTCTCTCTTCCTTAGAGAAGAATATGGAAGTACTTTCCAGTACCTTCATGACTTCTATGCATAATATGGAAAAACAAATTTCCACTCTTGCAAGTGCTTTGTCTGAGCGAGAAAAAGGTAAAATGCCTAGCCAACCTGAGTTAAATCCTAGGATTCAGATTCAGATTCATCAAAGACCACCAAATCAAGTCAACCAAGTTGAATCCTCCCATTCTTCTTTAGCTTCAATTAATTCTGTGTCTGCATTGAGAAGTGGGAAAGGGTATTTAACAGGTGAGTCACATATTAATGAAAAGAGCGAGATTAGTGACCACTGTGATGAGGAGAATGCTCAAGTATCTCCTAATGAGGGTTTGTCTGAGAAACCCATAGAAGTTGAGGATGAGTTAGTTGCTTTAGCAGTACCTAAGTTTGGTGAACCACTATCAGAAACTATGAGAAAAGAGAAAATTTCAAATGAGAGTCCTTATGATCCTAAGGCTCCTTATCCTAGTCGTCTAGTTAATAAGAAGAAGACTGCAACTATGGAGAAAATTTTTGATGTCTTTAAAAAGATAGAAGTGAATATCCCTCTTTTGGATGCCATATCCCAGATCCCCGCCTATGCAAAAGTGTTGAAAGATTTATGCACTCATAAAAGAATCACTAGCATTCCCAAAAAGGCGTTCTTGGCAGGTAACATTAGTTCCATAGTTACTCAACCTATAGCAGCCAAGTATAAGGATCCAGGGAGCCCCACCATAGCTTGTGTCATATGCAATACACACATTGAACATGCTTTACTTGATCTTGGTGCAAGTGTGAATCTTTTGCCTTACCATGTTTATAAGCAACTAGGATTGGGAGAATTGAAAGCAACTAGAACTACTCTTCAGTTGGCAGATAGGTCAGTTAAGATTCCTAAAGGGATGGTTGAAGATGTTTTACTGAAAGTGGGAGAATTTATATTTCCAGTTGATTTCATTGTGCTAGATACTAAACCTTTTTCAATCAAAGATGAAATCCCAATAATTCTAGGAAGACCATTTTTGGCTACCAGTAATGCATTAATCAATTGTCGAAATGGCCTCTTACGATTATCTTTTGGAAATCAAACTGTCGAGTTTAGGATAGGGAAACAAACACAAATAAAAGAAGAGATCAATATGATTGATGAATCTTTTGATTTTCCTAATGATGTGATTACCAACTTTGAGATTGATTTTGATTATGAATTCCAAGAATGTATGGATATGTTGGATGATGATAGTGAAACTTTCTTTTCCGAAGTCTTAAATTTTCACACACCTTTGGAGCCTATTAAATCTCTATCCATCTCCATCTTCATTCCCAAGCCCTCAATAATTGAACCCCCCAAGCTAGAATTGAAAGAGTTGCCTTCTAATGTGCAGTATGCTTTGGGACAAGATAATTCTCTTCCTGTCATTGTTGTCTCTGATTTAACTTCTGACAAAGCAGAAGAGTTGATCACACTACTGAATGATAATAGAGAAGCATTGAGTTGGTCTATCACTAATGTCAAAGGTCTAAGCTCTTCCATTGAACAACATTATATTCATCTTATGAAATATGCAAAACCTTCTAGAGAACCTCAACGTATGATGAGAATTTTCTTTAACATTGTGAATGTTTTTCTTGAGATCTTTAGAGATGATTTTTCGATTCACGGTTTTTCTTATTTGGAGTGCCTTCCCCATCATACATTGATATTGAAGATAAGACTAAAGCTTCCCATGATAAGCACATCTTGATCGAAAGGTATACCCCTCACTTGTCTTCCTTGTTTAGCATGCATGCATTGAGGACATTGCATTACTTAAGTGTGGGGGGGTATAGCTGCGTTGTAGATTTTAACTTTGACTTTTGGTTATTATACATATTCTTTCAATTGCTATGATGTGTGAAATGAGAGTGATTTTGGTACCCATCATGAACACATAAAAACCCTGTTGAGAGGAAGGTAACTTGTATATATGTTGAGATGAGACTTTCCTTAGAAAAATAAAAGGCCCTTAACTTAAGGCGTCGAACCATCTATGAGTTTTGTGGGTCCTTGTTTCTTTGGCTAGAAGTTGAGATCAATTTTGTGTAGGGCATGACAAAAGAAAGAAAAAAAAAATAAAAAAATAAAAAAAGAGTAGAAAGTAAAAGTTGAATTCCTTGGAACTAGACAGGGCACTCCGACTCAGGAATCGAGGTGACTTGATCGAAACTCTTAGGAAGGAGATTATTGAAAAGAACTCTCGCATCACTGTCTAATTACTATTGCCCCCCTGTACTTTGATTTTATTACTAATAAAACCCTGTTCTTTACAAAATTGCTGTTGCCCCCCTTCCTTATAACGGTGTTAAGTAGCCGTTAAGTTTGAATATGTAATGTCCACTTTGTCCTTCGTTAAAATTAAGAAATCAAAAGACGATACTACCCCATTTATAAAAACCAGATTAAATGTCAATTTTACCCTAACTTCATTTATTTTGAATTAAAAAAATATTGGTTTTCCACCTTCACTAAACTTATTATTTTGAATTAAAGAAATTGGCAAAATTCAAATTCGATTTGGTTTCCCACCTTCTCCTCTAGCATACGTAGGGAAGGAAACCACAATTTTATTTTATTTTGGGGGGGGGGGGCTGGTGCTTTTTTAATATTGGAAACGAAACGTAACACCTCCCCATAGGAGTTTAGACTTTTAACCGCTTTACTAACCCACCATTGACGAGACCACAAAATCTTGCCAGAGAAGGAATTAACAAAGTAGGTGATATTCAGTTTCCAAATTTGAGTAGAATTCTATCTTCCCTCCTCTTCGGTTTCTATTTTAATTTTATTCAATTATTATTTCTTTATTTTGGTGATTTTTTTTAGGTAAAAAAGATTATGATTATTTTTTTTCTCTACAATTAATTAAGGGTATTACTGTAACTTGACAAAAGGGTAAATAAGTAAAGAGATAAGTAAAAGGGTATTTTGGGATTTTTAAAAAAATATGGAGATGCCACATCATCAGAAACTAACGGAACTTAACAGTAGGGGGCATTAGTAATTATAGACAAAGTTAAAGGTTGGATTAGTAATTTTGCAAAATATAGGGGATACATTAGTAATAAAATCAAAGTATAGGGGGGCAATAGTAATTATCCCAAAGTAAAAGTTGAATTCCTTGGAACTAGACAGGGCACTCCGACTCAGGAATCGAGGTGACTTGATCGAAACTCTTAGGAAGGAGATTATTGAAAAGAACTCTCGCATCACTGTCTATGTGGGCATATGCAAAGCAAAGCTACAAAGTAACTTGGGTTTCTGGTGTTTGCTCCACCATGTCATTCAAGCCAACCGTAGTGGAGTAATGTAGAGTTCACTACTCAAAAGAAAAAAAAGAGAAATAAATACAAGTGTCATCAATTCCTTGGTAAAATTGTTTGGTCAAAAATACTTCAAAACCTTAGTCCTTGGTCCCCTTACTTTATGAGTGGTTTTGCTTAAAGGAGAGGTGTACTTGAAAGATATAAGGTGAGTCATTGATTGAGATATATGCTAAGTCTCAAGAATCAATATGGGGTAATAAAGTTCAAGTGTGGGGGATCTTAAATCAATGGTGAGAAAAATTGTCATAGCTATTGATCTTGTATGAGTACTTACCAATTGTTAGAGTTGGAATTTGCAATGTTTTATTTTGAGCTGAATTGGAATTTTGGATGTATATTCACTGCAAACATCCACGAGACAAAACTCGTCCTCTAGGGGTAACCTAGTGGTTTAAAGGCCTGTTGCACATGCTAAGTGTAACCGTGATTCCTACGAAAGTGAGTTAGGATTTATTTTGTTGCACTAGTTTCTTACTTGCATTTGAATTTTCTTTAATTTTTGCTTGAGGACAAGCTTAATCTAAGTGTGGGGGAATCTGATGAGCACATTTATGTGTGAAATCTTAGGGCATAAAGCATGCATTTTATACACTTAGAATGGAGTTACCTTGGGTTTTATGTTGTTTTTGCAGATTTTAGGACTTTTCAAGATTTAAGCAAATATTTGGAGTTGTGGGCTTGAATCATGCTATTTTACATGTCAAGAAGTCCATTCAAATTCTCAAATGCAAAAATGGGCCTGATCTGGAGCATGATGGGCTAGAGATGTGTGATTATGGGCCAACTCCGAAATACTGAAGAGATAAAGAAGGCAAATTTGATCTCGGCTGAGATTTTAAATCAAATCTACAGAGATATTATTGAGAGAGTCCAGATGGAAAAGAGTCCTTGCATACCTCAATCTTATTTTCTATTTGGGATTTGATTAAAGAAAGAAAAAGAGGAAAAAGAATTATTTTCAGATAAGGATGAAGCAAAAATCCCGTTTTTGAATGCCTCTGTCCAGTTTTGATCAAACCCTTCATCGAACGGTCATCCGATGTCCGATCGTGCTGATTTTTGGAGGAGAGCTTCATGACTACTTAAACCTCAAATCCAACGGTGGGATTATGCATATGATCTCTCTAAGTCAGCGCGATTAGTACGTCAAAACCCTAATTAGATGAGTCAAATAGAAACCCTGAGTTTTATTCAAATTCAGCCGTGCTTCATATCTCATATAAACTCTATAAAAGGAGAGCCTACTCCATCAAAGGAGAACATGTTCTAGAGCTTAGTAGAAGCATTCTTTCTTCTCTCTTCAGTTTATTTAAGTTTTCTTTAGTTTTCTTTGCTTGCATTAGTGAGATTTAAATTTCTAGATTAAATGTTTAGGTTTAATTTTTTTTATGTAATGCAATTCAAGTTCAAGTTCAAGTTCAAGTTTCAATTTTTTTAGATTCATTTTTCTCTTGGGTCTAGCAATTGCAGATTTAGATCAGTTAG
This sequence comes from Hakea prostrata, assembly GCF_041222555.1. Classification (NCBI taxonomy): domain Eukaryota; kingdom Viridiplantae; phylum Streptophyta; class Magnoliopsida; order Proteales; family Proteaceae; genus Hakea; species Hakea prostrata. The sequence continues at coordinate 39,922,587 of NC_142607.1, forward strand.
TAAGAGAAAAATTATCTTTCTTGTATTATATGTAGAAGATATTCTGCTTACAACCAACAATTTAGGGTTGCTACATGAGGTGAAAAAGTTCCTATCTCAAAACTTTGATATGGAGGATATGGGTGAGGCATTTTATGTCATTAGGTTTAAGATCCCTAGGAATAGATCCCAATGTATCTTGGGACTATCTCAAGAAGCTTGAATAAATAAAGTTCTTGAGAGATTCAGATGAAAGACTATTCACCGAGTGTTGTATCCATTGTCAAGGGTGATAGGTTCCATGTCAATGCTGGAAATAAAAAAGGATCAAGTAGCCAGTATCCATATGCTTCCACAATGGGAGCTCGATGTACGCTCAAGTCTGTATGAGACCTAATATTGCTTTCGTTGTTGGAATATTAGGGTATCAAAGTAACCCTAGCCTAGATCATTGGAGAGATGCAAAGAAAGTCATGAGGTACCTTCAATGAACAAAATATTTAATGCTTACATATAGGTATTCTGATCCTTTAGAAGTTGTCGGATATACAGATTTAGATTTTGTGGGTTGTGTTGATTCTCGTAAATCAACATCTAACTATGTCTTTATGCTAGCCAGTGGGGTAATATCCTAAAGAAGTTTTAAGCAAATTTTAGTTGTTATTTCTACCATAGAAGCTGAGTTCGTATTTTGTTTTAGGCTATTATGCAGAAAAACTAGTTGAAAATTTTCATTTCTGGGCTTAAAGTTGTTGAGTCCATCTCTAGACAAATGAAGTTATACTGTGATAATTATATTGCAATGTACTTTACCAAGAATAATAAGAATCGATGTCGAAGTAATTATATCGATGTTAAGTACTTAGCAAAAAGATAGCACATTAAAGCTAAAGAAGTGCTCATTGAACACATAAGGACTAAGCAGATGATTGTTGATCCGTTGACAAAGGGCATGCCACCTAAAGCATTTAACGATCATGTAGTCCGTTTAGGACTCCGGCAAAATTTATCCTCATGAAAGGTAGGTATTACATATTTTCATGTAGTTCACTGTTGTTCAATTTGTTTCTCATTTCCGTAGTATATATTTATGTTGAGATGATAAACATATTGTTGAACAAACATTTAAGGTATGTTTGCACATAAAGTCAAGTTCATGTAGAAAGTGGAAAATTGTATTGTAATTAGGGGTGTCAATTTTCAACCCGAACTGTTGAAACCGGACCGAACCGGTCCGTTATAGCTCGAACCGGCCCGAACTGAACCTTAATGGGCTGTGTTTGGGCTGAGAACCCTCAGCCCAAACGGTTTCGGGCTGGCCGGGCCCAGCCCGTGTGCGGCCCGCTAGCCCGAACCGGTAGGCCCGAACCCCAGCCCGTTAACCCGTTTGAATAAATAAAAAATAAAAAAAAAACCCTTATTCCTTACGGTTATGGCGCATTAACTCATTGTTCAACTTCAACCCACCCCACGTTTCATATTCTTGAGAATTTAAATTTTAAATTTCAAAATTTTCATTATTTTAATTTTTAAATTTTACCAAAACGGTAGCAAACCCTATTTGGCTATTTCATTTAATTTTAGAAACCTACCGCCTTAGTTTTCTACCAAAAACAAAAAAGAACCTAATGCCTTAATTCCTTAATCGGTTAATCCTTACCGTTTCTGCCTTTTCGGTTTCACTTTTAGTTGCAGAATTTCTTTCATTGTTTCGTAGGGCCTGTTTGGTTACATGAATCCAGAGATTTGAAATCTCTGGATTCATGAATCTGAGAATTATACCCGTTTGGTTGTAAAAATCTCTAGATTCATGAATTCTATAGATTCACCTTTTTACACTAAAAACGTGAATCTGTAGATTTATGGGTAAGGGGTGAAATCCAGAGATTTCAAAAAAGCTATACATTTGCATATTCACAAAAATCACGTCGATCAAATAGTTTTTTAGGATGAATCCATAGATTTCATTCCACAACCAAACACTTAATTTTATAAATTATGACTCCATACATTTGAAGTCTATTGATTTGAAATCTCTAGATATTTGAAATCTTCAGACTCATGTAACCAAACAGGCCCTAAAGGATTTTCACTTTTACAATTTTACTTTCTCTGTTCAGCTACTTTCACATTTTACCACTCTCTAGCAAATCTATTTCTTATCACAAGTAATTTTAAGTTGAGCCTTCATATAAATCTAATTTCATTGGGTGAAGATTGTAAGGTTGACCTACACATGATAGAAGAATCTAAATTTTTTATTTTTTTGGGGTTGGGGGTGTTTGGATCAAGGCATCAAGCTAATGCCATCACTAGATTTACTTGGAGTCTTCTTTCTCTCTCTATCGTAGTTTTTTGTGTGAAGAGTTGAGGAAAAATAAAAATAAGTTTCGATATTGATTTTTAATTTAGTCCAAACCATTAGCCCAAACCGAATCCAAACCGTTAGCCCAAACCGCTAACCAACCCGAACCCAAACCGCACCGAAACCGTTATCTTTTAAATGGGCTGTGTTTAGGCTGGGGGGTTTTCAGCCCGAAACCGTTAAGCCCAGCCGGAAACCGCTCCAAACCGCACCTTTGACACCCCTAATTGTAATGCATGGAAGGAACTACCTGATTTAAGGTAACTAATACTATGATTTGTACTTTCTATTTTTCTATTTGAACATCTGAGAATAAAACTATAATATAGTTTGGGCCAATTGGGAGAATGTTAGATTTATTAAAAATTAAAATATTAAACTTCTCATTATTTACGGTGTGGGCCAAACATTGTATGAAATTATAGTTTTGGTACAAGTTAACTACTTAGGTGATTAAATAATCGTGTTTGATGAAAACACTATATTACAAGGCTCTTGAAAAACCCTGGATAACTGCTGGTAAAAACTAAGGCAAATTTTTACAGAGACGTATGGTCCCCAATTTTCTTAGCAAACTCCTTGCTTTTCCATTATTAATTTGCTAGAAGAAAATTGGAAGCACTTGATAAGTTTAATATTGAAGAAGACGATTTGCTTGGAGAAGACTTGGCAAATAGCTTCTAGAGGAAAGTATCCATGGCCGGATATTAGTACCGTTTGGTTTTATATTCTGCATAATTGAATCAGAACCTTGATTAGCTTTCTTGGGTTCAATATTTAGTTGTTTAGCCATTGATTTTCATACAATGACAAGTTTAAACTTCAAAGTAGAGTCTAGATCCTCTGCCGAAGAGGAAAATTTTCAAACAACATGGTTTGATTTTTAACATATGTCCAATCCCAAAGCAATATCTATTCTTATATGGTGCACCAACAGGAAAATCCATGCTATGAATACTAACATATCTGGAGAAATCTAATTATAAACTTTGCATTGATTGCAAATATAGCACAACAATTAACATTAAAAACACAAAAAATTATGATAGGTATTTAAGTTGGGTAATATCTGCATGAGAAATAAGACATCTATCATATTAACTTTTGTCATTATTTTGAAGTAAAAATAATGCATAGATTACAATGATGTTCTTAAAACTAATCTGACCCAACCATTTATTTTTGAGAAACAACTAACTAAGAAATAATCATTACGATGATAAGAAAATGCTATATTGATATGTAATGGCTTGAGATTTTCGAAAATGGTATTAGAGTTGAGTCCTTTAGTTTTCATAGATTAACTAAGGGCCTGTTGGTTACATGAGTTTGGAGATTTCAAATATCTAGAGGTTTCAAATCTATGAAGTCATAGTTCATAAAACTAATTGTTTGGTTAACCTGAATCAATGGAAAGAAATATGTGAATTCATCCTGAAAAATATTTGATCGACGTGATTTTTGTGAATGTGCAAATGTTTAGCGCTTTTATAGTAGGGGTGAAATCCAGATCCATAAATTTACAGATTCACGTTTATAGTGCATAAAGATGAATCTCTAGAGTTCATGAATCCAGATGTTTTCACAATTAGACGGGTATAAATCTCGCATTCATGAATCTAGAGATTCGTATCCAAACAGGCCCCAAAGAGATCCAAGGAGTTAATATCAGGAAAGGGAAAGTAGAATACTAGAGACAAAATATGCACGTGTCTCATTCAATACAAGGCGACTATGGTTCTTTTGGGGGAATACATGTGTGTTTTATTAAGAGGTCTATCAAAGCTCAAGCTAACGGACAAGCATTTCACTTGGAATGTCTATTCTCTATTTTCTTCTCATGTCATATAGAATCTTGAAGGTACATAGGCTATTGCTCTGTGAAGCACACCCTAACTAAAAAATAGTTGACAAATTCACTTGTATTGTGTTTTGAAAGGAAAGTTTTGTTGGGTTTGTGTATCTTGTATTCTACATGTCCATATAATTATAGTTTGGCTATATTAGTAATTGAATTAGGGTTTTGGGTTAATTACTTATACGGGGATAAAATTGTAATTATATAGAGTTAAGGTTTTAGGTTTCCTTATAAATAGTTTGAATAGGATAACCTAGATCAATCAATTCCTGCAGGGGATTGGAAAATCTATCCAAGGAGAGGATGGGGGCAAGCAAAGGAGTAGAACTTTGTGAGGTGTGAGAGTGGTGAGTTTTTTAGGACTATTGAAATCTACTCTTTTTTTTTTTTTTTTCTTTTTCTTTTTAAGGTTGCATATTTTAGTGGGGCTAAAACTCTGAGTTGCACACTTTCAAAATTACAAGTTACGCACCCCTAACATTCCATCCAAGATTCTATTTACATGAGTCTCGAGATTTCAAATATCTAGAGATTTCAAATCTATAAATTTCAAATCTATGGAGTTATAATTTATAAAATTAGATGTTTGGTTGTGGAATGAAATCTTTGGACTCATCCTAAAAAACAATTTGATCGACGTGAGTTTTGTGAATGTGCAAATGTATAGCTTTTTTGGAATCTCGGTTTCACCCTTACCCATAAATCTCGTTCCGATTTTGTGTTGTGAATCTCGTTTCTGATCTGAGATTTTACACCACGGGTATATTCTCGATTCATGAATCTAGAGATTTGAAATCTCTGGATTCATGTAACCAAACAGGCCCTTAACTAATGAATGAAATGTCCATGTTACCTTCATTAAAATCAAATGACATAACTACCCCATTTAAAGACTCTCATACCCAACTCTTAGGTGAGTGAAGGGAAAATCTATTCACCCATCTTTTGCCTACACCTGGCAGAAAATTGCTCACCACAGATGTTGGAAACCACACTAACCCCTCCCCCTGTAGGCGACCACTACCTTCACCTTCCTCGGATATCACCCCACTCTCTATCACGCAGAGAAGGAGAAAATGCCCAGAAACACCTCACTAGCATCTCCACTGCAACTTCCATTGAAGGTCAGGTTTCTCATCTCAATATTTACTCCTTGGTTATATTTGGCGAAGCGTCATAATGGTACTATCGATCGTCTTCTCGTTAACCTAACAAACCCCAAAGTCCCTGCAAAGAGTAAACCCAGAAAATGTGTCAAAACCATTGACATAAACATAGGCGCCACTAGAAATCTCAGGTTTTATCTCTTCATCCCAACCAAACCCCCCCCATCAAATGTGATCCTCCCTATGGTCATTTTCTTTCATTGCTGAGGTTTCACATTCTTTAGCCCTAATTTCAAAAACAACAACAAGGTCTATCTTTGCATTGCCATAAATACCCCTGCTATGATCGTCTCTGTAAACTATTGTCTCTCGCCAAAACTCCAATTTCCGCACAGTATGATGATGGTGTCGACACACTTAAATTCCTCGATGAAATAGAAATTGACAATTTGCCCTCAAATTCGAATCTTTCATTTGGGCAGATTTCAATCTACCCCTTCTTTGGCGGCAAAGAGAGGGAATTGTCGGCGATAAGGATGGCGTAGGGTGTATTGGTGACGCTTAAATGGACGAATTGGTTGTGGAAGGTGTTCTTGCTGTAAGCAGAGAATAGAGACCATGAAGCGGTGAATTGTGTCTGGGCCAAGGGCGGTGGATATAAGCAGAGTGGGTATGCAGCAACGATGGAGGTGGTGGGTGGGTTTGATCCGTTGCAGAATAGGTAGAGAGAATTCTACAAGTGGTTAAAGAGATCTAGGAAAGAAGTAAAGCTACTGGAGCATCCAAATGCAATTCATGCATTTTATTTGTTTCATACCTTGCCTAAAGCTTCCAAGTTCATGAAGGAGACTAAGGAGTTTATTCATGTCGTTTCTGCTAAATTCACCAAGTGAGATAGAATGAGAAATCATGAGTTAAGGGGAAGGTGAAGGCGGTGGCTGCAGGTAGGAGGAGGGGTTGGGGGCTTCCTAGCAACAGCAGTGGGCAATTTCCGGCGAATCGTAGGTAGAAGATGGGTGACCACCTACTTAAGGATTGGGTACGAAAGGGTTTAAATAGGAATAATTATGCCATTTGACTCTAATGAGGGTAATATAGTCACTTTACTCATGACTTAGCAAAATCTTGGATGGAATGTTAGGAGGGTGCAACTTATCCTTGAGAGTATGTAATCTATAGTTTAGGGCACTAAAGTGTGCAACCCAGAGTTTAAGCCCACTAAAGTGTGCAATTTGTAAAAAAAACTCATTTTTCCCTCTGTGGTGGATGTAGGCGATTTTGCCGAATCACATTGAAATCTTCTGTTGTGAGTGTGTTTTGTTTGTGTTCTTTTTCATGTTGTACATCCATTCCCAACAAGTTTTAGAGAAAATATATTTAAATACAAAATAAAATCCAACCTATAAATATTCCAATAAGGAAGTGGTAACCTTAAAATTAAAGGTAAAGAAGACAAGATAGAAGAGAATCAAGCTAATGAAATACACTGACTTTATGTAAAGCCCTCCCCACCTAGACCTTGATAAAGTGATTCAACAATAATTCATTCTTATTCTAATGAAATGAGGCTTGTTACATGCATATTTACCATCCTATCAATCTTATCCTATATATTTAAGGTCATATTTGATAGTATTGTTAGATTTATGATACAATAGAACCAGGGAGACTAAAATAAATCACTGCATGACTATGTGAACTAATAGTCGAGCCACAGTATTAGTTTCTGTGAAGTGAGGTTGTAAGCTGGTGCAACCAATTATACTCCTCCAATTAAGCCATAAAGAGGCTCTTCTTCCCCTTCTTTAGAATCCCTTATTCCCATAGAATCTGCAAGAGTCTTTCTAGAAATTATTTTTACGAAGATTGACAACTTTGTTGAGTCAATTTGGTAAACAAATTTCAAGAATACAATAATATCCAAAAGCTGCTATGTATGGTAAACACCAACACTTGTACATGCTAGTTCTTATTAACAAAAAAAAGAATCAATAATCAAATTGTATTTAAATGGTTTAAGGAATGGTAATCATTCCTATTGATTGTATTAAAGAAGGTGAAAGGATTTTCATCTTGTTTCTGTCTTTCTCCATTTTCGTCCATAACTCTACTGAAATGACCCATGTCTAAACAACAATTTGATGGTTGATATTAAATATACTACTAGAAAAATTGACATAACTCTTTCGTTCTTCCCATGCCAGTGGAGCCCCGTCGCGCACCTAAGGTGAGAAGTTCCCTATCTTGTCCCTGTGAGTTGAGTGTCTCATTCATGTTCCATCACTGCCTGGTTACCTTAGCACGCAAAGCTAAACGCCAATACCCCTCATTGAGAGTCAATCCCCATAGAGAAGAGGAAGAATCAATATCTTGGCAAAATGGCATGATGAATGCGAATTTTCTTCACTTACTTCATTCTACAAACATAACAACTGCACATGGAAGAGCTCCATTGGTAAGGGCTGCATGGTGACCTCCTCCACTTTATTAAAATCTCCATATGAAACCACCTATAAAAAGATATATAAGGTATCTTAAACCTACAGCAGAAACAATGATCTGAAAAATCAACCAAAAAATCTGGATTCCAAAATGCTAGTTGCAGGTCTTAATTCACCAGATTTCTGGACAAGGAAAAACTGGACAGGATAAAAATCCAGATTGGAAAGATTTCCATTCATTGGATAATGATCTCTAGTTTGTAAATAAATTATTCTCTTTTAAAACAAATGATCTTTTTAGCTAAAAAGAAAAAAAGGAAAAATATTTATTATAGTCATTATTACTCCATAAAGTTCGTAAACTTTATATATAAGCCAATTAAAATTCTTGCAGAATAGAAAACTGATTGTTCAACCCACGGAATCTTTTTTTTGTTTTTCTGGACTCAATAAATAGGTAGTTAACGATAAGAGATGTTTTGCATTAGCTTTACCTGTTTAATTTTCTCCAATATCTCAAGTTGTTATAAATCCACAATTGAACATATTCTTTTTCCCTATTTTGGAACTGTAGTTTCCTTCTACCAAAGTAGAGGAGACTTAAATTTAAATGTGAAGTGCATAACAATATGAAATGTGTGACAAATGGTAACTCTTCACAGCATGATTATGACAATAATATGCTTTAAAAAAATGAAAATTGTTTCCTAATTGCCCCCTCCACCTTTTTTTCATTGCTCCACGCTATGCAAAGAGCGGAAAATATATGAGGTTGCTAGGGTTTTCACATATATACTATAATGCCGATATTCATCATCAAATGTATGAATTTACCTAACCAACATACCAATAACCCAATCTATACATCCTCATGGACTATCTTCCATGGCCTTCCTATGACAGCATCTAAGTATATGATTTCAACTTCCATTTCAACTATTCTTCTAAAGCTAATTGTTACTTTTTCAACCATTTCCACTTCAGAAGCCTATTTGGCACGGGTACTCCAAGAAACCTCATGTAACCTTTCAAGTTGGGATGTTTTTACCTACGAGGGTAGAGTGTTGTATTCCCCTCACACTCCATCACAAATTTAAGAGAAGGGTCATCTTTGATTCACCTTGTTAGTGCTCAAAGGTGGACCTACTCCCTCATATATGAGTGGAGGGGTGTGAGGAGAATAATCATTTATCCTTGCAGGTAGAGGATCTACACTCGCCAACTCCTCAGGCATTGCAATGTGCCACAAAATCAAAAGGTAACACCACCGAATTATGTCTCCTAGTTCTATCAAAACAACCAGATCACCACATTGCATTTTTCCAATAAGACAATAAGTAGACAAGATTGCCAATCTCGGAGAATTGGATTAGGTACCTATGTAAGAATCTTTTCTATTTCCACCAAAGGTTTGGCTAAATTTGCAATAGCCAACACCTATTAGTGAAGAGATTACAGATTTCACTGTCCCTGATACTATATATAATTGTCTTCCTCCCCCCCCCCTCTCAACCCTTGAATGCAGAAACTCTCTTATGTCAAAAAAAAAAAAAAAAAAAAAGTCTGCCTCTCTTTCAGTTTTCAGCTGCACAAATGAAATCCATCTGTGAAACCCATCTTTCATGTTTTCAAGAATGATTCTCATACAAAAACCCATATTGGCCATCTTGCCGTGGTCATTGCTTGCTGAAGGACTAATCCTTGTCTTAGTGGCTAGAGAATCCATGTGGTCAATTTCTTAGGGCCTGTTTGGTTACTTGAGTCTGTAGATTTCAAAAATTTAGAGATTTCAAATCTCTAGAGTCATGGTTCGTAAAATTAACTGTTTGGTTAGTTTGAATTTTTGGAATGAAATTTCTAGATTTATCCTAAAAAAATATTTATTGAATTATGGTTCAAATCTTTAATGCTTTGATAGTATGGGTGAAATCTCTGGATTTCACCTCATACCCATAAATCTACGATTCCGTTTTGTGTAAATGTGAATCTCTGATTTCATGAATCTGGGTTCACACACCAAATAGGTAAAATCTCCCATTTGTGAATCCGAGTTTGAAATCTCGGATCGCACCAAACAGGCCCTTAATTGTCTTAAAAAAAAAAAAAAAAAAAGTGAAGTGCTTTTATAAATTCTCTCTACTTTCTAGCCAATTCTCACATCAGAATGAAGATCGACAAAAAAAGAGAGAAAAGAATGAAGAAATCTCAGATCCAACGATCTACTTTATAATTGTACTTAATGGTTCAATTAATCTTTATTGTTTTATTGGACAAAATAGAGATATCTCGGGAGAGAACAGGATAATCCCATATGGCCCCCTCTTTCAATCCTTACTCTCTTTATCCTTTTGTTGATGAAACGAAATATTTATTAGGCAAAGTCACATATACATAGGTCCTCTACCTGGAAGCTGAACATGTCATTCCTTAGGTATGCACACATCACATGGGTAGCTAAATTGGTTAGCCATTGAAGTAGTAATGGGATTTGAATTGGCCAATATGTATATTCTGGGTTTCGGGTATCAGGCTAATAAGTTTGGGGATCATATCCATTTGGCCATGCCCTTCGTCCACATGATGGTAGAGCTCAAAATTCAGTGTCACCACACCAGATTTGTTGGATTTAGATGTTTATCGAGCGTGCATAATCTAGTGCTTCCACACACATGCATGTGTTGTTTAGGTGATTTGTGCACTCGTTGTATCCTCTTGATCTTGTTTGAAACGGGTCATTCCCTACCCCATAGATACCGCCTGTCCTATTCATCCTTATGCTGCAAGTGCTTGCACACATCAAAAAAATTATTATCAACCATCAATTTTTAAAATTTTTTTTTTGGGTCAATTCAGAAAAGAAGACTCTAGTCCTTAATCCATTTATATTTATAAATAAAAGAACTTTTTTCATGCTACCCACTTAAGTTGAGCGTAAACTCTTGTTCTACCCACTTATGTGGCTAATATTATATTGCATGCTACCCACATTAGTGACTTTGAAAAGTTACGAGTTACCCACATTTATTTTTTGACCATTTGACTATTAATTTTCAAATTTTGAAATGTGTAAAGACCCAAATGCCCTTACTCCATTCAAATTATATTATTGCCCTTAATATTCTTGTCCAACCCAATGTCTCTCTCCTCTCTCTTGCGAGTCACTCTTCACAGCAGCTCCATCTCAACGATGTCTTCCTCCTTTGACTCAGGCTACCGGACTCGGTCACCACTCATTCTTGCAAATAGTCAACATCAGCGACAACTCTCACTAGTTTGAATCTAAAACAAGCCTGAAGTCTTTTGTTCTCTACAAATACCACATGAACTTTTTTGCTGCAGTCCAGTGAGCCATACTAGCATTAGACTAAAATCTTCTAAGTACGTTGACTACAAAAGCAATCTGGATGAGTACATATTTGTGCATGCATCAAGCTCCCTATTGCAGTCATAGTTCATTGTGTCGGCGACATATCGCCGACACAGGGCGATATGTCGCCATGTCGCTCAGGGGCGACACGACTCCCCGCCAAGGCGAACACGACATTTACCAAAATGTCGGCGACATATCGCCCGTGTCGGCGATATGTCGCCGAAAAGTCGATATATCGCCGAAAAATCGGCGATATGTCGCTACATTCGCCATATTTAGCAGCCTTTCGTTTGTTTTTCGCCGATTTTTCGTTCGCTTTTTGCCAAAGTGATGTAGGGCCTCTAAAAGCTCCGGGGGCGCTGCCCCCACACCCCCGCCGGGGCGGCCTCCCCGGACCCCCGCCCGCTCACCGGGGAGCGGGACCCCCGTATCCGTCGGCAACAATATGTGAAGCATGAGCCATACTCAACATAGTTGTATAATGAATTGTAAACTTTAGTACATCTCTTTACTACTTGTGTATTTGTGTTCTCTTTGCATATTTACATTAGTTTATATGAATTTTCCAAACTTCCAGTTTTGCCCGCATATAGTTGGACATGTGCCAATTATAAACTTTAGGTCAGGTGATGTTTTAGGTCAAAATAACACCCCCAATGTGTTTATTGGCCTCAAATTAGGTTACACGTCAAATTTCATGTCAAAATGACCCCAAATACCCTTCGAAACAGGGGTTCGATTTTTCATCGAACCCTTACCAAAAGTCGAGCGACTTTTGGCGACATGTCGCCCGTGTCGCCGTGTCGCCAGAGTCCGACACGGCGACACGAGTCGACATGTCGAACCTTGATTGCAGTAGCATAGGGTTTGTCATTCATCTGTGTCATTTTCAAGTCATTCTTTGGACATTGACCCTTATTTAGTTTGTCCCCTTTGTTAATGGGTGCATCACCTCCTGAGCACTTTGACATACTAAATCTCTTAGAAGCCCTGTCAATATAAGCCCGTTGAGATAGTCCAGGAAGTCTTGGACCCCTGTCTCGACTGATCTTAATACATATGACATATTTTGCTTCACCCATGTCTTTCATTTCAAAATTCTCTGATAGGAATTTCTTGGTTTCATAAAAGAAGTTTGTCTACTTACCATAAGGATATCATCCACATGTAGCACCAAAATAATGAAACTGCCCCTATTGATTTTTAGATAGATATATTAATCAATGGGGTTCTCTATGAAACCAAAAGATGTAATTATTTGATCAAACTTCATATACCACTGTCTAGAAGCTTGTTTTAAGCCATAGAGAGACTTCCTCAACTTGCAAACTAGATGTTCTTTGCCCTTCTCCTCAAAACCTACTGGTTGTTTCATAAATACTTGTTCTATAAGGTCAATGTTCAAAAAGGCTATTTTCACATCCATTTGGTGCAACTCCAAATTGTAATGGGTGATAATGGACGTGATGACTCTGAAGGAATCTTTTGAAGAGACTGGTGAGAAAGTTTCATTGTAGTCAACTCCTTCTCGCTGTGTAAATCCTTTCGCAACTAACCTTGCCTTGTATCGTTCTACCCTGCCTTGTGAGTCTGTCTTGGTCTTAAACACCCATTTGCAAGCAATAGGTTTACAATGTTGTGGTAGTTTTAAAAAATCCCACACCACATTATGACTAATGGACTTCAATTCCTCTTTCATTGCTTCCATCCATTTGTCTGTTTTATAGTGATTTATTGTCTATTGGTAATTGAGTGGGTCCTCTTCTCCTCCTATATCATACTCACATTCAATCAAGTAGACTAGATAATCTAAACTTAATGGAGTTTTGCAGGTCCTAGTGGACCTTCTAAGTGGGTGAGCTGCAGGAACTTTTGCATTCGCCTCCACTTCTTCAATTATCTCAGCCTCAAGAGGATTCTCTTCTATAGTTGGAGGGTATTCACCAGTCACGTCTCCAAGAGGTGGTGGTATGTCTTAAGAGGTGGTGAGATGTAATTGGGGTTGAAGTAGGGGCTATGATTTGCTCATAAAAAACAAGATCCCGTGGATTAGAAGAATCTCCACAAGACTTGAAAAATTCAGCATGGACGGTTTCAATAATATTCCTTCCAGAACCAGAGCAATAGAATCTGTAACCTTTCGATCTTTCTAGGTACCCTACAAAATGGCAGCTCACTGTCCTTGGATCCCAGACCTTCTGATGAGGATTAAAGATTTTGGCTTCGGCTTGACAGTCCCAAATTCGCAAGTGTAGGAGGCTTGGCTTTCTTCGAGTCCAGAGTTCATATGGAGTCTTGCATACTGTTTTACTTGGTACCTTATTTAAAACGTAAGCAATAGTCTTGAGTGCCTCACCCCATTACGACTCTAGTAAAGTAGAGTTGCTCATCATGGATCTGACCATGTCCTTCAGAGTTCTGTTTCCCCTTTCTGCAGCACCATTTTGTTGAGGAAAACCTGCCTTAGAATACTGAAGAATTATTCCATGTTCTTGAAGAAAAAGGGCAAAGGATCCTAGTTGTTGTTCAATGTCTCCACTCCTTCATAGTATTCTCCACCCCTATCAGATATGACAGCTTTAATTTTCTTCGAATGGAAAAGTTCTACTTCAGCCTTGAAAATTTTAAAGGATTCCAAAGCACTAGACTTTTCCGAAAGAAGGTAAATATACCTATACTCAACCAATCGTCTATAAAAGTTAAAAAAATATCGCTTGCCATTTAGAGTGGGTACAGGAAAATGACCACAAATATCAAGATGAATCAAATCCAACATTGATGTGCTATGAATGGCTTCTTTCTTTCTACTAATGATCATCTTGCCCTTGATGTAGTCAATGCATGCTCCCAATCTAATTGTATAAGGAATGTCCAGTATCTCTTGTTTCACTAGTCTGTCAATCATTTTCTTTGCAATGTGGCCCAACCTTCTATGCCAAAGAGTTGTTGAATTCCCATTATCAAGCATTCTCTTGATCCCAACATTCATCACCTAGGACTCTTTGCAATCAAGTCTTTACATATTATCAATCATACATCCAAAACCATAAACTACTGAATCTTTGAAAATAGAAAATCCACTGCCATTAAAATTGATAGAAAAACTATCTTAGGCCAATTTGGCTACATAAATAAGATTCCTTCTCATAGTGAGAATGCAAATTACATTTTTCACTATGATAAATTTTTTAGAATTCAAAACTATCATAATATCTCCAATGGCTTCTACTACTACTCACTCTCCATTTCCCACAACACGTTCACTTCATCCTTGTTGGGTCTCCATCTTCTTAGCAACCCCTGCAAGGAATGAGTGACGTTAATTAAAGAACCAAAGTCCAACCACCATGAGTTCATGGGGACATCTATTAAACAAGATTTCAAACAGACTAGTGAAAAATTCATACCAGATTTTCCCTTCTCTAGATAAGCTTTCCTCTTAAAATAATCCTTCTTGAAATGGCCCGGTTACCTGCACCAGTGACAAGTGAACTCATTATCCTTTTTTTGGAAGTTTGCTCCCTTGAAATCCTTCCCTTTCTTGAAATCCTTTGCCTTTGGGTTGAAGAACTTCTCATTGGTCTTAGTGGAAAGATCATTCTTGTAGATAAGCTTGATAGTCTCTACATTGTTCCTATTAAGGTTATTCTACTCTTGAGTTACTATAGTAACCAATTGATCCAAGCTTTATTTGTGATCAGACAAGACATTATAGGTTGACTTTAGATGACTATAAGGTTGATGGGAGAGAATCCAATGTTAATGCAACCTAGAGGGGGTGAATCGGTTGCAACTAGTGGATTGTCCCAATTTTGTGGTTTGTGCGGAAATACAGGGTAAATTGAAATTCAAATGAATTAAGCAATAACAAGCAACCACAACACAAGATTTATAGTGGTTCAACTTTACAAGTCTATGTCCACTCCTCTCTTGGCCTCAAGATGATCAAACCAAGATGGACATGAAGTCTAAGTCAAGATGATCATGAAGAATGGAGTACAATAAGACTCAAGAACATCAATGATCAAGACTTAGATGAATTTAAGACTTGGGACATGTCCATATGCACTCACATGTAATTGTATTAAATCATGAGCATATCATGTCACTAGACTGATCTAGGACATAGTAGGAAGGTGTATGAGGCTTAGGGTTGACCAAAAATACCAAAAACCCAAGCCAAATCCAAGTCCCAAACTTGACTGGCTGCTGTGCTGTAGACAGACGGCCATCTAAACTAGACAGACGTCCGTCTAGTTGCAGATTAGATCACAACAGGTCAGACAGACAACCGTCTGGCAAACGGATGATCGTCTGCAAACGGACGACCATCTGGAAAACGGACGACCGTCTGGTAAACCGACGACCGTCTGAACTAGACAAACGTCCGTCTAGTTCTAACTAAGCCTCCAATGGCAAGTTTTTAACGGATACTTCCCCAGAACGAATTACTAAAAACTAGACTAAAAATATGTCCATTTTCTATCCGTTGGGGATTGGGCTAAGGCACTCAAAGACCATCTATATAAGTACAATTCACCCCATTTGAGAGGGTTGAGCCACACACTTGATTAACTACTCCCCAAGTGATCTCAAACTCTCAATCACAAGAAAGCATTTGTGCTTAGCCTCTCATCCTCACTCAACCTTGAAGAACAATACCAAAGTACTAAGTAAGCTTGAGGAAGTCAAGCTTGAGGTGATTGAAGGCGTCGGTGGTGCATGCATTTCATATCTTGAGCATACACTCTCATTGCATCACACTCACACAAGAGGTAAAGTGTCACACCTCTTGTTAAGGTAACATACTTCTCTTATAATTCTAGTCTAGGTAGATTAGAATTGGTTTTGGGTGCTCTTGCTCGTGAACAAAGATTGTTTGGGTGCTCCTGCCCGTGAACAAAGATTGTTTGGGTGCTCTTGCCCGTGAACAAAGATTGTAAAGGGTGCTCTTGCCCTACTTGGTAAACAAAGATTATAAAAGATACTCTTGCCCCATAACAAAGATTGTAAGGGTTTGATCTCTACCCATTGTATTGAAAGAGAATCAATAGTGGAAATGCTCACTTAATTTCAGATTTATCTTTCATGTGAATGAGTGAATAGAGATTTTTTATTAAGTAGCTTTAAAAAAATATTATAAGTGATAATTTTGTAAAATAAAAAAAATATATTTTTCTCTTCACCCCATGGGCAAAATGGTCATTTTAATTTCAATTTTAAAGTTAATAGAAAAGTAACAATAGGTGACTTGTAATTTCTCAAATTTACTAGTGTAAGCAATATGTAATATTGTTCACATAAGTCGGCAAACCAGAGTTTAGGCCCAACTTAAGTGGACAACATGAAACTCTAAATAAACCCTAAAGCGGTGAATGTGTTTGGGCCAAGGGCCGTGGATATAAGTGGAGTGAAGTATCCAGCAACGATAGAGGTGGTGGGTGGGTTTAATCCATTGCAAGATAGGTTGAGAGAATTCTACAAGTGGTTGAAGAGATCTTGAAAAGAAGTAAAGCTACTAGAGCATCCAAATGCAATTCGTGCATTTTATTTGTTTCATACCTTGCCTAAAGCTTCCAAGTTCATGGAGATACTAAGGAGTTTATTCATGTCATTTATGCTAAATTCACCAAGTGAGATAGAATGAGAAATCATGAGTTAAGGGGAAGGTGAAGGCGGTGGTCTCCAGTAGAGGGAGGGGTTGGGGTAGTTTCCGGCGAAGTGTAAGTAGAGATGGGTGAACACCCACCTAAAGGTTGGGTATGGAGGGTTTAAATGGAGGTAGTTTTGTCATTTGACTCTAAGGGTAATACAATCAGTTAACTCATGACTTAATAGAATCATGGAAAAACCTTTCGCTGAAATTCAGCAAATTTCGGTCATTTAGGTTAAAGGTGAGCCACAAATTCAGCCACAACCAAACATTTAATTTCAAAATTGCAATGTTGAATCTATAGCTTTGAAATCTACTCATACCCGGCCCTAATGAATTGTGGTGGGTGGGGGGGGGGGGGGCTTCATTTTCGCAACATATCGCTGAATCGACTGATATTTCCCCAAAATATCAATATTGTGCTGATTACTATCAATTTGTAGGCAATTTTTCTCGCAATTCTATAGTGAAATCTTCAGGGTCAATAGACAATCTTACCAATTTTGTCCAAATGATTCAAGACTTAAAAGGCAATGTGTCAAATGTGATTAGAGAGGAGAATCTACATAGAATAATTTCTAAAAAATATTCAAATTAAGAAGACATTTTAGCAAAATCTTCTAGATTAATGAGCAATCTTACCAATTATATTCCAGTGATATAGGCCCCAAAAGTCAACGTGCCAAATGTGGTTCGAGAAGAGTATATACATGAAAAAATTTATGGAAACAATTTAAATTATGAAATAATTCTGTAATTGGAATTTTCAAGGTCAACGGTAACCTTTCCAATTATGTCCGAATGATTTAGGCCTCAAAAGGTAACATTTAAATGCGGCTAGAAAGGAGAATTTATAGAAAATATTTCAATTTACTAACTATTGGCATCAAATTAGGGTAGACACCAAATTTTGGCCCAAAATGACTAAAAATACCCCCCCCCCCAATGTAGGCTCAAAATCTGCCAAAATTTGGGCCAAATCTCACAAAAATTTTGGCGAGATTTTGCTAGTTCGCCCGGTTAGCCAAGTAGTGAACAGTGGCAAACTTTTGTTCCTTGGATAGAATCTTTGTGCAACTTATAATTTTGAGAGTGTGCAATTTGTAATTTTGGGCATTAGAGCATACAACCCAGACTTGAAGCCCCACTAAAGTGTGCGATCTGTAAAAAAATCTCTTTTTTTTTCTCTGTGGTGGATGTAGGTGATTTTGCCGAACCACATTAAAATTCTTCTGTTTTGTGAGTGTGTTTTGCTTGTTTTCTTTTTCATGTTGTACATCCATCCGCCCAACAAGTTTCTGAGAAAATATACTTAAAAATTATTAATTAAAACCCAACCTATAAATATTTCAATAAAGAAGTGAGAACCTTAGAATTTGTTAGGTTTTTTATTAAAATCTATATTAAGTTTCAAAATTAGTTTTGGCATTTCTTTTATTTAATTATTTTGTTAGTATGTGGGACCCATGAGGTAAGGGTGGTAATGAGGCACCATGAGTAAAGGAGGCCCTTCATGACCTTGGTTATGAGGCTCTTCATGACATTGGTCATGGGTCTTAAAGCTCTTGATCATAGTGATGTGGTGGGCTTACTTGAAGGGTGGAAGTTACTTAAATTCTAACTCTTGACCATCAATTCTCATTTCAACTTCATGACCATTGATGGTCATTACCCTGAGTGGGGTTAAGGTTATTGAATTAATTAAATTCAATTCATTGCCTTAAGAATCCTAAGGGTGTAAGATGTGGTTTGGGCATATATAAATCCAACCTTTACTTGCATGTGGTGTGTAATAGAGACACTCTCACTCACATTATTTGTTTTACAAAGTTCATTTCTTTCTTGAGTTGTCTAGGTGTTGTGCTCTAGCTTTTAGCTCCTTTAAGGGACTAGATTGAAGAACTACCTCATCTTCTAGTTAGAGGTTGTTTTATCTTGGAGGTGGTGGTGCGAAGAACCCTTGGTAGTAGGGTGCATCAATTACCTTAAAGACAGCACTCAAGGTGTGACTCAACCTCATTGATCGGTGGTTTATTCGATTGCAACATCAAACTCTCCGGATTGGCTAAGGATCTTCATCTTTCAATTGTGTTGCAATTTTTTTTTGTATTTTGTAGAATTTGTAATACAATCACCCTAACAGAATTAAAGGTAAAAGAAAGGAGATATGGAGAGAATCAAGCTAGCGGACTCCCTTCCATGCGAAACACACTGACTTTATGAAAAAACCTCCCCACCTAGACCTAGATATAGTGATTCAACTATGGCTCATTCTTATTCTAATGAAATGAGGCTTGTTACATGCATATTTACCATCCTATCAATCTTATCCTATATATTTAAGGTCATATTTGATAGTACTGTTAGATTAATGATATAATAAAACCTCGAGACTAAAATAAATCACTACATGGTTACGTCATACGTGAACTAATAGTCGAGCCATAGTATTAGTTTTTGTGAAGTGAGGTCGTAAGCTGGTGCAACCAATTAAAGAGGCTCTTCTTCCCCTTCTTTATAATCTGTTATTCCTATAGGATTTGCAAGAGTCTTTCTTGAAATCACTTTTGTCTTTTAATTGATATCCAAATAACATGTAACACATGATCATTTAACATGTCTCAAACTTCTATACCTAATTCGTGCAAAGAATTTTTTAAAATCACCAAAAATTTCAACATGAGTCTACAATTTTTTTTTTTTTTTTATATATATACCAGTAGTCTGGCTGCTCATGCCTACAGCTACATCCTAATTTGATTCAGGCTTCTTCTTTGGATTTTTTTTTTTAAATGGATGTTATAACTAACTGTCCTTTCATCCCAAAAGAATTATATCATTAATTGTCCCGCTCTCATGCTCAGAAAATACGAGGGTGGGAACTTGATAAGCAATAATTAATCACGAAAATTGACAACTTTGTTGAGTCAATTTGGTAAACAAATTTCAAGAATACGATAATATTCGAAAGATGTACCCAATACTTATACTTGCTAGTTCTTATTAGCAAAAAAAAGATCAATAATCAAATTTTGTTTAAATGGTTTAAGGGATTGTAATCATTCCTATTGATTGTACTACAGAAGGTGAAATGATTTTAATCTTGTTTTGCTCTCTTCTTCTCCATTTCCGTCTATAACTCTATGGATATGACACATGTCCGAACAAAAATATGATGGTTGATATTAAATATACTGCTAGAAAAAGTTTTACATAACTCTTTGGTTCTTCACATGACAGTGGAGCCACATCACGCACTTAAGGGGACAAGTTCTCCCTATCTAGTCCCTGTGAGTTGAGCGTCTCATTCATGTGCTGTCTTGCATTATCAGGCGAGCCTAAAGACCAGAACCCCTCCTTGCGAGTCAATCCCAGTAGAGGAGAGGAAAAATCGACATCTCAATTTGAGTTTCTTCACTTACTTCTATCTGCAAACATAAGAACTGCACATGGAAGAACTCTTGTTTTCTCATTGTTTGGTTATGTTAGCAGGCGAGCCTAAAGACCAGAATCCCTCCTTGCGAGTCAATCCCAGTAGAGGAGAGGGAGAATCAACATCTCAATTTGAATTTCTTCACTTACCTCTCTCTGCAAACATAAGAACTGCACATGGAAGAGTTCCATTGGAAAGGGCTTTCTTGGTGAAACTGTATGATGAATCAGCATTTCTTCACCTACCTCTCTCTGCAAGCATAAGAACTGCACATGAAAGAACTCCATTGGAAAGGGCCGCAGGGTGACTTCTTCCACTTTATTAAAATCTAGATATTAAACCACCTATAAAAAAATGGGGTAAGTTAAACCTACAACAAAAACAATGATATGAAAAATCAACCAAACAATCTAGATTCGAAAATGCTAGTTGCAGATCTTAACTCACCAGATTTTTGGACAAAAACAAAACTGGACAGTTATAAAAATCCAAGTCAAAAAAATTGCCATTCATTGGATAATGACCTCTAGTTTGTAAATAAATTACTTCTCTTTTAAAACAAATGATCTTTTAGCCAAAAAGAAAAGGCAAAAATGTTTATTATACTCATTATTGCTATATAAAGTTTGTAAACTTTATGTGTTGGAATTTGTTAATATGATTAACAAATTAAATGCCCAAGGGCAATATTGGAAACTCACTATTAGGGCGGTTACAAAATAGGGTTATATATTTTGGTAACCACCGCATTAGTGAGTAAGTGTGTGATTTATTCGCACGAGATTTATCTCTGAGAAACGGCGGCTCCATCTCTCCCTCCCTCTCTCTTAGAATCGCAGGCTTGGAAATTTTTTCCTTTCCTCGCTTTTGATCTATTCCATTAATCCACGGCATTTGGGTTGTGGATATCATTCCCTTTCCTAGTGATTGTGGAATCGCCCCGGTAAAGCTTTGGTGGTGGAACGAGAACGTGGATCTAGACTTCCGCTGCGAATACTTCATCAAAGGGAAAGCGAATCCAGGTAAGGAATCTTTCCCCCATCAATTAATTGAATTGAACTATTTTTGAAGTATTACCAACATTGGCATCAGAGCCATAGGTTCCCACGGTTCTTTGTTCCTCCCCATTGTTTATTTTAATTGTATGGATCCAATGGGAGGATCAAGGGTTTAATACGAAACCCATGGGAGAATTGATAGGGTTTATGGAAACCCTTTTTTTGGTTCGGATCCGAGTGGGAGATCCTTGTGAATTTCCCTAATGAAGATTTGCATGAATTGATAATCCATGATGATAATTTTTTGTTTAAAATTTATTGTTGGATTTTTTTCATGTGTTTTTGGATGATTTTTGAGTGAAAAAAACGTGTTTTACCGTTTTTTGGAAAAATTTCGTTCATGAAAAATCCAGAAAAAAAAAACGCCGTTTTCTGGTCGCAAAATGCCAGACGGATTTTCCGTCTGGGCAGACGGTCATCCGTCTGGTCACAGAATGCCAGACGGAATTTCCGTCTAGGCAGACGGTCATCCGTCTGGGCATAAAAGGCGACGGAATTCCGTGCGGGCAGAGGCAGTCCGTCCGTGGGAGATGGATTTTTTTGGATATTGGTCTGTCCAGTTCAGAATGTGTTTCTAACTTATTGGACACCAATGACCCGACAATCTGTGTGATGTTTGGGCATTGAGGGCCTATTGGGGCCTAGTGGGAGCTAATGAGGTAGAAGTGTTCTGTGTGAACCACCTCATAGCTTTAACATGATTGCATGTTTTATTTTAATAAAACTATTTTTTATTTTGGGTCTATCAATCATGTTTCTTGCACAGAATGAAACTAGTGTATAAGTCTATGTGGGTTTGCATGAGAATTTGATTGTTAGCATCTCTTTTGGTTTAAATGCTTATCCCAAAGGTTGACTATGGTAGTGTGATTTGCTGTTGCTTGAGTTGTGTTTTATGCTAGAATAGTTGAACTCATCCTAGTATGTAATGTCTCTAGAATAAATGGCTGCTACCAAGAGCATTGTTGCTAACTTCGCGAAAGGAGATAAACCGAATGAGAGGTATTATGACCTTTGGCACCGAAAGGTGTAGTATCTCCTAGAAGAATAGAACATGCTGGAAACCGTAAACTAGACCATGTCCCCACCTGAGGAAGGTACCACTGCACAGTATAGCAGGAACCTTGAGCTTTACAATGTCTGGAAGAGGAAAGACCGAGTAGCCAAGATTACAATCCTGAGCTCCATGAGGGATGACCTGATGCTTCGTTATGAGAAGCATATGACTGCAAAGTCTTTGTGGGAGGCTGTGAAGTTCCAGTATGGAGGGACTTCCACCACAAGAGGCCGCCAGCTCAGACTCACATTTGACGGTTATAAGATGTGCCAGGGTCACACCATGAGGCAGCATATAACCATCATGTCTAACATGATTAGTGAGTTGAGCGCATGTGGGCGCCAGAAGACTGATAAGGAGCAAGTCCCTACGTCATCAGGTCATTGCCTAAGTCTTGGGAGTAAATGAAGATCTTCTTGACTCATGTTGATGAGGTCAAGACATTTGATCAAGCTGCCAAGCACCTTGAGCTAGAGGAGGATCGGATGTTGGCTGATGTCCCTCACACTGAAGTAGTTGCTGCTAAAGCAAGCACTAGTAAGGGTGCAGGCTTCAAGCGCAAGAAGGAGAGAGCTCAACCTCAGTGGTCTAGGCAAAGTAACAGAGGTGGGAACAGAAACAAGAGTGGTTTATGAGACATGGTTTTAGAGTTGTATTTGAAAACGATTGTTTGGTTTTGTATCTGGGTGATACAGTTTATGGTTATGGTTTTCTTCTGAATGGTTTCATTGTATTGGATACAATTGATTATTCATTTAATTCTAGTAGTGCTTTTGTTTGCCAAGATACTGTGTATTGTTTCTAATTTGTGGCATGCTAGACTAAGACATATTGGCTTAGATAGGATGAACAGGTTGGCAAGAGAAGGTCTATTAGGCCAAGGTTCACTATCTGATTTGCCAACCTGTGAGTCATGTCTAGCAGGAAAAGCAACTAGAAAACCATTTAAAAAGGCTTTGAGAGCCTCTCTTCCTTTAGAACTTATCCATTCAGATGTGTGTGGACCCATGAATGTGCATACTAGAAAAGGACAGGCTTATTTCATCACATTCATAGATGACTATACACGGTATCGTCACATTTATCTAATTTCTCATAAGTCAAAAGCTCTGGAATGTTTTAAGAAATTCACGAGTTTAGTTGAGAATCAGTTAGATAAAAAGATTAAAACTCTTAGAACGGATAGAGGTAGAGAGTATCTCTCCGATATGTTCAAAGGGTTATGTGATGAAAAGGGGATATCTAGACAACTTACTATTCCAGGGACTCCACAGCAAAATGGGGTTGCTGAGAGGAGGAATAGAACCTTGCTAGACATGGTGAGATCCATGATGGCGCAGGCAAATCTACCCATCTCTTATTGGGGAGATGCTTTGCTGACTGCGGCCTATATCCTCAACAGAGTTCCAACCAAATCAGTTCCTTCCACACCATATGAGTTGTGGATCGGAAGGAAGCCATATTTGAGTTACTTGCGCGCATGGGGATGTGCAGCATATGTTCTCTCTACTTCTCACCAATATGGAAAGCTTGGACCCAGAGGAAGAAAGTGTATCTTTGTGAGATATTCTGAACCCTCAAAGGGCCATGTCTTCATTGTACTAGATGAGAATGAGAGGAGAATGGAACTTGAGTTTAGGGATGCAAAATTCTTGGAGAATGATTTTCCATCTCTTTCAGGAGTTAACAAAGAATCATCGGAATTCTTTGAGATACAAGATAGTGGTCTTGTCACTCCAGGGATTCAGATTCTGGATAATGAACCTGGGGTTCATCCAGAAGATCCTAGTGGGAGTGGAAGTGCAGATGTGATAGGTACCTTAGACGGTGAGTGATCTAACATGCACTTGCGTCGTAGTGGGCGCGGGCTAGTTCCTCGTCGACGTTTCGACATAGAGGATGAAGCCTACATGGTAACTCCTGAAGAGATCGACTGTGAGATGACTTCAGTCAATGAGCATGAACCAAAGAGCGTGAAGGAAGCTCTTGCGGGGTCAAGCTCAAATGAATGGTTGAAAGCAATAAAGGAAGAGTTGGAGTCGATGAAAGTTAATCATGTCTGGGACTTGGTTGACTTGCCGCCAGGCCGAAAGGCAATTGGGAACAAGTGGGTTCTCAAGATCAAAAGAAAGGCGGATGGATCTATTGAGAGATTCAAGGCTCGTTTAGTGGCTAAGGGCTACACCCAACGAGAGGGCGTTGATTATGAGGAAACTTTTTCCCCTGTGGTTAGGTTTGCCTCAATTCGCCTCATACTAGCCATTGTTGCTCAGTTGGACTTGGAGCTTTATCAGATGGATGTAAAAACTGCTTTTCTCAATGGAGAACTTGAGGAAGAGATCTATATGGATCAACCTCAAGGCTTTGAAGCAAATGGAGTTGAGCGCAAAGTGTGCAAGCTTAAGAAATCCATATATGGCTTAAAGCAAGCATCTAGACAGTGGAATGTGCGCTTCCACCAAGCTATGATGGAAAATGGTTTTTTCCATGCTTGAGGAAGACCACTGTGTTTACACCAAGAGATCCGATAATAATTATGTCATTCCGACACTGTATGTAGATGACATACTTATGGCTAGCAATAGCAAGGAGCTATTGGAAACCATTAAGAAATGGTTGTCCTCCATATTTGATATGAAGGACATGGGTGAAGCAAGCTATGTGCTTGGTGTCAAGATTGTCAGAAATAGGCAAAAGAGATTACTCGGTTTATCTCAAGAGACCTATATTGACAATGTCTTGATGAGATACCAGATGCACAACTGCAAACCAATTGATACTCCAGTGGAGAAGGGTTTGCATTTGAGCCTTGATATGGGTCCTAAAACTCCAGAGGAGAAAACCAAGATGGAAAGAGTTCCATATTCCAATGCAGTGGGTAGCCTTATGTACGCTATGATGTGTGCTAGGCCGGATATTAGTTATGCAAAGGGTTTGGTTAGTCGGTACCAATCAAACCTGGCATAGAGCACTGGAAAGCAGTCAAGAGGATATTGAGATATCTCAGAGGAACGAGTAACTACATGGTGTGTTACCAAGGATTGGATTTGGGCTTAGTTGGCTATAGTGATGCCGACTGGGCTGGAGACATCGATGAGCGCAAATCAACCTCTGGATATGCTTTCTTGCTGAATGGCGGGGCCATTTCGTGGTGTAGCAAGAAGCAGGCTTGTATATCCCTTTCGACCATGGAAGCAGAGTATGTGGTATGCTCAGCTGCGGTTCAAGAGGCTGTTTGGTTGAGGAGATTCCTTCGACATACTGGGATTGTGATGACATCCAAAGAGGCTCCCCTTGTCTACTGTGATAGTATGGCAGCTCTTAGCTATGTCAAGGACCCCAAGTATCATGGGAAGACCAAACATATACAGTTGAGATATCACTTTGTTAGAGACATTACATCAAGGAAGAAAGTTGTACTTAAGCACATATCTACTAGTTTGATGGTAGCTGACCCTCTTACCAAACCTATAGCCAAGGATATTTTTATTTCTGATGAAAAATCCTTGGGCTTGCATTGATTGTGACTTAATTTTGTACTGAGACTTTCTTATTATTGAGTAATATGAGTTCATTCCAGCATTTATTTTATTCACTTTTTGTGTGATTGTGTTTTTCTAGCATAAAACAAGATATGTCAATAGGCAAGAGAATGGCTCACTCACACGAGCATTCGCCTCTGGCGCTTTGGAGGCGAGCAGAGATGAGATGGATTGTGAATGACTTTGTGTAGGTCAATTCATAATCATGATGTCGCCTTGATTTGGAATCAAGATGAGTTTCTCTATTGTGAAGAGAATCGACATGAATGTTCCCACTATTCATGTTGCCTATAGGAGCTAGGTGCGAGTACTTTATGTGGCGCTAGGGTGGCGACAATAAAGAAACTCGGGTTAGGCGCAAGGGGTTGCGACTGGGCTAAGACCTGTATGGTGTTGAGATGGACATATGTTCTATTGTATATAGAATGCTCCACCGTAGCACGTATATCATACTATGTGTGCTTAGCGATCATTGGAAATGAGAGGATGGATCCCTGCTCCTCTCATTGGGTGAGTCCTGGACCTTATGGTCCATTAGTGTTCTTAGTGACTTTCGACGACATCATGAAATGAAGGGTTGATGTGGCTACTTTGGGGTGTTACCTATGGTCATGATTGATTCGACCTAAAGGGGCACTACCGGGAAATGAGTCAATCCTAAGTGTAGTGATGGTCTCAGGGGCGAAAGGAAAGGTTTGATTCAATCGCACCCTAAAAGTGTTTGTCGGGCGCCAACCGTATGTGTTACAAAGTAGTGAACATTTTAAGGACAAGAAGGTGATCTCTCGGAGGGATCGAGATACCTTTAGTCTGGTGAGTTTGAATAAATCTAGGACACTGTGTTATACTAATGCTTATTTGATTTGTTTCTATGAGTGATGTGCCATTCTGGCCTTCTGGGAAGGTTTCTAGTTTGGGGCTCACGCGTGCAGGTATATCACCGGTCGCACAACCCATTTTGCTAGTATGACTTGTGGATATTAGTGTCTGGGACACAGGTGGTCTATGTATCTGGGATACATAATGAAGAGATCAATATATATATATATATGTATATCTGGGATATACATGTGTGTCTGGGACACAAGAGGTCTATGTATCTGGGATACATAACAAAGAGATTGAATATGTATATCTAGGATATACATGTGTGTCTGGGACACAAGAAGTCAATGTATTTGGGATACATAGCAGAGAGATTGAATGTGTATATCTGGGATATACAAGTGTGTCTGGGACACATTGAAAGATTAACACTTGCCCTTGTGCAAGTGGGAGCTGTTGGAATTTGTTAATATGATTAACAAATTAAATGCCCAAGGGCAATATTGGAAACTCACTATTAGGGCGGTTACAAAATAGGTTTATATATTTTGGTAACCACCGCATTAGTGAGTAAGTGTGTGATTTATTCGCACGAGATTTATCTCTGAGAAACGGCGGCTCCATCTCTCTCTCCCTCTCTCTTAGAATCGCAGGCTTGGAAATTTTTTCCTTTCCTCGCTTTTGATCTATTCCATTAATCCACGGCATTTGGGTTGTGGATATCATTCCCTTTCCTAGTGATTGTGGAATCGCCCCGGTAAAGCTTTGGTGGTGGAACGAGAACGTGGATCTAGACTTCCGCTGCAAATACTTCATCAAAGGGAAAGCGAATCCAGGTAAGGAATCTTTCCCCTATCAATTAATTGAATTGAACTATTTTTGAAGTATTACCAACATTATGTATAAGTCAAATAAAATTCTATGTAAAACAGAAAAAATATTGTTCAATGCATTGATTTTTATTTTTATTTTCTTCTTTTTCAGAACTCAATAAATAGGTAATTAAGGATAAGAGATGTTTGCATTAGCTTTACCTGTTTAATTTTCTCCAATATCTGAAGTTGCAATAAATCTACAATAGAACATATTCTTTTTCCCCTGTTTTGCTGCTGTAGTTTCCTTCCACCAAACTAGAGTAGACTTAAATGTGAAGTGCATAACAATATAAAATGTGTGACAAATGGTAACTCTTGATTCACATCATGATTATGACAATAGTATGGTTTGAAAAACATGAAAATTGTTTCCTAATTGCCCGTCACCTTTTTATACTCATTCTGTATTTACTTTCTCAACGACCTTTCATATTTCCAGCTTCATTACTTCATGGATATGCAAGGGTGGCAAATATATGAGGTAGCTAAGGTTTTCACATATAATTGTAATGCCGATCTTCATCATCAAATGTATGAATGTACATACCCAACATCAATAACCCACTCTATATATCCTTGTTGAGTATGTTCCATGGCCCTCCTATGACAACGTCTACTTCCACTTCAACTATTCTTCTTAAGCTGATTGCTACTTTCCCAACCATTTCCACTTCAGAAGCCTATTTGGCAAAGGTACTCCAAGAAACCTCATGTTACTTTCAAGTTAGGATGCTTTACCTAAGATGGTAGAGTGTTGTACTCCCCTCACAATCCATCACATATTTAAGAGAGGGGTCATCTCTGATTCACCTTGTTAGTGCTCAAAAGTGTAAATCCTCCCTTCTATATAAGTAGAAGGGTGCGAGGAGAGAATAATCCTTGTGGTAGAGCATCTGGACTGGCCAACTCCTCAGACACTACAAAGTGCCACTAGATAAAAAGGTCACGCACCGAATTATGTCCCCTAGTCCTATCAAAACAACCAGATCACCACATGGCATTTTGGGAATAAGACAATAAGTAGACAAGATTGCCCATCACGGTGAATTGGATTACGCCCCTATCTAAGAACCGCTTTTGTTTCTACCAAAGTGTTGAGTAAGTTTGTGTTGTTCCATTGGCCTAAAATGAAGGTGTTGTCATTGTTGGCAACTTAAGTGGGCTTTGATATGGTCAGGAACACACAAAAAGGTTCCGAGAGAAAGAATCCAATTCAAATAAAGAAAACTCAAGAATCCCGTTTTTGAGGGTCTCTGTCCAGTTTAGATCAACCTCTTCATCGGATGGTCATCCAGTGTCCGATTGAGCCTATTTTTGGAGGAGA
The DNA here is from genome assembly GCF_041222555.1 of Hakea prostrata. Taxonomy (NCBI): domain Eukaryota; kingdom Viridiplantae; phylum Streptophyta; class Magnoliopsida; order Proteales; family Proteaceae; genus Hakea; species Hakea prostrata. The sequence goes on from NC_142607.1 coordinate 39,951,473, forward strand.
GCTTCACGACTTCTTGATCTTCAAATCCAACGGTGGGATTGTTCATTGGAGATCTCTAAGTTAGTCCGATTTGTACGTCAAAACACTCCTTGTTTAAGTCAGATAGGAACTCTGAGTTTGATTCAAACTCTGAGTTAAATTAATCTATAAAAGGAGAGCAAACTCCAGCAGAAGAGGAAGGACGTTTTGAGGAGCTTGGGAAGAGCGTGGAGGTCGAACCAGAAGATGTTGGTTGGCTTTGGAGATCTGAAGCTTGGGAATAAGAAGTCTTTTGTTTTGCTGAACAAGAAAGAAAATGAAAGAGAAGGAAGAAGAAGCAGCAAAAGAAAAGAAGGGAACATGGTTGTATGGTTTTTTTAAAGAAAGAAAACTGAAAAAGATTGAAAAGAGAAAAAAAGAGTTGGAGAAAAAGAGAAACAAATATTGTTACCATGCATCTTACACAAGTTGAGGTAACCCGTATTCACAAGTTATTGTCTATTATTTTCTAGGTTATGTTTAATGATGAAGAACCTAGATCATGAATGTAATTTGGGAAACTTGAATTATTGGTTTACATTGTGACCTAGCAAGTTGGAGCTTGTTTAGGGGGTTGGGGTTGGTGCCCTTGTCTAAATTGCATTTTAGACTATAGTAGGGATTAGTGTTCCTGGACTGTTGTAGCAGTCAAAATATCTAGGAATGTATTAAGTAATATACGAAACCCTAGGTAAGGTATTACTCCGTGGATGTAGGCAATTTGGCCGAACCACGTAAACTCTGGTGCATTGCATTTTTTTTGTTTATTTTTCTTTGTTGCACATATTGGAGTGCCTTGATTGCAGAGTGGTGGTACACTGTCTGGTAGACCCAGCCACATTGTGGTGAATTTTTGAAGACACTGATTCACCCCCCCTCTCAGTGTCAATCTGGGAATAACAATTGGTATCAGAGCCAGGTTCCCGTGAAGAGAAGTGTAACCACTTCAGGATTTGATCAGAGAGTTTGTAAGAATGGCCACAAGTGAAGGCAGCTCCAAAGACTTTGGGAAAGTTCCTATTTTTGATGGTACATGATATGTTTTTTGGAAAAGAAGAATGCAGATATACATTGGATCTCTAGGGTATGATGTATGGCAGTCTGTGATTAATGGCTATAAGGAATCAGTAGCTCCGCTTATAGACAATGAGGCAAAAAGGGCTTATGCACACAATCTCAGGGCATTAAATGCTATCATGTCTGGGTTGAATGAAGAAGTCATGGCTAAAGTAATGGACTGTGATACAGCTAAAGAAGTCTGGGACAGGTTGATAAGCATCTATGAAGCGGACATCAAAGTTAAGAAAGCCAAACTGCAAATCTTCAGAGCACAATTTGAAAGTCTTTTGACTAAGAATGAATGCTACTCCTCTGAAGAAGAATCAAATGAAGACAATGACTCAACTGATGAGGTTTTATTTATGGCTATTGAAGATGATGAGGAGTCACCTCAAACTAAAGAAAAGTCTGATGATAATGAAGACACTGAAGGTGAAATTGATTATGTTGGTGAGTTGTACTCTGCCTTGCTTGATCTCAAAAAGGAAAGGAAGAAAAATAGAGAAATGAAGAATCAACTTGAAAATTCTGAGATAACAATCAAGGAGTTGACTGTCACAATTAGTGAATTGGAGCATGTATAAATGACTCATCATCTTGCCTCTCTCTCAAGTGTAAAGAGTGTGAAGAACTTGAGAAAGAAATTGGAAGGTTAAGATCATAACTTGAAGGAGAACAAAAGAGGAGTTATTTAGAAGCTACCACATCATCCACTCCAGTTACATTGAACTTTAAGGACAAGACAGTTGAAAATCAAGTGACAGGGACTACTCATTTTACTTCTACTTGGGGAAGAGATAAGGTACTAGATGAGATCTTGAGTGTTCAGAGGTCACCTCATATTAAAACTGGTCTTGGATACTCAAAGGGGGAATGTTCAAATGTAAATAAGACCAAGCCAAAGATGAGTAAAGAAGGCTATACTGGAGCTTATCATAAAACATTTAATAGTCAAGGCTTTAATGGGTATTGTTATGGATGGAACAACTTTGGACATAAAGTGGCAAACTGTAGAAGACAAAACAAGGTTGTAGCATTCAACAACATAAACAGATTTGCTCCATTGGATAAGGTTAAAATAGAATGCTTCAGGTGTTTCAAGTTGGGACATATTGCAAGGTATTGTTGGACTGCTCTTCCTTCACAGAAGGAGATAAACCTTCCCAAAAAGCTAGCTCAAAGACATGCACAAACAATTCAAAGAAAACCGAGGGAACCTATTGATGTATCAGATAAAGCAGTTTGGGTTGAGAAAGGACAAAAAGGAAAAATGATAAATTCCTTGGTAGTTCAAACAGCTTTCAAGGCTCATAGTAGTGAGGCACCTTGGATTCTTGATAGTGGGTGTTCCACACATATGACAGGTGACAAGAATAGGTTCTCAAGCCTTGATGTAGTGAAAGGTGGTTCAGTGAGATTTGGCAACAATGATGGGGCCAAGATTGAAGGTAGAGGCTCAGTTAAGCTGGATGAAGGAAAGTTAAAATCCAATAATGTTCTATATGTGAGTGGGCTCAAACACAATCTTCTTAGTGTGAGCCAAATCTGTGATGGTGGATATGAAATTCTTTTCACTAAAGAAGGTTGTGTTGGGAAATGCCATGTCAGCATTTGCCACATCAGCCTCTATTGGTTTTGATGATAATAAGCATGAATTACTAATGGCTATATTGAGTTATGATGTTTTAGTTCAAGATGAGAACAAGTGGACCAACTCCAAGTCAAAGCCATATGCAAGTCAAAGCCATATGCAAGTCAAAGCCAAGATCATGCCAAGACAGACATGAAGATGGACATGAAGTCTAAGTCAAGATGACCATGCCAAGACAGACATGAAGATGGACATGAAGTCTAAGTCAAGATGACCATGCCAAGATGGACATGAAGACCGTTGCACAAAATCAAGTCGAAGACCAAGTCAAAGATCAAGACTTAGGCTAAATCAGGGCTTAGGACACCTTTGCATACACACACATGTAAATGCATCCATAATATGTAATCCATGTTACTAGAGTGACCTAGGACATGTTAGTAAGGTGTACAACGCTTAGGATTGTCAAAACGATCCAAAAATCCAAGCCATATCCCAGCCCAAAGTTGTTTAGAAAAACAGAGCCCAGACGGATGTCCGTCTCCGTCTGCGATAACTCTGTTTCTCGAGAAAACAACGAAGAGGCGACGGATGTCCGTCTGAGCCAGTCCAGACGGATGTCCGTCTGAGCCAGTCCAGGCCAGACGGACGTCCGTCTGGCCCAGATTTGACTATAACGGCTAGTTTAAAGAGAATATCCTCTACAGCTGTTTGCAACGGATACTTTTGAGACGGATGACCGTCTGACCAGACGGACGTCCGTCTGGGCTGAAAAACAGGACAAAAATGTGTCCGTTTTCTATCCGTTGGGGATTGGGTTTTGGCACTCAAAGGTGCTCTATATAAACCCAATTCACCTCATTTGAGAGTAACAACACTCACACTTGATCACCCACTCCCCAAGTGATCCTAAAGCTCTCAAAATGCAAGAAAGCCTTGTGCTTTGCCTTTCACCTTCTCCCAACCTTGAAGAAATATACCAAGGTGTTTCTAAGCTTGTGGAAGCCAAGTTTGAGTTGATTGAAGGCGTCGGTGGTGCATACATTTCCATTTGAGCATACAACTCACATTGCATCACATTCACACAAGAGGTAAAGTGTCACACCTCTTAAGGTAACATCCTTCCTTTGTAATTGTTTCAATTCTAGTCTAGGTTGGTAGATTAGAATTGGTCATTGGGTGCTCTTGCCCGTGAACAAAGATTGCTTGGGTGCTCTTGCCCGTAAACAAAGATTGTTAAGGGGTGCTCTTGCCCTACTTGTTAAACAAAGATTGTAAAGGGTTCTCTTGCCCCGCAACAAAGATTATTGTAAGGGTTTGATCTCTACCCATTGTATTGAAAGAGAATCAATAGTGGAATACTCTCTTGAGGCCAAGAGAGGAGTGGACGTAGACTTGTATAGTCGAACCACTATAAATCTCGTGTTGTGGTTGCTTGTATTGTTTAGTTTCATTTGAATTTTCAATTTACCGTGTATTTCCGCACAAACCGAAAAATTGGGACAATCCACTAGTTGCAACCTAATCACCCCCCCCTCTAGGTTGCACCAACAGGTTGTAAAATCAAGAAGCCAAAAAATGGCAAAGCAGTGGTTTTAGGAACCAGAACAACCGGAAACTTATATGTCTTATCAAACAGGTGCATGGTGAGTCAAGAGGATGAAAGCTTGTTATGGCATAGGAGATTGGGGCATATAAATTTCAAGAATCTTGCCAAACTTAGTAAAAGGGAAGTTGTGAGAGATCTTCCAAAGATTAAAAGGTCTTCAAATCATGTATGTGGTCCATGTCAAAAAGGGAAGCAAACTAGAGCCACTTACAAGCCCAAGGAGTATCACATATGCAGCTCCCTTGATTTAATTCACACTGACTTATGTGGTCCTATGAGAACAGAAGTTTTTGGAGGAGAAATGTACTTCATGCTTTTCATTGATGAATGCACAAGAATGACTTGGGTATCCTTTCTAAAAGAGAAGACACAGGCATTGGACAGCTTTATAGCTTTCAAGAAGCTAGTTGAAAATGAAACAGGGAAGATTATAAAATGCCTAAGATTAGATCAAGGTAAGGAATATGCATGGAGAAAATTTTCAGAATTTTGTAGTGAGCATGGCATAAAAATCCAACATTCAGCTACTAGAACTCCACAACAAAATGGAATAGTGGAAAGAAAGAATCGAACTGTTCAAGAGATGGCAAGAACAATTCTCTCTGAAAGTAATATATCAAAAATGTTTTGGAGAGTCTACAGTTCAGTCTACATCTTAAACGGTGCATGGTGGGACCAAATAAATCAAAAACTCCATATGAAATGTGGTACAATGGGGAAGCCAACTGTGAAGCATTTTAGAGTTTTTGGGTCCAAATGTTTCATCAAGAGAAAGAAATTTTGGGAAAGTTTGATGACAGGGCTGATGAAGGTATCTTTTTGGGGTATTCTTCTAAGAGCAAGGCATACAGGTGCTTCAACAAAAGACTTCGAAAAGTTGTAGAAAGCTCAGATGTGAAGATAGATGAAAATCTACCTCAGCCCAAATTTGTTGCAACTGAGGACTCGACCTTGGACAATGTTGAAGATAATGAAGAGTTTGAAAATGAGACTCCACATGGAGTAGAGTCCGATGAACATGAGTCTGATGTTGAACCAGAAAGAGATGGAAGACCCAAGGATAACAAATGGAACAAAGTGCATCCTCCTGATCAAATCATTGGCACATTAGATGAAGGGATACAAACAAGAAAGCTAAAGAAAAAGAAGACTACTTTCTCACTGATATCTTAAGAAGAGCCCAAGTCAGTCCATAAAGCTTGTAAAGATGAAAATTGGGTGAAAGCAATAAATGAAGAGCTTGACCAAATTGAAAAGAACAATACTTGGGAACTAGTTCCTAGACCAACTGATAAGAATGTTATTGGCACCAAGTGGGTATTTAGAAATAAAATGAATGAAGAAGGGCAAGTTGTCAGAAACAAGGCTAGATTGGTGTGTAAGGGATATGCTCAAGTAGAAGGGATAGATTTTGATGAAACTTTTGCTCCAGTGGCAAGGTTGGAATCCATTAGAATGTTCCTAGCTTTGGCAGCCTTTAAGGAGTTTAAAGTTTATCAAATGGATGTTAAATCAGCTTTTCTAAATGGTGATTTAGAAGAACAAGTCTACATTGAGCAGCCGGATGGATTTGAAATAGGTGACGATCCAAATATGGTATGCAAACTCAAGAAAGCATTATATGGTTTGAAACAAGCTCCAAGAGCTTGGTATTCACGACTTGACACTTACTTGCTACAATTAGGTTTAAGGAAAGGAACCGTGGACAGCAACCTCTATGTCATGGCTGAAGATTGTAGTAAATTGGTAGTTGTTGTGTATGTGGATGACATCATCTTTGGAGGTCACTGTGATGAAGTCTGTCAAGGTTTTGCAAGGAAGATGAGTACATAATTTGAAATGTCCATGCTTGGAGAGTTATCCTACTTCTTGGGTTTACAAGTAAATCAAATGGCAAGTGGCATATTCATATCTCAAATAAAGTATGTTAAGGAAATGTTAAAGAAATTCATGATGGAAGATTGCAAACCAGTAGGAACTCCTATGGTGGTTGGATGCAAGTTGAGCTCAAGTGATGAGTCCCCCTCAGTTGATCAAACTCACTATAGATCTATGATTGGGAGTCTCTTATATCTAACAAGATCAAGACCCGGACATTTTACAAGCAGTGTGTCTTGTGTCAAGGTTTCAAGCAAACCCAAAGGAGACTCATCAACAAGCAGTGAAAAGGATTTTCAGGTACTTAAAAGGGTCTATGGAATATGGGTTATGGTATCCTAAGTCTAAAGACTTCACATGTGTAGCCTTCTCAGATGCAGATTGGGCCGGAAGCATTGATGACAGAAAGAGCACTAGTGGAGGTGCATTCTACTTGGGGAGAAGTTTGGTTGCTTGGCATAGTAAGAAGCAAGATTCTGTATCTTTGTCTACAGCAGAAGCTGAATATATAGCAGCTGCAACCAGTTGTACGCAAGTGATTTGGATGAAGAAACAAATTTCTGATTTTGGCATCAAATGTGATAAAGCTATAGCTATCAAGTGTGATAACATGAATGCTATCAATATCTCCAAGAATCCAGTGCAACATTCTAGGACCAAGCATATTGATATAAGATATCACTTTTTGAAAGAAAAAGTGATAAAAGGTGAAGTGAGCTTGGAGTTTGTTCCCACAGAAAATCAAGTGGCTGATATCTTCACAAAACCACTGTCCAAACATAGTTTTGAGAGATTAAGAGTAAAGCTTGGGGTTGTGGCTCCAAGGGGGAGTAAGTGAGAAAATACATAGAACATCATCTCTCCATAGGATAGGAAGGTGCGGTGGGCACTCCTATGGAAGAATCTATGTACGGGGAGTTCTATGGTAGGGGGAGCACAAAGCACCCTTTATACTTGTTGTCAAAGGGGGACAGAAAAGAGAAAAGGAGGTTTCGTTGCCAACAATCCCAAAGGGGGAGATTGTTGTTCCATTGGCCTAAAATGAAGGTGTTGTCATTGTTGGCAACTTAAGTGAGCTTTGATATGGTCAGGAACACACAAAAAGGTTCCAAGAGAAAGAATCCAATTCAAATAAAGAAAACTCAAGAATCCCGTTTTTGAGGGTCTCTGTCCAATTTTGATCAACCTCTTCATGGGATGGTCATCCAGTGTCCGATTGAGCCGATTTTTGGAGGAGAGCTTCATAACTTCTTGATCTTCATATCCAACGGTGTGATTGTTCATTGCATATCTCTACGTTAGTCCGATTTGTACGTCAAAACACTCCTTGTTTAAGTCAGATAGGAACTCTGAGTTTTATTCAAACTCTGAGTCCAGTTTTGAACAACCTCTTCATCGGATGGTCATCCAGTGTCCGATTGAACATATTTTTGGAGGAGAGCTTCACGACTTCTTGATCTTCAAATCCAACGGTGGGATTGTTCATTGGACATCTCTAAGTTAGTCCGATTTGTACGTTAAAACACTCCTTGTTTAAGTCAGATAGGAACTCTGAGTTTGATTCAAACTCTGAGTTAAATTAATCTATAAAAGGAGAGCAAACTCCAGCAGAAGAGGAAGGACGTTTTGAGGAGCTTGGGAAGACCGTGGAGCCGTGGAGGTCGAACCAGAAGACGTTGGTTGGCTTTGGAGATCTGAAGCTTGGGAATAAGAAGTCTTTTGTTTTGCTGAACAAGAAAGAAAGTGAAAGAGAAGGAAGAAGAAGCAGCAAAAGAAAAGAAGGGAACATGGTTGTATGGTTTTTTTAAAGAAAGAAAACTGAAAAAGATTGAAAAGAGAAAAAAAAGAGTTGGAGAAAAAGAGAAACAAATATTGTTACCATGCATCTTACACAAGTTGAGGTAACCCGTATTCACAAGTTATTGTCTATTATTTTCTAGGTTATGTTTAATGATGAAGAACCTAGATCATGAATGTAATTTGGGAAACTTGAATTATTGGTTTACATTGTGACCTAGCAAGTTGGAGCTTGTTTAGGGGGTTGGGGTTGGTGCCCTTGTCTAAATTGCATTTTAGACTATAGTAGGGATTAGTGTTCCTGGACTGTTGTAGCAGTCAAAATATCTAGGAATGTATTAAGTAATATACGAAACCCTAGGTAGGGTATTACTCCGTGGATGTAGGCAATTTGGCCGAACCACGTAAACTCTGGTGCATTGCATTTTTTTTGTTTATTTTTCTTTGTTGCACATATTGGAGTGCCTTGGTTGCAGAGTGGTGGTACACTGTCTGGTAGACCCAGCCACATTGTGGTGTGTGGTGGACGTGTCCTTGTGCAGTTGATAGCTACGAGTGGTACACTGTCTGGTAGACCCAGTCACATTGTGGTGAATTTTTGAAGACACTGATTCACCCCCCCTCTCAGTGTCAATCTGGGAATAACAATTTGCTATAGCCATACCCCAAAAAAAACCGCATTTCTACAGTTTTCAGCTGCACAAATGAAATCCACATGTGAAACCCATCTTTCGTGTTTTCAAGAATGATTCTCGTAATTTTAGATTTATCTTCCATGTGAATCTGAATGAATGGGGAATTTATTTATTTGTCTTTTAAATTAAGTTAAATGAGAATTTATAAAATAAAAAGATGTATATTTCTCTTTACCTCATGGGAAAAATTGTCATTTTAATTTCAAAGTCAACAAAAACTTAAAAATAAATAACTTGTAATTTCTCAAATTTACTAGTGTTGACAATATGTAATATTGACCACATAAATGGATAAATCAGAGTTTAGACCAAACTTTAATGAGCAGCATGAAAATAAAAATAAAATAACTCTAAATAAAAGTCGTAGCTCTATTACAAACAAAACCTGCTCGGCTGCTCCCTCCCACTGGCCATGCTTACTCTCTTAATCTTTCTCCCTTGAAGATTCCTTAATTGACTAGGTTGTGAGTATTGTGATTTAATGTTCACTTAAGCATTTTTCATTTAATGAGGGTATGTGGTTAGACAAGGGCCTTGTTTGACAAAAAAAAAAAAAAAAGATGTTTTGGAAATGCAATCTTACATCATAACATGTGTCAAAGTTGACTCCTAAAATCTCAGTTATGAAATTATGTTGCTTTTACCTGGATTCTCATTACATTTTTGCAAACACAAATCCCATATTAAAGAACAAAAGACTTGAAACCATCATAAAGTGGCGTGCGATGAATTTGGAAAAGAGCAAAATACAAAAAAAGTATTATTGTCCTTGCACATCCAAATGCAAAAGAGTCATCATCTCTTTTTTACAGAGTGTAGCTTTGATTTCAAAATTTCTAGTATGCTTCAATTCTGTCCTTTAGAGGTTGTAACCAATTTTGAAGTTTCTTGAATAAAATGTTTAACTCCTTCAGTTTCGATTCCCCTAAGTTGAACATGGTGGTTATAATGTTGAATCTACTTGATGTGTGTGTTTCAGCTCTCTTTTTTTTGGGTAGAAATAGGTCTATATATTAACTCGCAACCCATGTGATGAGCACATTTATGTGTGAAATCTTAGGGCATAAATCATGCATTTTTATACACTTAGAGTGGAGTTACCTTGGGTTTTATGTTGTTTTTGCAGATTTTATGAATTTCTAGGACTTTAGCGAATATCTGGAGTTTTGGGTATTAAACATGCGGTTTTACACATCAAGAGGTCCGTTCAAATTCTCAAGTGCGAAAGTGGGCCTAATTTGGAGCATGATGGGCTAGAGATGTAATTATGGGCCAACTCCAGAATATCTTGTAAAATTAGATTAGGATTTTTATTTTATTTTTGTTTATTGTAATTGAGAATTGTATGGGGCCCACAAGTAGTCAAAGACTAGGATTTTCTATTTTTTTAAAATATTTCATTTTGTTAGATTTTATTTATTTCTCTAATTTTTTTCTCTTTCTTCCCACTTTCTATTTTGTTTACTTTCTTATTTCCTTAATAACCAACCCTCCTATATTTTTGTTAACAAAATATATATATTTCTTGTTTTATTTTATTTTCTTTGTCTTTCCTTCTTCCACTTTTCTTTCTTTCTTCCACCTTGTCTCCACGTGAACTTCAAAAGCAAGTTTTTATTTTATTTTATTTTATTTCTCCACTTATTCTCTCTCTCTCTCTCTCTCTCTCTCTCTCTCTCTCTCTTTCTTTCTCTCTTTCTTTCTAACGAATTTTTTTTTGCTCCTTTATTTGTTTTTTCTTTTTCTATTTTACTCTTATTATTATTATTATCATTATTTTTCCTTGTTTGTAAATTATTCTCATTCTTCTATAAATATTACCTCCCTCTAAGGTCTAACACACTTGATTTTCTCTTTAGTTTTACACTTTACTTTCTCTTTAGTTTGCTCTAGTTTGCTCTAGTTCTTTGATTAATTTTTGGGTTCTAGTTCTAGTTTTTAGATTGAATGTTTAGGAAGATTGAAGTTGTGTAATTTTTCTTTTATGCAAGTGTAATTCCTTTAGTTTTATCAATGCAATTTCAAGTTCAAGTTCAAATTCAAGTTTCAAGCCTGAGATCAAGTTTTGTTTAGAAGATGCAAGTAAGTAAGATTCTTCAATAGTCTTCTCTCCCCCCTCCATTCCCGCTTCTATCTACCCCTCCATATTCTTGATTTAGGATTTACTTTCAGCATTATTTATTATTATCCCTTCCCCTGAATCCTTAATCAGAGATGCCTACAGTCGTGCCTCTCTTTGGTTAAGGCTTCCTTTTCCTTTTATTGCTTTGTTATTTACTTTCTGTTATTTACTTTCTGCCTATTCATTCATTATCTCGGACCACATAACCGGAGCAAGCCTACAGTCGTGCCTCTGTTTCTGGTGACGGGTGGTGTTGCATCTGCATTTTTTTTTCCTGTCTTTTATTTATGCATTAGTTATGTTTGCTTTATTTTTTTTCGTTTCAATTCGATTGCATTAGATGTATGGATTAGGATCGTTGGTTTAGTTTAAGTAATTAGTTAACAAAAATTGAATCATTCCACTCTCGCATTACTATTAAGAAGTTGAATTCTAGGTGGCATATCTCCCTGAGATCGACCCGTTAGCTACACGATACTGTGCGCTTGCGGTTATTTTATTTTGCAAACACCATGCAAGGCATCAAAACTACATAAATCTAAATACCCAGGATCCAAACAAGGCCAAAGAGTCCGACACGCAACAGACACAGCTGTACCAGCAAGGAAGTCAACTACAGCATTGCATTCCCTTTTAACGTGAAAAAAAAAATACTCTGGAGCCGAGATGCAAGAATCACCACATCCCATACAAAGTTTTGAATGTCCACTGGAATCAATTCCAACTTGGTCACATAATTGATCGCTTCCGCCGAATCCGATTCTATCAGGACATTGCTAAATCCTTCTCCAGAGCTATTGAGATTCCTTTCCGAAAAGCCAAGATCTCACCAATTAAAATTGTGTCGAACTGGGCTGGGATCGCATACCCTTTGATGGGCCTACCCTCGGTATTTCGACACATGAAGCCCAGCCCACTTTCGTGTTTCAGCTCCTTATATATTCTATGCAATATAATTACTAATTTCATAAGGAGAAAACACTGAATTTATTTGAAATGCGTGTTTCAGCTCCTTATATATCCTATGCAATATAATCACTAACTTCATAGGGGAGAATGCTGAAGTAGTACAAGAAGCGTGTGAGGGGCATGATGTTAGAAATCAAATCATTTTCGTTTATGTGTGAATCAAAGACAATATATGAAGAAAAATAGAAACAAACAAGCAAACACAAAATCATAAGAACACAACTATTTTTAATGTGAAAATCCTTTCAAAGTGAAAATAAAAACCCCAAGGTTTACCTCAACTAATATTTCCTGATAAATGATAGATTTACAAACAACCCTACTCCTCAAGGTTTTTTTTTTTTGTTGTTGTTCAACAACATACTTTCTATGAAATCTTAAGAATATCATAAACATAAATTCTTGGAGAAAATCAAACAAAAATACTACTATAAAGAATCTGTCAGATCCAATAAGAAAATAGAAGATAAATCATGGTTCTTATTCTTCCTTTATTTTTTAAATAAATCATGGTTAGTATTATTCCTTTCTTTTTTATAGTTCTAATACTCTTTTCATCAGCTACACCTACAAAATGGTCAAGAAATCATGTTATAGTGAAGTGCATTTCAAATTTTCATAGCTCAATAATCAATTTATGTTTAAATGGTTGAAATATGATTTTTTCTCAGTTGAATAAATAGCTTAAAGGGATGTAATCATTCCTATTGATTGCATGGCTGAAGTTAGGAAAAATTGTCATTCAAGATGATGATTTTACTTTGTAAATAAATTATTTTTCTTTTAAAACAAATTATCTTTTAGTAAAAACGGCTAAAAATAAAAACCCTTCATTCTAGACCTTATTTCATTTTTGGATAAAGGGTGTTCTTTTTTTTTTTTTGGTTACAAAACGGGGTCAAAAGACCCAAAAAACAAAACAAATCAAACTAGAGCACAACTCTTGAGACAATCCTCTCTAAGAATGTCTGTCATTTCCTGCGGGGGATCATTGAAAAAGACCAGATCATCTCTTCCAATTAGCTGCCTCTTAGACAACCAATCAGCAGCCTTGTTATTTTGACGCCTCACATGACTAAATCTAACATGGCCTCGAGAAGCATATAGGCTTCGAATTTCAGCAACTAATCTTCCCATCGATCCTTGCTCGTTAACTTCTGGTTCCAGTAACCTTATGGCCTTCAGCGAGTCTGATTCTATTTGGAGTGGCCATGCTCCCATATCCAACGCTACCTTTACCCCTTCTTTGATTGCGCGCAGTTCCGCCTCTACTACATGGCATAGAGGAATCTTGATAGCAAATCCTCCTCTGAACAGGCCTTCTTGATCCCGAATCAAGGGGTGTTCTTTAATATTGATAGAAGTTAATAATTATATTATGATAAAAGTAAATAAGAAAAGTTGGCCACTGGTATCCAACTAAGAAATGGGCACACTGAAATCTTTTGGCAACCTCATATACAAACCCCATATACCTCCATGGTACCTCCCATCACCCTCTATCACTTGAATGGCCATGAGAGAATCCAACCAAATATGAATTCAACTATATCAAGCTTTGCAAATTTTATTACACTCATCATTGCTATATCAAATTTGTAAACAAAATATATGTAAGTTCCCGATTCATAGATTTCTCGGATCGAGAAATAAGAGGATCAAACCATTTCTTCTGACTCTTTTTCAAATTCGAGAAATGTTGGTTGATCGTGTATTTCATTATAGTTCTATGATTCAGATTAGCAGTTCCTATTTGATCCCTTTGAATTCCATATTCGAAGTTCCGATTGGATCTATTCATTAAAAAGAATCAATTCGATACATTTCTTATGTATCCATAGAATTCATTCAAAACAAAAAATTGATCCTTGAACCAATGAAATCCTGCCAAGGATCACAAACTCATCTACCCATCCTCTATATTGTTGTTTTCCTTCCGTCTTGCAACAGAAATATTCTATATATACCAACAAAATTATACAAAATCATTTTTTCCTAGGAAAACTAGAAAAATAGTTATGTTTTCAATAATAAAGGTAAATAAATAGGTAATATGAATAAGAGAGATTTGCATTACCTTTATCCATTTAATTTTCTCCGCTATCTCAAGTTGCAACAAATCTGCAATATAACATTTTCTTTTCTTTTTTTTTTTCTTTTTCCGGTTAGTATTTTTTGTTTCTTTCCATTAAACTAGACGAGATTTAAATGTGAAGTGCGTAACAATATAAAATGTGTGATAAATGGTTAACTCTTCACATCATGATTATCATAATGTTATGGTTTAAGAAAACATGAAATACTTTTTCCAAAACATGAAAAAAATTTCTAACTACCCTGTCACCTTATTATAGTGTTTGTATATTTACTTTCTCAACTCCCTTTCTCATTTTTACCTTTGTTGCTTCATGATATGTAAGGGCAACTATACGAGGTAGCTAGGGTTTTTTTTCACATACAATTATAATGTCAATCTTCATTAGATATATGAATGTATCAACCAAACATCAATAACCCCCGTGATATATCCTCATGAACTATGTATATTACATGGCCATCCTCTATGACATGGCTTTTAAAAGTATATGATTTCAACTTCAACTTTTTAACTATTTTCTTAAGCTAATTGCCACTTCCCCAAGCACTTTCACTTCAGAAGTCTACTTGAAACGAGTACCAAAAAACCTAGTGTCACCTTTGAGTTGAGGTGTGTTACTCGCGAGGGTAGATGATTGTATTCCTCTCACACCCTATCACATATTTAGGAAGAGGACCATGATCCACCTTGTTGTTGCTCAAAGGTGGACCATTTCCCTCCCTATATGAATGGTGGAGGGGTGTGAAGGGAACATAATCTTTTACTCCTGTGAGTAGAAGATTTGGACTCACCAACTCCTCAGGCATTATAATGCACCACCAGGCCAATAAGTAAGGCACCGAATTAGGTCTCCTAGTTCTAATAGGAGTATTAGATTAGGTCAATAAATCATGTTATAGTGAACTACATTTCAAATTTTCATAGCTCAATAATCAATTTTTATGTTTAAATGGTTTGAGGGTTAATTTTTTTTTTGGTCGAATAAATAGCTTAAGGGATGTAATCATTCCTATTGATTGCATGGCTGAAGTTAGGAAGGATTGTCATTCAAGATGATGATTTTACTTTGTAAATAAATTAATTTTCTTTTAAAACAATTTATGTTGAAAAACGACCAAAACATAAAACCTTCATTCTACCCTTATATTGTTTTGAGTGTTGTTTAATATTAATAGAAGGTAATAATTATATTATGATAAATTGAAATAAGAAAAGCTAAATCTACCAACATCTTCATGTATGTCGTCTACAAACCCAATATACCTCATTGGTACTCCCAGCACCCTCTAGGCACATTGATGGCTATGAGAGAATCGAACCAAACATGAATTCCACTATATCAAGCTTTGCAAATTTTATTCTACCCATTATGCTATATCAAATTTGTAAACTAAATATATTTAAGTCGAAGTAAAATTCATGCAAAATAAAAAACTTGATTGTTGAACCAATGAAATCTTCCTTTTTTATTATATTGGGTTGGTGGATCATTTTATATCTCGTAGTTTTGGGTCATGAATCCAGCTAAAGATCACAACCTTGTCTACCCATCCTTTATATTGTCATTTTCCTTCCTTCTTGCAATAGAAACATTATATGTATACCAATAAAATTATATAAAAATCAATTCTTCTTAGGAAAACTAGAAAAATAGTTATGGTAGAGCCAAAGCCCGGCCCAGCCCGACCCTGTTGCAGCCCATAAGAAAGCTTGCTTCAACAATCTTCAAGATATATACCGGATTGTCCAACTCATGCATCCTAATTTAAGCGCCTATATTAATTATATAAAAAGTGCCTTGAGGATGTAGTTGTGGTGCGCACAAGCTGGCCCGGATGAATCTCATTTCCAAAAAAAAGTATCAATTTCTAGAAGGCTAAAGACCACTGTCGTGAGGACTGCTCTCTAATTTTTAGACCTTGGCTTACTTGTTCATCATCTTGATCCAAATCCAAAACGTGAAAACATTCAAACTGCAATGTAAAAATATTTTCTTTAAATTCTTCATTTAGAAAGTAGCTTAACATCCATCTAGAATAATTTTAAGTCTTTCCGATAACATAATAGAAACAATTGAATTTACTATATATAAACATATACAACAGACCTTGTCCCAATACAAAGTTACTATATCTTTCTCTAAGTGTTGATGCATAGAAAGTCCAACCCCTCCTTACGAGTCAATTCCCATAGAGGAATGGAATAATCAACATCTCAATTTGAATTTCTTCACTTACTTCTCTCTGCAAACATAAGAACTGCATATTGAAAAGCTCAATTGGAAAGGGCCTTCTTGGTAAAATTGCATGATGAATGCGAATTTTTTCACTTACCTCTCTCTCTCTGCAAGTATAAGAACTGCACATGGAAGAGCTCCATTTGAAAGGGCCACAGGGTGACCTCTTCCACTTTATTAAAATCTTGATATAAAACCACCTATAAAAAGCAGCAAAAACAATGATCTGAAAAATCAACCAAACAATTTAGATTCGAAAATGCTAGTTGCAGATCTTAACTTACCAGATTTTTTGACAAAAACAAAACTTGACAGTTATAAAAATCCAAGTCGAAAAGATTGCCATTCATTAGATAATGATCTCTAGTTTATAAATAAATTACTTCTATTTTAAACCAAATGATTTTTTAGCCAAAAAGAAAAGGCAAAAATATTTATTATACTGATTATTGCTAGATAAAGTTTGTAAACTTTATGTATAAGCCAAATAACATTCATGTAAAACAGAAAAAGTATTGTTCAACCCATGGAATTTTTTTTCTGGACTCAATAAATAGGTAACTAAGGATAAGAGATGTTTGCATTCGCTTTACCTGTTTAATTTTCTCCAATATCTCAAGTTGCAATAAATCTACAATAGAACATATTATTTTTCTCCTGTTTTGCTACTGTAGTTTCCTTCCACCAAACTAGACTAGACTTAAATGTGAAGTGCATTAACAAAATAAAATGTGTGACAAATGGTAACTCTTAATTCACATCATGATTATGACAATAATTTGGTTTAAAAAACATGAAAATTGTTTCTTAATTGCCTGTCACCTTTTTATACTCTTTTCTATATTTACTTTCCCAACGACCTTTTAAGTTTCCAGCTTCATTACTTCATGATATGCAAGGGCGGAAAATATATGAGGTAGGTAAGGTTTTCGCATATAACTGTAATGCTGATCTTCATCATCAAATGTATGAATGTACATACCCAACATCAATAACCCACTCTATATATTCTCATGGAGTATGTTCCATGGTCCTCTATGACAGCTTCTAAGTATATGATATCAACTTCCACTTCAACTATTCTTCTTAAGCTAATTGCTACTTTACCAACCATTTCCACTTCAGAAGCCTATTTGGCAGAGGTACTCTAAGAAACCTCATGTTATTCAAGACGATTGTAGAATGTTGTACTCCCCTCATAATCCATCACATATTTAAAAGAGGAGTCATCTCTGATTCACCTTGTTAGTGCACAAAAGTATACATCCTCCCTCTTATATAAGTAGAAGGGTGTGAAGGGAGAACAATTCTTGTGGGTAGAGGATCTAGACTGGCCGACTCCTCGGACACTGCAAAGTGCCACTAGATCAAAAGGTCACGCACCGAATTATGTCCCCTAGTCATATCAAAACAACCAGATCACCACAGGATTTTTGTTTGCCACAGCCGCTGCTGCTAGCAGCTAGCGCCTGCGATTGAGCCACGTATGCAAATATTAATCCAATGGCTTTGAATGAAACTTTGAGGATGTAGGTGTAATTATAAAATTTTTATTTTATATAATCTCAACTAAATTTTTTGAAATTTACAAAAACAACTCCCTTTTTTCACCCGACTGAGAGGCACTAGATTTAGGGATTTTCCATGGATGCCACCTGAAACCTCTGTTTCCGTCTCATTGTCCCCATGAAAACCTCGTCGGAAATCCTACTTCCTGTCTTCATCTTCTTCCATGGCGAAGGATTCGCTTTCTTCAGCCTTGATTATGGTCTCTCGCCTGAAAACCGCTTCCCCTCACAATACGACGACTACTTCGATGCTCTCAAACTCTATCATCTTCACCTCTTTCCCAAATCTCTGAAGCCATTTATAGAACTCTCTATGCCTATCCTGCAACGGGTCAAACCCTCCAACCACCACATCGTTGCTGGATACTCAAACCCCGTTAAATCCATCACCCTCGGCCCTGAAACGTTCATTACTTCATGGTCTCTATTCTATCCTTCTGATAAGAACCACTTCCACAGCCAGATTCCTGGCTCTGCATACAATGTGGTGAGCTAGACTCCCTCCGGCACTGTCGCCGATAACAAAACACCGTGAGAAGTCATGGATTGAAAAGCCCTAAATGAATTTCAGTCGGATGAAATCAGGAGGTGCTTTTGTAAATTTTAAAAAATTAGTTAAGATTTTGTAAAATAAAATATGTATATTTACAGTTACATCCCTATACTTTCAATCACAGCCATTCGATTGATTTCTGCATACGTGGCTCGATCGCAGCCGTTAGCTGCTGGCAGCAGTCGCTGCTGCAAATAAAAGTCCATCACCACATGGCATTTTGCCAATAAGACAATAAGTAGACAAGATTGCCCATCACGGTGAATTGGATTAGGTACCTATCTAGGAACCTCTTTTGTTTCCGCCAAAGGGTTGGCTAAATTTGCAATAGCCAACACCTCTTAGTGAAGAGATTTAGCTCTTCTTGATACCATACGCAACCCACCCTTGAATGTAGAAACTCTCTTATACCCACTGTTGTGGAGAACATGAATCCCGAGAGCCCCCTCGGGACAAAAACACACCCCCACACGGGACGAGAAGGTCTTATAAAAGGGCCTAGGGAGCCCTATCGGGAATAGCACACATCCCTTTTTGGGATGAAAAATGGAGACGACTCGGGAGACAGATTCGGAGTACACTCATGAGTCTTGAGACTAAGTTCAGCATACCATTGAGAATGACCAAGTCAAGAAGGTTAGTTCAGATAACCACTTGATATAGCCGTTCCGAGAATTGGGGAGATGAGTCATCAGATAACGGCTCTATCTGGTCCGACAAAGAAGGAGCTGTTATTCCAAAGATATTCCAATCACTCTTCAACTATCGATCCGAAACTCAAGGAAGCGCCGCCTCTAGGTAACCTCTATATAAACCCACCTCCTACATGGAAAAAGGTATGAGAAATCATTTGAGTAATTATTCATTACGTTCTTGAGAACTCTCTCAAAAATTCTTATTGTTGCCTAGGCTGACTTGGGTGTCGGAGGCGGTTCCCCGGCCAAAACTTGGCCGGACCGTTCTTGTTTTCTTTGTGAGCGCAGGCATCCCAGTTATTCCAACTTAGCTAGAGAGCTCTTAAGGCGGTCATCTCAGTATCCGGCTCTCGAAGAAGTTCTAGACGCAACAAATTGGCGTCGTCTATGGGAATCGTCACAGAAAGTCATGACGAGATGTACCACACCTCAGGTGACAAGTTCTCAAAGTCTCACTCGAGCGAGAGAAAGGGAGATAGAAAACGGACGTGTTGAAGAACAAACTCTCCCTTCTCCAAATCCACAAATTCAGATTCCAGATGAAGTTCGAGAAGGAATTCCAGAGGAAGTTCAAGAAGGGATTCCAGAGAATCCCCCGTTAACTATTCCAACTCAATTTGGAGAAGAAGGTTCGAATCAACCTCCAATTCTAGCGACAATGGCCGATTTGCAAAATATGCAAAGAGAAGTCCAACAACAAATGTTGGAACTCCAAGGAGTAGTTCGTGGCTTAGTCCATCAAGTCGGGGTACCATCCGGACCCCCCAGAAATACACAAGAAGGACGGAGACATGAAGCTGTCTTACAAACTCGGAATAGGCAATGCCCGATGAACGAAAAAAGGCGAAATCCCAGAATACCAAGACGAACAGCCAAACGAGTTGGAGAAAGATCTCACAGAGTTCATATTGAAGAACCGCTTCCCCAAGGAGATCGGACGAGGGGAAGTGTGTTCAACCGTTTGGCTGGGCTCAGGCAAACTCATAATTTACCCAGAAGAGGGCGCAGAAATGAAGGAATTCAAGAACAAGAAGGCGAAAGCCACTGAAGAGGCCATTCCAGATCTGATGACCCGAGAGGATCGGTTAGTCAGTATGGATCTTCTCATGGACCAACTTCCCAATATTCTGATCTTGGAAGTGTTCGGTCTCCTCAAGAACTCCAAGAGGCGCATGGTCTTGGGAGAATATTAGATGCCATGGAGAGAAGGCTTGATGATCGAGACCTTGACAACGACTATGACCTGGTGGACAAAGAACCCTTCTCAGAAGAAGTCATGAGTGCACCTCTTCCACCTAACTTTATCATGCCGACGTTTACTCCCTACGAAGGTAAGTCTAATCCTCGAGAACATATTAGTTATTTCAAATCTGTCATGGCTGTGATTGGCCGAGAAGATGAGGTATTATGCCAAACTTTCCCGGCATCTCTCAAAGGCCCGACGATAAAGTGGTTTTCTAGCCTACAGCCAAGATCCATCCGAAACTTCCGAGAACTCGGGAGAAAATTCATTGCCCGATTCCGAAGTAGCATCGGGAGTAAGAAGACAGCAGATAGCCTCTTTGCCATTAGGCAAAAGCCGAATGAGTCTGTTCGAGACTATCTTCTAAGATTCGATAAGGTGGCTATTGAGGTAGAAGAGTTGGATGATACGGTAGCATATAATGCACTTTGGAGTGGAATAACCCAAAGACGTTTGCTAGAGGTATTACTCCAAGATAAGCCAAAGACTTATGGAGCTCTTCTTAAGAAATGTCAAAAGCAAACAACAGTTGCAGAAGTTATCGAAGCCCGAGAAGAGTCCAGAAGAGAGGAATATGACTAAGTATTGTCGCTTTCACAACGACTATGGCCACCACACGGATGAGTGTAGAAATCTTAAGATTGAGATCGAGAAACTCATACAAGCAGGTCATCTTGAAAAATACCTTCAAAGGAAGCGTCAAGATCGAGAGAAGTCTCCAGCAAGAGCAACAAAGAACCCGAGAGATTTCTTGACAAGTTCAAGAACCCAAGAGCGTTCTTAAGAAGAACCCAGGATAGTTCTTAACAAGTTTAAGAACCCAGGAGCACCCTTCAAAGAAAAAAAGAACCCGAGAGAGTTCTTGACAAGTTCAAGAACCCGAGAGCGTTCTTAAGAAGAGCCCAGGAGAGTTCTTAACAAGTTTAAGAACCCAGGAGCACCCTTCAGAGCAACAAAGAACCTGAGAGAGTTCTTGACAAGTTCAAGAACCCAAGAGCGTTCTTAAGAAGAGCCCAAGAGAGTTCTTAACAAGTTTAAGAACCCAGGAGCGCCCTTCAAAGCAACAAAGAACCCGAGAGAGTTCTTGACAAGTTCAAGAACCCGAGAGCGTTCTTAAGAAGAGCCCAAGAGAGTTCTTAACAAGTTTAAGAACCCAAGAGCACCCTTCAAAGCGGAGAAGACCCAAGAGAGTTCTCCAGTTCAAGAAGAACCCAGGAGAGTTCGTAACAAGTTTAAGAACCCAGGAGCGCCCTTCGAAGAAACCTAACAAAGGATCCAAAAAAGGTAGAAATTTCTCAGAGGCGTCACACTCGGGTACTTACTCGTGTAGCCACTTGGGAGAATTTCTACACCTTTTATGAAAGCCCAAGGAAGGCTCTCATAAGATAAGATTTCTCAAAAAGGCGTCACACTCGGGTAATCACTCGGGTAGCCTCTCAAGAGAAAACTCTATCTTCTTACGAAAGCCCAAGGAAGGCTTTCAGAGGACAATATTTCTCAAAGGCATCACACTCGGGTAATCATTCAGGTAGCCTCTCAGGAGAAAACTCTATCTTCTTACGAAAGCCCAAGGAAGGCTTTCAGAGGATAATATTTCTCAAAAGCATCACACTCGGGAACTCACTCGGGTAGCCTCTCAGGAGAAAACTCTATCTTCTTACAAAAGCCCAAGGAAGGCTTTCAGAGGATAATATTTCTCAAAGGCGTCACACTTGGGAACTCACTCGGGTAGCCACTCAAGAGAAAACTCTATCTTCTTACGAAAGCCCAAGGAAGGCTTTCGAGGGATAATATTTCTCAAAGGCGTCACACTCGGGAACTCACTCGGGTAGCCTCTCAGGAGAAAACTCTATCTTCTTACGAAAGCCCAAGGAAGGCTTTCAGAGGATACTATTTCTCAAAGGTGTCACACTCGGGAACTCACTCGGGTAGCCTCTCAGGAGAAAATTTTATCTTCTTACGAAAGCCCAAGGAAGGCTTTCAGAAGATAATATTTCTCAAAGGCGTCACACTCGGGAACTCACTCGGGTAGCCAATCGGGAGAATCTCACCACATAAGCCCAAAGAAGGCTTTATAAGATGATCTCTCAGAGGCGTCATACTCGGGTACTCACTCGGGTAGCCATTCGGGAGGAAACTCAATATCTTCTTATGAAGCTCAAGGAAGACTTTCATAAGATAAGATCTCTCAGAAATGTTACACTTGGGACATATAAAGGGAGAACACTCTGGAGAGATCTCACAGTCAGACATGAGAATATCAAGGTTTTCAAAGTATCAATTACCTCTAAGGCATTCCGCTAGGGGAGTGACTCGGGTGGAGACTCGGGAGAAAAACGAAGCATAATGCCTCAATAACACACAGATAATTACAAGCTAATTTTCTGCGAAATATTACAGAAACCAAACTTCAAAGATGTAGAAATAATTCCAAGTGACAAAAGACAAGTTCAAAATATTTGGGCATCATGACCAATATTACAAAACCAGGGTTCAGAAGAAGATAGATAAAAAGTTTGAAGATTGAAAAGTAAGTTCTTTCACATCAAAGTTTACTGATTGGCAGGATCTTGGTCTTCGGGAGCAAGTAGGGACGGATCAACATCTCCATCTTTGGGAGTTTCTCTGACAAAGCTATCTCTTATACCTTCTTCTTCAAAATCTGGAATGTAGAGAAGGGGGTCGGGAGGGCTGAATGGTGCTTTGCATGTAACCCCTTCGGGCAAGTCTCTCTCAAGTTTCTCATATATTCTTCCATCAAGCATTCCAGCTAGCTCTTTGGGATTGGGAATATCCATCCGTTAAAGAACTATAGTAAAAGCATCCTCGAGACCAAGACGATAAGTAGTAACAGAAAGATCAGTTTGAAGCTTCTTAAACAAAGGAGTGCCAAAATAGGAAGTAAGGATTTCTTTCTGCACAAGGTCTGGAACTTCATCGGCGCTAACGGGGAGCTTCCCAGCTCGAACCTCCGAACAAATCTGGAGAACGAGATCTTCCATATCTGCTTTTCCCTGAGCAAACTCCTCTTTCTCTCTAAGAGCTTCTTCCAGACTTTTCTTGGTTTGAGAAAGCTCTTCCCCGAGAGCCAATTCTCTACCCGACACTTCTTCCAGCTTCAGATTCTTCTCTTTTTCTTGTTTCTGCAAGGCCTCAAACCTCCTCCGCATTCCTGAAAGCTCCACGTTTGCCCGACTATGAGCTTCCTTAGCTTCTTTAAGTTGGTCCATGAGATGCTCGGAACGAATCATACATTCTCCTACATAATGCACTACTCCAGAGAAGTACCTGAAGCAATGGTCAAGTGAGAAATTACAAAATCCATGTTATTTAGCCAGATATTGGAAGAAGGACATACCTGTAAGCATTCCTATAGAACTTATCGTCAGAGAGAGATCTGAGATGCTCACGATCAGCTGGAACCATCCCCTCAAGAAGCTAGGTTCGGGCAGCATTGGGGTACCCTAGAACGGTGTCTTCAAAGGTCAAGTCCCACCCGGGAACAAAAACGGGAGCAGACTTAGTAGATTCCCCAGCAGCATCTTCAGAAGCCCGAGGCCTTTTGGATGGTTTGCCCGAAGGACTGGAAGGGGAAACCTGAGGGACCACGACTTCTGGAG
The DNA here is from genome assembly GCF_041222555.1 of Hakea prostrata. Lineage (NCBI taxonomy): Eukaryota > Viridiplantae > Streptophyta > Magnoliopsida > Proteales > Proteaceae > Hakea > Hakea prostrata. The sequence goes on from NC_142607.1 coordinate 39,975,224, forward strand.
GACCTCTGGACAAATGGGAAGGAGCACTTTTCTTCACACCTTTCTTCATATAGCCCGAAGGCTTGATCGAGCTAAGAGCATTGAGAGCCTGGATAACTGGACCAGCCTCTTTGGTGGCAGTTCTCTTGGCGGGCTTTCGGGCAAAGGCTTCTGTAGTGCAACCGCTAGCAGTTGCCCGAAGGTCCGCAATGTCTAACCTATTAGACATTGTCAACAGACAAAGAAGATAAGAAGAGGCAATACAAGGAGCTCAAGTCATTTTTAAGAACGTCTAGGAAAAAGGGGCTCACCCGGAGAGAGACCCCACAACTGTAAAATAGGTGGACACTCTGAAGAATACCCATGGACTGCTGCTAAATCTCCCTCAACTTGGGTGATTCTTTTTAAAGCCAACTCCTCAGCAGCAGACAACCCGACGGGTTTATTGGGCTCATCCAGCTCCCGGTTGGATTTCTTCACAAGTACTATCGGGAATGAAGGCGGGACTGGGGGCTTGCAAAAGAAGAAAAGATGCCTCCAACCTTTTGTCGAAGTCGGCATAGTTCCCGGAATAATAATGTTGCCGGACCAGTCAACCGACTCAAGTGCTCGACGATTTAGAGAGAGCCAACCCCGTTGGGATTGACTCTTAACTTCAAAAAATTGGTGAAGAAGAGGGAAGGATGGCTAGATTCCAATATTATAACAAAAGCCAACAAAACATGTAACGTTTCTCCAACTGTTCGGGATCAAATTGGAAGGAGAAATCTCATAATGCCTAAGAAGATCTTCTATGATCTGTTGCACGGGGAGCGTAGACCTCCCAGAAAGGCATCATAGTAAAGGGAGAAGGTTTCTTCAGGTGGTTCTTCAACTCGACTAGACTCAGTCGGGAGAATAAAAGAGAATTCGGGAGAAATTTTACAGAAATCCCTTAAGGGCTTAAGATGAATTTGCTTAATTAAGGACTCCAGGATAGAACTCGGGACTAGAAAGCTTCCGGTCATGGTCAATATGAGATGGGGTCTTTGGCTTACTCTTCTCCTCAAGAATTGCTTCTTCAGAAAGCAATTCAGAATGAAGAAATCTAGGCCAACGATTCCTAGAATCGGGAGGACGAGAAAGAGGTGGACGAGGAGAAAAGTGCCTCTTACGAACTACTCGGGACTGAGCGGGAGGTGGTTGATTGGCCTCTTCATGATCGGGAGATGAAGTTGGCGAAAGCTCAAAATCTATCAGGTCAAGATCTAAGTCGAAACATGGTGGCTCGTGGTTGAGGGGATCTTCTCTCGCCAAATCAGCCGCAGCTTTTATAATGGCCTCAAGGTCATTATAGTCAGGAAGATCCTCTTCACTAGAGTAGGGCACAGAGTGAGTCCGAGAAGAGACTTCGGGACACAGAACATCAGTGGTAGGAACTTCCCTAAAGGGAGGCGATCAGGGTACACCACGGCTTCTTCTTAATTTATCCATGAATAAAGAAATGAAGAAAAGAAATTGAGAAGAGTTAGAAGACTTACTAATTGGAAGAGTCGAAGGATGAGGCGAAGAGAGCAAAGGCTACGATGCAGTAGGAGAGACTTCAGAGACACTGACAAGCAAAACATGAAAATGATGTTATGTCGCTATTTATAGTGAAGTGGAGGAATTTCAAAAGTCACAATCTAACGGTTGAGAAGAAAAAAGGTTTAACAGACAAGATCAAGGACCTCAAAATCCTGATCGACCGTCCGAATATCAAAAGCCTCAACGGTTAAGATTACCATATCATTGAACGATCGTAGTGAAGTTATTACGGTGGTTGGAAGGTAGGAAGTGTAATAATCATACAGATTTTGTATGAAGCATACGCATTCCATACGCTTGGGAGACCAAACGCACGGAATGGGGGGCTCTGTTGTGGAGAACATGAATCCCGAGAGCCCCCTCGGGACAAAAACACACCCCCACACGGGACGAGAAGGTCTTCTTATAAAAGGGCCTAGGGAGCCCTATCGGGAATAGCACACATCCCTTTCTGGGATGAAAAATGGAGACGACTCGAGAGACAGATTTAGAGTACACTCATGAGTCTTGAGACTAAGTTTTCAGCATACCATTGAGAATGACCAAGTCAAGAAGGTTAGTTCAGATAACCACTTGATATAGCCGTTCCGAGAATTGGGGAGATGAGTCATCAAATAACGACTCTATCTGGTCCGACAAAGAAGGAACTATTATTCCAAAGATATTCCACTCACTCTTCAACTGTCGATCCGAAACTCAAGGAAGCGCCGCCTCCAGGTAACCTCTATATAAACCCACCTCCTACATGAAGAAAGGCACGAGAAATCATCTGAGTAATTATTCATTACGTTCTTAAGAACTCTCTCAAGAATTCTTATTGTTGCATAGGCTGACTTGGGCATCGAGGCGGTTCCCCCGGCCAAAACTTGGCCGAACCGTTCTTGTTTTCTTTGTGAGCGCAGGCATCCCAGTTATTCCAACTTAGCTGGAGAGCTCTTAAGGCGGTCATCTCAGTATCCGGCTCTCGAAGAAATTCTAGACGCAACACCCACACAAGAAGAAAACAAAACCACCTCTCTCTTGCAATTTTCAGCTGCACAAATAAAATCCAAATGTGAAACCCATCTTTCATGTTTTCAAGAATGATTCTCATAATTTCAGATTTATCTTCCATGTGAATCGAGTGAATGGGGATTTTTTTTTATTATTTTTAGTAAACTTTAAAAATTTTAATCAGATTGAATTAAATAAAAAAAAATATATATTTCTCTTCAACTAATGGAATAAATTGTCATTTCAATTTCAAAGTCAACAGAAAAATAACAATAGATAACTTGTAATTTCTCAAATTTACTAGTGTGACAACATGTAATATTAACCACATAAATGGGTAAATCAGAATTTAGACCCAACAGTAGTGAGCAGCATGAAAATAAAAAATAAAAAAATAAAAAAAAATAAAAAAAATAAAAAACTCTAAATAAAATCCGTAGTTCTATTACATACGAAACCTGCTCCCTCCCACTGGCCATGCTTGCTCTCTTAATCTTTCTCCCTTGGAGATTCCTTAAATTGTTTGGGTTGTGAGTATTGTGATTTAATGTTCGATTAAGTATTTTTCATTTAATGAGGGTATGTGGTTAGACAAGGGCCTTGTTTGAGGGCTTTGATGTTTTGGAAATGCAATCTTAGACCATAACAAGTGTCAAAGTAGACTCCTAAAATCTCAATTATGAAATTATGTTACTCTCGCCTGGATTCTCATTACATTTTTGCAAACACAAATCCCATATTAAAGAACAAAACACTTGAAACCATCACAAAGTGGCGTGCGATGAATTTGGAAAAGAGCAAAATAAAAAACAAGGTATTATTGTCCTTGCACATCCAAATGCAAAAGAGTCATCATCTCTTCTTTATAAAGTGTTAGCTTTTGATTTCAAAACTTCTAGTATGCTTAAATTCTGTCCTTTAGAGGTTGTACCCAATTTTGAAGTTTCTTGAATAAAATGTTTAACTCTTTAAGTTTTGATTCTCCTAAGTTGAACTATGGTGGTTATAATGTCGAATCTACTTGATGTGTGTTTTTCAGCTCCTTTTTCTGTTTTTTTTTGTTGGTAGAAATAGGTCTATATATTAACGCACAACTCACGCAAGGCATCAAATATTACATAAATCTAAATACCCGGGATCCAAACAAGGCCAAAGAGTCTGTCACATAGCGGACACAGCCTTACCAACAAGGAAGTCAACTAGAGCATTGCATTCCCTTTTAAAATGAAAAAAAAAAAAAAAATACTCTGGAGCCGAGATTCAAGAATCACCACATCCCATACAAAGTTTGGAATGTCCACTGGAATCAATTCCAACTTGGTCTCGTAATTGATCGCTTCCGCCAAGTCTGATTCCATTAGGACATTGCTAAATCCTTCTTCCAGAGGTATTGAGATTCCTTACTGAAGAGCCAAGATCTCACCAATTAAAATTGTGTCGAACTGGGCTGGGATCGCATACCCTTTGATGGGCCTACCCTCCGAATTTTGACACACGAAGCCCAGCCCACTTCCGTGTTTCAGCTCCTTATATATTCTATGCAATATAATTACTAATTTTGTAAGGAGAAAACACTGAATTTATTTGAAGTGTGTTTCAGCTCCTTATATATCCTATGCAATATAATCACTAACTTTGTAGGGGAAAATGCTGAAGTAGTACAAGAAGCGTGTGAGGGGCATGATGTTAGAAATCAAATCATTTTCGTTTATGTGTGAATTAAAGACAATATATGAAGAAAAATAGAAACAAACAAGCAAACAAAAAATCATAAGAACACCACTATTTTTAATGTGAAAAACCTTTCAAAGTGAAAATAAAAACCCCAAGGTTTAGCTCAACTAATATTTGCTGATGAATGATAGATTTACAAACAACCCTACTCCTCAAGGTTTGTTTTTTGGTTGTTGTTCAACAACATACTTTCTATGAAATCTCAAGAATATCACAAACATAAATTCTTGGAGAAAATCAAACAAAAATACAACCATAAAGAATCTGGCAGATCCAATAAAGGAAATAGAAGATAAATCATGGTTCTTATTCTTCCTTTCTTTTTTAAATAAATCATGGTTAGTATTATTGCTTTCTTTTTATTGTTCCAATACTCCTTTCATCCCCTACACCTACAAAATGGTCAATAAATCATGTTATAATGAAGTGCATTTCAAATTTTCATAGCTCAATAATCAATTTATGTATAAATGACTTGAAATATGATTATTTTTCAGTCAAATAAATAGCTTAAGGGATGTAATAATTCCTATTGATTGCATGGCTGAAGTTAGGAAAAATTGCTTATTTTCTTTTAAAACAAATTATCTTTTAGCAAAAATGACTAAAAATAAAAACCCTTCATTCTAGACCTTATTTCATTTTTGAATAAAGGGTGTTCTTTAATATTGATAGAAGTTAATAACTACATTATAATAAAAATAAATAAGAAAAATTGGCCACTGGTATCCAACTAAGAAATGGGCACACTGAAATCTTTTGGCAACCTCATGTATGCCATCTACAAACCCCATATACCTCCATGGTACCTCCCATCACCCTCTAATCACTTGAATGGGTATGAGAGAATCCAACCAAACATGAATTCAACTATATCAAGCTTTGCAAATTTTATTCCACTCATCATTGCTATATCAAATTTGTAAACTAAATATATGTAAGTCCCGATTCATGGATTTCTTGGTTCGAGAAATAAGAGGATCAAACCATTTCTTCTAACTCTTTTTCAAATTCGAGAAATGTTGGTTGATCGTATATTTCATTATAGTTCTATGATTCAGATTATCAGTTCCTATTTGATCCATTTGAATAATATATTCGAAATTGCGATCGGATCTATTCATTAAAAAGAATCGATTCAATATATTTCTTATGTATCCATAGAATTCATTCAAAACAAAAAATTGATCCTTGAACCAATAAAATCCTGCCAAGGATCACAAACTTGTCTACCCATCCTCTATATTGTCATTTTCCTTCCGTCTTGCAATAGAAATATTCTACATATACCAACAAAATTATACAAAAATCATTTTTTCCTAGGAAAACTAGAAAAATAGTTATGTTTTCAATAATAAAGGTAAATAAATAGGTAATATGGATAAGAGAGATTTGCATTACCTTTATCCATTTAATTTTCTCCACTATCTCAAGTTGCAACAAATCTGCAATATAACATTTTTTTTTCTTTTTTCCTTTTTCCGGTTAGTATTTTTAATTTCTTTCCATCAAACTAGACGAGATTTAAATGTGAAGTGCGTAACAATATAAAATGTGTGATAAATGGTTGACTCTTCACATCATGATTATGACAATGTTATGGTTTAAGAAAACATGAAATACTTTTTTCCAAAACATGAAAAAAATTCTAACTACCCTGTCACTTTATTATAGTGTTTGTATATTTACTTTCTCAACTCCCTTTCTCATTTTCACCTTCGTTGCTTCATGATATGTAAGGGCAACTATACGAGGTAGCTAGGGTGTTTTTTTTTCACATACAATTATAATGTCAATCTTCATTAGATGTATGAATGTACCAACCAAACATCAATAACCCCCTTGATATATCCTCATGAACTATGTATATTACATGGCCCTCCTCTATGACATGGCTTCTAAAAGTATATGATTTCAACTTCAACTTTTTAACTATTTTCTTAAGCTAATTGTCACTTTCCCAAGCACTTTCACTTCAGAAGTCTACTTGAAACGAGTACCAAAAAACCTGGTGTCACCTTTGAGTTGAGGTGCGTTACTCGCGAGGGTAGATGATTGTATTCCTCTTACACCCTATCACATATTTAGGAAGGGACAATGATTCACCTTGTTGTTGCTCAAAGGTGGACCATTTCCCTTCCTATATGAATGGTGGAGGGGTGTGAAGGGAACATAATCTTCTACTCCAGTGAGTAGAAGATTTGGACTCGCCAACTCCTCAGGCATTATAATGCACCACCAGGCCAATAAGTAAGGCACCGAATTAGGTCTCCTAGTCCTAATAGGAGTATTAGATTACCACATGGCATTTTATCAATAAGTAGACAGGATTGCCAATCCCAGTGAGTCTAGATTAGGTACCTATATAAGAACCTTTCTCTTTCCATTAAAGGATTAGCTCAATTGGCAATAAATCAACTCCTCTTAATAAAGATCCAACAAAGGAAATAGAAGATAAATCATGATTCGTAATCTTTTCTTCTAATACTCCATTCATCCCCTACACCTACAAGATGGTCTATAAATCACGTTATAGTGGTTGCATTTCAAATTTTCATAGCTCAATAATCAATTTTTATGTTTAAATGGTTTGAGGGTTAATTTTTTTTTTGGTCGAATAAACAGCTTAAGGGATGTAATCATTCCTATTGATTGCATGGCTGAAGTTAGGAAAGATTGCTGGCTTCAAGATGATAATTTTATTTTGTAAATAAATTATTTTTCTTTTAAAACAAATTATGTTGAAAAACGACCAAAACATAAAACCTTTATTGTACCCTTATATTGTTTTGAGTGTTGTTTAATATTAATATTAATATTAATAGAAGGTAATAATTATATTATGATAAATTGAAATAAGAAAAGCTGGCCGCTGGTATTCAGCTAAGAAATCGGCACACTGAAATCTACCCACAACTTCATGTATGTCGTCTACAAACCCAATATACCTCATTGGTACCTCCCAGCACCCTCTAGGGACATGGATGGCTATGAGAGAATCCAACCAAACATGAATTCCACTATATCAAGCTTTGCAAATTTTATTCTACCCATTATGCTATATCAAATTTGTAAACTAAATATATTTAAGTCGAAATAAAATTCATGCAAAATAAAAAACTTGATTGTTGAACCAATGAAATCTTTTTTTTTTTTTTTTTATATATTGGGTTGGTGGATCTTTTTATATCCTGTAGTTTTTTGTCATGAATCCAGCTAAGGATCACAACCTTGTCTACCCATCCTTTATATTGTCATTTTCCTTCCGTCTTGAAATAGAAATATTATATGTATACCAACAAAAATCAATTCTTCCTATGAAAACTAGAAAAATAGTTATGGTAGAGTCAAAGCCTGGCCCAGCCTGACCGTGTTGCAACCCTATTAGAAAGCTTGCCTCAACAATCTTCAAAATATATACCGAATTGTCCAACTCATGCTTCCTAATTTAAGTATCAATTTCTAGAAGGCTAAAGACCACTGTCGTGAGGACTGCTCTCTAACTTTTAGACCTTGGCTTACTTCTTCATCATCTTGATCCAAATCCAAAACGTGAAAACATTCAAACTGCAATATAAAAATATTTTCTATAAATTCTTCGTTTAGAAGGTAGCTTAACATCCATCTAGAATAATTTTAAATCTTCCGATAACATAATAGAAGCAATTTTTTTCACTGCTGAAAAATTTCTGACAATCCACTCAAACCTATTGGGTAATCCAGTAAAACAAGTTGAAGCTTGAATTTATTAATAGAAACATACAACAGAGCTTGTCCCAACACAAAGTTACTATATCTTTCTCTAAGTCTTCTGATTCATAGAAACTCCAGTCCCTCCTTGCGAGTCAATCCCCATAGAGGAGAGGAATAATCAACATCTCAATTTGAATTTCTTCACTTAATTCTCTCCGCAAACACAAGAACTGTATATTGAAAAACTCCATTGGAAAGGATCTTCTTGGCAAAACCGCATGATGAATGCGAATTTCTTCACCTACCTCTCTCTCTGCAAGTATAAGAAATGCAAATGGAAGAGCATCATTTGAAAGGGCCACAGGGTTATGTCTTCCACTTTATTAAAATCTTGATATGAAATCACCTATAAAAAGCAGCAAAAACAATGATCTGAAGAAACAACCAAACAATCTGGATTCAAAAATGCTAGTTGCAGATTTTAACTCACCAGATTTCTGGACAAAGACAAAACTAGACAGGATAAAAATCCAAATCGGAAAGATTGCATGCATCATAGTTTATAAATAAATTACTTCTATTTTAAACCAAATGATTTTTTAGCAAAAAAGAAAAGGCAAAAATATTTATTATACTGATTATCGCTAGATAAAGCTTGTAAACTTTATGTATAAGCCAAATAACATTCATGTAAAACAGAAAAAGTATTGTTCAACCCATGGAATTTTTTTTTTTCTTTTTTCTGGACTCAATAAATAGGTAACTAAGGATAAGAGATGTTTGCATTCGCTTTACCTGTTTAATTTTCTCCAATATCTCAAGTTGCAATAAATCTACAATAGAACATATTATTTTTCTCCTGTTTTGCTACTGTAGTTTCCTTCCACCAAACTAGACTAGACTTAAATGTGAAGTGCATTAAAATGTGTGACAAATGGTAACTCTTAATTCACATCATGATTATGACAATAATTTGGTTTAAAAAACATGAAAATTGTTTCCTAATTGCCCGTCACCTTTTTATACTCTTTTCTATATTTATTTTCTCAACGACCTTTCATATTTCCAGCTTCATTACTTCATGATATGCAAGGGTGGCAAATATATGAGGTAGCTAAGGTTTTCACAGATAATTGTAATGCCGATCTTCATTATCAAATGTATAAATGTACATACCCAACATCAATAACCCACTCTATATATCCTCATGGACTATGTTCCATGGCCTCCTATGACAGCTTCTACTTCCACTTCAACTTTTCTTTGTAAGCTAGTTGCTACTTTCCCAACCATTTCCACTTCAGAAGCCTATTTGGCAGAGGTACTCCAAGAAACCTCATGTTACTTTCAACTTAGGATGCTTTACCTACGATGGTAGAATGTTGTACTCCCCTCACAATCCATCACATATTTAAGAGATGGGTCATCTCTGATTCACCTTGTTAGTGCCCAAAAGTGTAAATCCTCCCTCCTATATAAGTAGAAGGGTGTGAGGAGAGAATAATCCTTGTGGTAGAGCATCTGGACTGGCCAACTCCTCGGACACTGAAAAGTGCCACTAGATCAAAAGGTCACGCACTGAATTATATATCCTAGTCCTATCAAAACAACCAGGTCACCACATGGCATTTTACGAATAAGACAATAAGTAGACAAGATTGCCCATCACGATGAATTGGATTAGGCACCTATCTAAGAACCACTTTTGTTTCTACCAAAGTGTTAGGCTAAATTTGCTATAGCCATACCCAAAAAAAAACCCGCCTTCCTTACAGTTTTCAGCTGCACAAATGAAATCCATATGTGAAACCCATCTTTCATGTTTTCAAGAATGATTCTCATAATTTCAAATTTATCTTCCATGTGAATCTGAGTGAATGGAGAATTTTTTTTTTTTTTAATTAAGTTAAACGAGATTTTATAAAATAAAAAAATGTATATTTCTCTTCACCTCATGGAAAAAATTGTCATTTCAATTTCAAAGTCAACAAACACTTAACAATAAATAACTAGTAATTTCTCAAATTTATTAGTGTGGGCAATATGTAATATTGACCACATAAATGGGTAAATCAGAGTTTAGACCCAACTTTAGTGAGCAGCATGAAAATAAAAATAAAAAACTCTAATAAAATCCGTAGTTCTATTGCAAACAAAACCTGCTCCCTCCCACTGGCTATGCTTACTCTCTTAATCTTTTTCCATTGAGAAATTTAAGTATTTTTCAATTTTCATTTAATGAGTGTATGTGGTTAGACAAGGGCCTTATGCAATCTTAGATCATAACAAATGTCAAAGTAAACTCCTAAAATCTCAGTTATGAAATTAGGTTGCTCTCGCTTGGATTCTCATTATATTTTTGCAAACATAAATCCCATATTAAAGAACAAAAGACTTGAAACCATCACAAAGTGGCATGCGAGCAATTTGGAAAATAGCAAAATAAAAAAATGTATTATTGTCCTTGCACATCCAAATGCAAAAGAGTCATCATCTCTTCTTTATAAAGTGTAGCTTTGATTTCAAAACTTCTAGTATGCTTCAATTTTGAAGTTTCTTGAATAAAATGTTTAACTCGTTCAGTTTTGATTGCCCTAAGTTGAACTATGGTGGTTATAATGTCGAATCTACTTGATGTGTGTTTTTGAGCTCTTTATATATCCTATGCAATATAATTACTAATTTCATAAGGAGAAAACACTGAATTTATTTGAAATGTGTGTTTCAGCTCCTTATATATCCTATGAAATATAATTACTAACTTCGTAGGGGAAAATGCTGAAGTAGTACAAAAAGCGTGTGAGGGGCATGATGTTAGAAATCAAATCATTTTCGTTTATGTGTGAATCAAAGACAATATATGAAGAAAAATAGAAACAAACTAGCAAACACAAAATCATAAGAACACCACTATTTTTAATGTGAAAAACCTTTCAAAGTGAAAGTAAAAACCCAAGGTTTACGTCAACTAATATTTGCTGATGAATGATAGATTTACAAACAACCCTACTCCTCAAGGTTATTTTTTTATTGTTGTTCAACAACATACTTTCAATCATATCTGAAAAATATTACAAACATAAATTCTTGGAGAAAATCAAACAAAAATACAACTATAAAGAATCAGTCAAATCCAATAAAGAAAATAGAAGATAAATGCTTATTCTTATTCTTCCTTTCTTTTTTAAATAAATCATGATTAGTATTATTGCTTTCTTTTTTATTGTTCTAATATTCCTTTCATCCGCTACACCTACAAAATGGTCAATAAATCATGTTATAGTGAAGTGCATTTCAAATTTTCATAGGTCAATAATCAATTTATGTTTAAAGGCTTGAAATATGATTATTTTTCAGTCAAATAAATATCTTAAGGGATGTAATCATTCCTATTGATTGCATGCCTGAAGTTAGGAAAAATTGCCATTCAAGATGATGATTTTACTTTGTAAATAAATTAATTTTCTTTTAAAATAAATTATCTTTTAGCAAAAACGACTAAACAATAAAAACCCTTCATTCTAGACCTTATTTCATTTTTGGAGAAAGGGTGTTTTTTAATATTGATAGAAGTTAATAATTATATTATGATAAAAAGAAATAAGAAAAGTTGGCCACCGGTATCCAACTAAGAAATGGGCACACTGAAATCTTTTGGCAACCTCATGTATGTCATCTACAAACCCCATATACCTCCATGGTACCTCCCATCACCCTCTAATCACTTTAATGGCCATGAGAGAATCCAACCAAACATGAATTCAACTATATCAAGCTTTGCAAATTTTATTCCACTCATCATTGCTATATCAAATTTGTAAACTAAATATATGTAAGTCCAGATTCATGGATTTCTCGGTTCGAGAAATAAGAGGATCAAACCATTTCTTCTGACTCTTTTTCAAATTCGAGAAATGTTGGTTGATCGTATATTTCATTATAGTTCTATGATTCAGATTATCAGTTCCTATTTGATCCCTTTGAATTCCATATTCGAAGTTGCGATCGAATCTATTCATTAAAAAGAATCAATTCGATACATTTCTTATGTATCCATAGAATTCATTGAAAACAAAAAATTGATCTTTGAACCAATAAAATCCTGTCAAGGATCACAAACTCATCTACCCATCTTCTATATTGTTGTTTTTCTTCGGTCTTGCAATAGAAATATCATACATATACCAACAAAATTACACAAAAATTATTTTTCCTAAGAAAACTAGAAAAATATTTATGTTTTCAATAATAAAGGTAAATAAATAGGTAATTATGGATAAGAGAGATTTGCATTACCTTTGTCCATTTAATTTTCTCCACTATCTCAAGTTGCAACAAATCTGCAATAGAACATTTTCTTTTCTTTTTTTTCTTTTTTCGGTTAGTACTTTAACTTCTTTCCATCAAACTAGATGAGATTTAAATGTGAAGTGCGTAACAATATAAAATGTGTGATAAATGGTTAACTCTTCACATCATGATTATGACAATGATATGGTTTAAGAAAGCATGAAATACTTTTTCCAAAACATAAAAGAATTTTTCTAACTGCCCTATCACCTTATTATATTGTTTGTATGTTTATTTTCTCAACTCCCTTTCTCATTTTTACCTTCATTGCTTCATGATATGTAAGGGCAACTATACGAGGTAGCTAGGGTTTTTTTTCACATACAAATATAATGCCAACCAAACATCAATAACCCCCTTGATATATCCTCATGAACTATGTATATTACATGGCCCTCCTCTATATGACACAGCCTCTAAAAGTATATGATTTCAACTTCGACTTTTTAACTATTTTCTTAAGCTAATTGCCACTTTCCCAAGCACTTTCACTTCAGAAGCCTACTTGAAATGGGAACCAAAAAACCTCGTGTCATCTTTGAGTTGAGGTGTGTTACTCACGAGGGTAGATGATTGTATTCCTTTCACACTCTATCACATATTTATGAAGGGGACCATGATTCACCTTGTCATTGCTCAAAGTTGGACCCCTTCCCTCCCTATATGAATGGAAGAGGGGTGTGAAGGGAACATAATCTTCTACCCCTGTGAGTAGAGGATTTGGACTCGCCAACTCCTCTGGCATTATAATGCACCACCAGGCCAATAAGTAAGGCATCGAATTAGGTCTCCTAGTCCTAATAGAATGATTAGATCATCACATGGCATTTTGTCAATAAGTAGATAAGGGATATGGCCGGTTCAAAAGTCCAATGTGTAATATAAAAGGTAGCTCCAAAAGTCGACCTTTAGGACATGGATGATGGGACGGTCAGCTATGCTAATGAGGAAAGGTTCAAGGAGTTTGACTCTACTTGTACTTTGTAGCGCGACTCATTAGACCTAGTGTAGGTTCAAGTCCTAAAGACACCTACAACGATGTGTCCTTTAGTGTTTAATACAGTCACAACACGTGTCCTTTTTTGCAATTTTGAAACTTATGGGGGATTGTTAGGTTTTTTATTAAAATCTATATTAAGTTTCAAAATTAGTTTTTGAATTTCTTTTATTTAATTATTTTGTTAGTATGTGGGACCCATGAGGTAAGGGTGCTAATGAGGCACCATGAGTAAAGGAGGCCCTTCATGACCTTGGTTATGAGGCTCTTCATGACATTGGCCATGGGTCTTAAAGCTCTTGATCATGGTGATGTGGTGGGCTTACTTGAAGGGTGGAAGTTACTTAAATTCTAACACTTGACCATCAATTCTCATTTCAACTTCATGATCATTCATGGTCATTACCATGAGTGGGGTTAAGGTTATTGAATTGATTAAATTCAATTCATTACCTTAAGGCCTGTTTGGTTACATGAATCTAGAGATTTCAAATCTCTGGATTCATGAATCGAAACCCGTTGGTGAAAATCTCTAGATTCATGAAATCTAGGATTCAATTTTCACCGTAATCGGTTGGGTGGGGTGACCGAGTTCAAAGCTATACTTTGTCTTCCATCCGCGATCATAATTTTGGTGTCCCATTTCTTCCCCCCTCTATTTTTTTTCTCCATGCTTGTCTTGTTTGTCTCTGTTTTGTCTCCGCTGTCCGCCCTTAAGAATCCTAAGGGTGTAAGGTGTGGTTTGGGCCTATATAAACCCAACCCTTCCTTGAATGTGGTGTGTAATAGAGACACTCTCACTCACATTATTTGTTTTACAAAGTTCATTTCTTTCTTGAGTTGTCTAGACTCACATTATTTGTTTTAAACAGTTCATTTCTTTTTTGAGTTGTCTAGGTGTTGTGCTCTAGTTTTGGGTTCCTTGAAGGGACTAGAAGTACCTCATCTTCTAGTTGATGGTTGCTTTATCTTGGAGGTGGTGGTGCGAAGAACCCTTGGTAGTAGGGTGCATCAATTACCTTAAAGACAGCACTCAAGGTGTAACTCAACCTCATTGTCGGTGGTTCGTTTGATTGCAACATCAAGCGCTCTGGATTGGCTAAGGATCTCCATCTTTCAATTGTGTTGCAATTTTTTTTTTTTATTTTGTAGAATTTATAATACAATTACCCCAATAGAATTAAAGGCAAAAGAAAGGAGATATGGAGAAAATCAAGCTAGCAGACTCCCTTCCATGCCAAACACACTGACTTCATGAAAAACCCTCCCCACCTAGACCTAGATATAGTGATTCAACTATGGCTCATTCTTATTCTAATGAAATGAGGCTTGTTACATGCATATTTACCATCCTATCAATCGTATCCTATATATTAAAGTCATATTTGATAGTACTGGTAGATTAATGATATAATAGAACCGCGAGACTAAAATAAATCACTGCATGGTTACATGAACTAATAGTCGAGCCATAGTATTAGTTTCTGTGAACTGAGGTCGTAAGCTGGTGCAACCAATTAAAGAGGCTCTTCTTCCCCTTCTTTATAATCCGTTATTCCTATATAGGATCTGCAAGAGTCTTTCTAGAATTCACTTTTGTCTTTTAATTGACATCCAAATAACATGAAACACATGGTCATTTAACATGTCTCAAACTTGTACCAACCTAATTTGTGCAAAGAATATTTTTAGTATCACCAAAAAATTTCAACATTTGAGTCTACAATTTGTTTTTTTGTTATACCTGTATTCTGGCTGCTCATGCCTACAGCTACATCCTAATTTGTTGTTCAGATTCGGGCTTCTTCTTTTGGACTCTTTTTATGTTATAACTAAATTTCATTTCATTTCAAAAAAAATTATATCATTAACTATCCCGCTTTCATGATCAGTAAATAGAAGGGTGGGAACTTGTTAAGCAATAATTAATCACGAAGATTGACAACTTTGTTGAGTCAATTTGGTAAACAAATTTCAAGAATACTTTAATATACGAAAGCTGCTATATATGTTAAATACCCAACACTTGTACTTGCTAGTTCTTATTAGCAAGAAAAATATCAATAATCAAATTGTGTTTAACTGGTTTAAGGATGGTAATCATTCCTATTGATTGTACTATAGAAGGTGAAAGGATTTTCATCTTGTTTAGCTCTGTCCTTCTCCATTTCCATCTATAACTCAATGCATATGATACATATCCGAACAAAAATATGATGGTTGATATTAAATATACTGCTAGAAAAATTTTACATAACTTTTTCGTTCTTCCCATGCCAGTGGAACCGCATCACGCACCTAAGGGGACAAGTTCCCTATCTAGTCCCTGTGAGTTGAGCGTCTCATTCATGAGCTGTCTTACGTTATCAGGCGAGCCTAAAGACCAGAACCCCTCCTTGTGAGTCAATCCCAATAGAGGAGATGAAGAATCCACATCTCAATTTGAGTTTCTTCACTTACTTCTATCTGCAAACATAAAAACTGCACATGGAAGTGCTTCTGTTCTGTCATTGTCTGATTATGTTAGCAGGCGAGCCTAAAGACCAGAACCCCTCCTTGCGAGCCAATCCCAGTAGAGGAGAGGGAGAATCAACATCTCAATTTGAATTTCTTCACTTACCTCTCTCTGCAAACATAAGAACTGCACATGGAAGAGCTCCATTGGAAAGGGTTTTCTTGGTGAAACTATATGATGAATCAGAATTTCTTCACCTACCTCTCTCTGCAACCATAAGAACTGCACATGGAAGAACTCCATTGGAAAGGGCCGTAGGTTGACTTCTTCCACTTTATTAAAATCTCGATATTAAACCACCTATAAAAAGATTGGGTAAGTTAAACTTACAGCAGAAACAATGATCTGAAAAATCAACCAACAATCTGGATTTGAAAATGCTAGTTGCAGGTCTTAACTCACCAGATTTTTGGACAAAAACAAAACTGGACAGTTATAAAAATCCAAGTCGAAAAAATTGCCATTCATTGAATAATGACCTCTAGTTTGTAAATAAATTACTTCTCTTTTAAAACAAATGATCTTTTAGCCAAAAAGAAAAGGCAAAAATGTTTATTATACTCATTATTGCTATATAAAGTTTGTAAACTTTATGTATAAATCAAATAAAATTCATGTAAAACAGAAAAAACTATTGTTCAATCCATGGATTTTTTTTTTCCTTTTTCTGAACTCAATAAATAGGTAATTAAGGATAAGAGATGTTTGCATTAGCTTTACCTGTTTAATTTTCTCCAACATCTGAAGTTGCAATAAATCTACAATAGAACATATTCTTTTTCCCCTGTTTTGCTACTGTAGTTTCCTTCTCCACTATTTTGCTACTGTAGTTTCCTTCCACCAAACTAGAGTAGACTTAAATGTGAAGTGCATAACAATATAAAATATGTGACAAATGGTAACTCTTAATTCACATCATGATTATGACAATAATATGGTTTGAAAAACATGAAAATTGTTTCCTAATTGCCCGTCACTTTTTTATACTTTTTCCTATATTTACTTTATCAACGACCTTTCATATTTCCAGCTTCATTACTTCATGATATGCAAGGGCGGCAAATATATGAGGTAGCTGGTCATCAAATGTATGAATGTACATACCTAACATCAATAACCCACTCTATATATCCTCATGGACTATGTTCCATGGCCCTCCTATGACAGCTTCTAATTCCACTTCAACTATTCTTCTTAAGGTAATTGCTACTTTTCCAACCATTTCCACTTCAGAAGCCTATTTGGCAGAGGTACTCCAAGAAACCTCATGTTACTTTCAAGTTAGGATGCTTTACCTCACAATCCATCACATATTTAAGAGATGGGTCATCTCTGATTCACCTTGTTAGTGCCCAAAAGTGTAAATCCTCCCTCCTATATAAGTAGAAGGGTGTGAGGAGAGAATAATCCTTATGGTAGAGCATCTGGACTGGCCAACTCCTTGGACACTGCAAAGTGCCACTAGATCAAAAGGTCACGCACCGAATTATGTCCCCTACTCCTATCAAAACAACCAGATCACCACATGGCATTTTGCCAATAAAACAATAAATAGACAAGATTGCCCATCATGGTGAATTGGCTTGGGTACCTATCTAAGAACCTCTTTTGTTTCCGCCAAAGGGTTAGCTAAATTTGCAATAGCCAATATCTCTTAGTGAAGAGATTTGGCTCTTCCTGATATTATATGTAACCCACCCTTAAGTGTAGAAACCCTCTTATACCCACACAAAAAAACCCGCCTCGCTTAATTACGGTTTTCAACTACACAAATGAAATCCGTGTGTGAAACCCATTTTTCATGTTTTCAAGAATGATTCTTATAATTTCATATTTATCTTCCATGTGAATCGAGTGAATGGGGAATAATTTATTTTTTTTAGTAAATTTAAAAAAAATTAAATGAGATTTTATAAAATAAAAAAATTATATTTCTTTTCACCTCATGGGAAAATTTGTCATTTTAATTTCGAAGTCAACAAAAAAGTAACAATAGATAACTTGTAATTTTTCAAATTCTCTAGTATGGACAACATGTAATATTGACCACATAAATGGATAAATCAAAGTTTAGACCCAACTTTAGTGAACAGCATGAAAATAAAAATAAAAAAACTCTAAATAAAATCCGTAGTTCTATTACAAGCAAAACCTGCTCCCTCCCACATTGATTGGGTTGTGAGTATTGTGATTTAATGTTCGATTATGTAATTTTCATTTGACAAGGGTATGTGGTTAGACAAGGGCCTTGTTTGAATGTGGTTGAACAAGAGCCTTGTTTGAATGTGGTCTACCCACTGCACTGCATTTTAATGTGGTTGAACCAATAAAATCCCGCCCCTTTTTTTGGCATTGGATTGATTGATTTTTTTACTTCTCGTAGTTTTTTTGTCATGAATCAAGCCAAGATCACAGCCTCGCCTCGTCTATCCATCCTCTATATTGTCATTTTACTTCCGTCTTGCAATAGAAATATTATACATATACCAACAAAATTATACAAAAATCAATTTTCCTATGAAAACTAGAAAAATAGTTATGTATTCAATAATAAAGGTAAATAAATAGTTAATTATGGATAAGAGAGATTTGCATTACCGTTATCCATTTAATTTTCTCCACTATCTCAACTTGCAACAAATCTGCAATAGAACATTTACTTTTTTTTTCTCTTTTTCCTGTACTTTAATGTCTTTCCATCAAACTGGACGAGATTTAGATGTGAAGTGCGTAACAATATAAAATGTGTGTGATAAATAGTGAACCCTTCACATCATGATTATGACAATGATATGGTTTAAGAAAACATGAAATACTTTTTCCAAAACATGAAAGATTTTTCTAACTGCCCCAGTCACCTTGAAATATCGTTTGTATATTTACTTTCTCAACTCCCTTTCTCATTTTTACCTTCATTGCTTCATGATATGTAAGGGGCAACTATACGAAGTAGCTAGTGTATTTTTTCACATATCTTTCTTAGATGTATGAATATACCAACCAAACATCAATAACCCCCTCGATATATCCTCATGGACTATGTATATTACATGGCCCTCCTCTATGACTAAGGGTGTCAAAACCTAACCCGAACCGTTAAAACTAGACCAAACCAGCCCGTTATAGCCCGAACCGGCTCAAACCGAAGCTTAATAGGCTGCGTTTGGGCTGAACAATCGCAGCCCGCACTAGTTCAGGCTGGTCTGGGCCAGCCCGTGTGTGCCCCACTAGCTCGAACCTTTTGGCCCGAAACCAACCCGAACTCAAACCAGTCCGTTAAACCCGTTATAAATAAATAAAATATAAATGTAAAAGACAATAAAACCCCCAAGAATCCATTTGTTTTCCTTAACTGTTTTACTTTAGAATATCCAACAACAAGCCTATCAAAGCCTTCGCCATTTGGAAGATGGGCTTAGTAAATATTTAACAAGTGTACTATCATTTGAAAATATTTTAATGCTTTATTTTGATCCATTTTTACAAGTGTCAAGAAAGGATAGGAGAATAAGCAGAGTTAACCCACTAAAATTCATCAAGATGCCAACTTTCTTTTGTATATTAGTTCTATAATTTTTACTTCTTTGTAAAAAAAAAAGTTTTTAGTTTTGACACCCAACAAAAGAGATTTGGAGAGAACTTAATACTTATATGTGTTGATAAATTCCACACATCAACAAGGTACTCAAAATATACCGCTAGTAAACCTAAACCCAAACCGTTAGTAAACCCAATTCTAAACCGTTAGCATAAACCGTTAATCAGCTTGAACCCAAACCGCCCCGCCCCGAAACTGGCCTAAAACCATTATTTTCTTAATGGGCTGGGTGTTTTTCAGCCCGGACACAGCCTCTAAAAGTATATGATTTCAACTTCGACATCTTAACTATTTTTCTTAAGCTAATTGCCACTTTCCCAAGCACTTTCACTTCAAAAGCCTGCTTGAAACGGGTACCAAAAAATCTGGCGTCACCTTTGAGTTGAGGTGCGTTACTTGCGAGGGTAGATGATTGTGTTCCCCTCACACTCTATCACATAGTTAGGAAGGGGACCATGATTTATCTTATCATTGTTCAAAGGTGGACCCCCTCCCTCCCTATATAAATGGTGGAGGGGTGAGAAGAAACATAATCTTCTACCTCTGTAGTAGAGGATTTGGACTCACCAACTCCTCAGGCATTATAATGCACCACCAGGCCAATAAGTAAGGCACCGAATTAGGTCTCCTAGTCCTAATAGAATGATTAGATTACCACATGGCATTTTGTCAATAAATAGACAGGACTGCCCATCATAGTGAGGGGGGAATATTACTGATATAGGTGCCGCCGGATGAGTGTGAACTCAAGACCTCTCCATGGGAGTCGGGACTTTTAACCGTTCAACTAACCCACCATTGGCAGGAAACCCATCTTTCATGGACTGAAAAATGATTCTCACACAAGAAGCCATGTTGGCCATTGAGCCGTGGTCATTGCTTGCAGAAGAACAATTACTTGTCTTAGTGGGTGGGGAATCTAGGCGGTCACTTTCTTAGTGAAGTGCTTCTAATAAATTGCGTCTCTGATCAACTTCTCACATCAGAATGAAGGAATCTCTGAACCGATCCCCTATTTCAATCTTTCTCCCTTGGAGATTCCTTAGTTGATCGGGTTGTGACCTAATGCTCAATTCAACTATTGGATTTAATGAGGGTATGCGGTTACCTAGTTTGAGTGTCTTTGATGTTTGGGAAATGTAATCATAGATCATAACAAAGTGTCAAAGCAACTCCCAAAATGTCAGTAATAGAATTATATTGCTCTGGCCTGGGTTCTCACATTTTTTAAAGAATTCTGCTTGTTTCCCTTAACAAAGCTAAATCCCAGAACACAACTCCCATATTGAAGAACATAGAACTTGAAACCATCAGAAAATGGCCTGCCATGAAACTTGGAAAACAACAAAAACAGAAAGGTATTACTGTTTGTGAACATCTAAATGCCAAAGGGTCATCATCTCTTCTTTTATAAACTCTAGGTTGTGGGTCATCATATCTATACAAAGTTGTGAGCTTTTTAAATGCACAATAGATGCTCTCCTAAAAGATGTTGCATACGAGGAACAGTATACATCACCTAAATCTTATCTATAACTGAACACAATTTAAATTCAAAATGTTCCATAAGCACCAATTCCATCAAAATAACCAATGGTGTCAGTGTTGTACAACAAGCAAGCAAGATCGTCCGCTTAACGCCAGAAAGGAGATGCTTAATCTGCTTTTAAATTTAACAGAGACGCCTAATAACACGTCAATTTGTGCCACTGCAAAAATTCTACATGTCAATATCCACTGTGCTTGCTTCAGACTGCAAATTATCTACAAGATTAGGAGAAAAACTACCAAAAACTACAGTGAGTATCGTACTTAATTTGCAGCACGGAAATTCCTGCTAACAGAATCATAGCTGGGGACAAGATCAACTGCAGATTCAGTTGTACTACAGAAGGTAAAAGGATTTTCATCTTGTTTAGGTCTGTCCTTCTCCATTTCCGTCTATAACTCTATGGATATTACACATGTCCGAACAAAAATATGATGGATGATATTAAATATACAGCTAGAAAAGTTTTACATAACTCTTTCGTTCTTCCCATGCCAGTGGAGCCGCTTCACGCACCTAAGGGGACAAGTTCCCTATCTAGCACCTGTGAGTTGAGCGTCTCATTCATGTGCTGTCTTACGTTATCAGGCGAGCCTAAAGACCAGAACCCCTCGTTGCGAGTCAATCCCAATAGAGGAGAGGAAGAATCGACATCTCAATTTGAGTTTCTTCACTTACTTCTATCTGCAAACATAAGAACTGCACATGGAAGAACTCCTGTTTTCTCATTGTTTGGTTATGTTAGTAGGCGAGCCTAAAGACCAGAATCCCTCCTTGCGAGTCAATCCTAGTAGAGGAGAGGGAGAATCAACATCTCAATTTGAATTTCTTCACTTACCTCTCTCTGCAAACATAAGAATTGCACATGGAAGAGCTCCATTGGAAAGGGCTTTCTTGGTGAAACTGTATGATGAATCAGAATTTCTTTACCTACCTATCTCTGCAACCATAAGAACTGCACATGGAAGAACTCCATGGGAAAGGGCCGCAGGGTGACTTTTTCCACTTTATTAAAATCTCGATATTAAACCACCTATAAAAAGATGGGTTAAGTTAAACCTACAGCAGAAACAATGATCTGAAAAATCAACCGAACAATCTGGATTCGAAAATGCTAGTTACAGATCTTAACTCACCAGATTCTTGGACAAAAACAAAACTGGATTATATTGACCTCATGGGAAAATCAAAATTATATTTCTCTTCGCCTCATGGGAAAATTTGTTATTTTAATTTTAAAGTCAACAAAAAAAGTAACAATAGATAACTTGTAATTTGTCAAATTCTCTAGTGTGGATAACATGTAATATTGACCACATAAATGAATAAATCAGAGTTTAGACCCAACTTTAGTGAGCACTGTGAAAATAAAAATGAAAAAACTCTAAATAAAATCCGTAATTCTATTACAAAAAAACCTGCTCCCTCCCACTGGCCATGCTTACTCTCTTAATTTTTCTCTCTTGGAGAATCCTAAATTGATTGGGTTGTGAGTATTGTGATTTAATGTTCGATTAAGTATTTTTCATTTAATGAGGTATGTGGTTAGACAAGGGCCTTGTTTGAGAGCTTTGATGTTTTGGAAATGCAATCTTAAGATCATAACAAGTGTCAAAGTAGACCCCTAAAATTTCAGTTATGAAATTATGTTGCTCTCGCCTGGATTCTCATACATTTTTGCAAACACAAATCCCATATTAAAGAACAAAAGACTTGAAACCATCACAAAGTGGCGTGCCATCAATTTGGAAAATGGAAAAATAAAAAAAAAGGTATTATTGTCCTTGCACATCCAACTGCAAAAGAGGCATCATCTCTTCTTTATAAAGTGTTAGCTTTGATTTCAAAACTTCTAGTATGCTTCAATTCTGTCCTTTAGAGGTTGTACCCAATTGAGAAGTTTCTTGAATAAAATGTTTAACTCGTTCAGTTTCAATTCCCCTAAGTTGAACTATGGTGGTTATAATGTTAAATCTACTTGATGTGTGTGTTTCAGCTCTTTTTTTTTTTGGGTAGAAATAGGTCGATATATTAACGCGCAACCCATGCAAGGCATCAAGATTACATAAATCTAAATACCCAGGATCCAAACAAGGCCAAAGAGTCCGACACGCAACGGACACAACCGTACCAGCAAGGAAGTCAGCTACAGCATTGCATTCCCTTTTAACATAAAAAAAAAAAAAAAAAAATACTTTGGAGCCGAGATGCAAGAATCACCACATCCCATACAAAGTTTTGAATGTCCACTGGAATCAATTCCAACTTGGTCACATAATTGATCGCTTCCACCGAATCCGATTCCATCAGAACATTGCTAAATCCTTCTCCAGAGCTATTGAGATTCCTTCCCAAAGAGCCAAGATCTCACCAATTAAAATTGTGTCGAACTTGGCTGGGATCGCATACCCTTTGATGGGCCCACCCACCGCATTTCGACAAACAAAGCCCAGCCCACTTTCGTGTTTCAGCTCCTTATATATTCTATGAAGTATAATTACTAAATTCATAAGGAGAAAACACTGAATTTATTTGAAATGTGTGTTTCAGCTCCTTATATATCCTATGCAATATAATCACTAACTTCGTAGGGGGAAATGTTGAAGTAGTACGAGAAGCGTGTGAGGGGCATGATGTTAGAAATCAAATCATTTTCGTTTATGTGTGAATCAAAGACAATATATGAAGAAAAATAGAAACAAACAAGCAAACACAAAATCATAAAAACACCACTATTTTTAATGTGAAAATCCTTTCAAAGTGAAAATAAAAACCCCAAGGTTTACCTCAACTAATATTTCCTGATGAATGATAGATTTACAAACAACCCTACTCCTCAAGGTATTTTTTTTTGTTGTTCTTCAACAACATACTTTCTATGAAATCTTCAGAATATCATAAACATAAATTCTTGGAGAAAATCAAACAAAAATACAACCATAAAGAATCTGTCAGATCCAATAAAGGAAATAGAAGATAAATCATGGTTCTTATTCTTCCTTTTTTTTTTAAATAAATCATAATTAGTATTATTCCTTTCTTTTTTATAGTTCTAATACTCCTTTCATCATCTACACCTACAAAATGGTAAAGAAATCATGTTATAGTGAAGTGCATTTCAAATTTTCATAGCTCAATAATCAATTTATGTTTAAATGGCTTGAAGTATGATTATTTTTCAGTCTAATAAAGCTTAAGGGATGTAATCATTCTTATTGATTGCATGGCTGAAGTTAGGGAAAAATTGCCATTCAAGATGATGATTTTACTTTGTAAATAAATTAATTTTCTTTTAAAACAAATTATCTTTTAGCAAAAACGACTACAAATAAAAACCCTTCATTCTAGACCTTATTTCATTTTTCTATAAAGGGTGTTCTTTAATATTGATAGAAGTTAATAATTATATTATGATAAAAAGAAATAAGAAAAGTTGGCCACTGGTATCCAACTAAGAAATGGGCACACTTAAATCTTTTGGCAACCTCATGTATGTCATCTACAAACCCCATATACCTCCATGGTACCTCCCATCACCCTCTAATCACTTGAATGGCCATGAGAGAATCCAACCAAACATGAATTCAACTATATCAAGGTTTGCAAATTTTATTCCACTCATCATTGCTATATCAAATTTGTAAACTAAATATATGTAACCCCGATTCATGGATTTCTTGGTTCGAGAAATAAGAGGATCAAACCATTTCTTCTAACTCTTTTTCAAATTCGAGAAATGTTGGTTGATCGTATATTTCATTATAGTTCTATGATTCAGATTATCAGTTCCTATTTGATCCCTTTGAATAATATATTCGAAGTTGCGATCGGATCTATTCATTAAAAAGAATCGATTCAATATATTTCTTATGTATCCATAGAATTCATTCAAAACATAAAAATTGATCCTTGAACCAATAAAATCCCGCCAAGGATCACAAGCTCATCTACCCATCCTCTATATTGTCAGTTTCCTTCCGTCTTGGAATAGAAATATTCTACATATAGCAACAAAATTATACAAAAATCATTTTTTCCTAGGAAAACTAGAAAAATAGTTATGTTTTCAATAATAAAAGTAAATAAATAGGTAATTATGGATAAGAGAGATTTGCATTACCTTTGTCCATTTAATTTTCTCCACTATCTCAAGTTGCAACAAATCTGCAATAGAACATTTTCTTTTCTTTTTTTTCTTTTTCCGGTTAGTACTTTAACTTCTTTCCATCAAACTAGACGAGAATTAAATGTGAAGTGCGTAACATTATAAATGTGTGATAAATGGTTAACTCTTCACATCATGATTATGACAATGATATGGTTTAAGAAAGCATGAAATACTTTTTCCAAAACATAAAAGAATTTTTCTAACTGCCCTGTCACCTTATATATTGTTTGTATGTTTATTTTCTCAACTCCCTTTCTCATTTTTACCTTCATTGCTTCATGATATGTAAGGGCAACTATACGAGGTAGCTAGGGTTTTTTTTTTCACATACAATTATAATGTCAATCTTCATTAGATGTATAAATGTACCAACCAAACATCAATAACCCCCTTGATATATCCTCATGAACTGTGTATATTACATGGCCCTCCTCTATGACATGGCTTCTAAAAGTATATGATTTCAACTTCAACTTTTTAACTATTTTCTTAAGCTAATTGCCACTTTTCCAAGCAGTTTCACTTCAGAAGTCTACTTGAAACGAGTACCAAAAAACCTGGTGTCACCTTTGAGTTGAGGTGCGTTACTCGCGAGGGTAAGATGATTGTATTCCTCTCACACCCTATCACATATTTAGGAAGGGGACCATGATTCACCTTGTTGTTGCTCAAAGGTGGACCATTTCCCTCCCTATATGAATGGTGGAGGGGTGTGAAGGGAACATAATCTTCTACTCCTGTGAGTAGAAGATTTGGACTCGCCAACTCCTCAGACATTATAATGCACCACCAGGCCAATAAGTAAGGCACCGAATTAGGTCTCCTAGTCCTAATAGGAGTATTAGATTACCACATGGCATTTTGTCAATAAGTAGACAGGATTGCCAATCCCAGTGAGTCTAGATTAGGTACCTATATAAGAACCTTTCTCTTTCCATTGAAGGATTAGCTCAATTGGCAATAAATCAACTCCTCTTAATAAAGAATATGTCGGATCCAACAAAGGAAATAGAAGATAAATCATGGTTCGTAATCTTTTCTTCTAATACTCCATTCATCCCCTACACCTACAAGATGGTCAATAAATCACGTTATAGTGAACTGCATTTCAAATTTTCATATCTCAATAATCAATTTTTATGTTTAAATGGTTTGAGGGTTAATTTTTTTTTGGTCGAATAAACAGCTTAAGGGATGTAATCATTCCTATTGATTGCATGGCTGAAGTTAGGAAAGATTGCCATTCAAGATGATGATTTTATTTTGTAAATAAATTATTTTTCTTTTAAAACAAATTATGTTGAAAAACGACCAAAACATAAAACCTTCATTCTACCCTTATATTGTTTTGAGTGTTGTTTAATATTAATATTAATAGAAGGTAATAATTATATTATGATAAATTGAAATAAGAAAAGCTGGCCGCTGGTATTCAGCTAAGAAATCGGCACACTGAAATCTACCGACAACTTCATGTATGTCGTCTACAAACCCAATATACCTCATTGGTAACTCCCAGCACCCTCTAGGGACATGGATGGCTATGAGAGAATCCCACCAAACATGAATTCCACTATATCAAGCTTTGCAAATTTTATTCTACCCATTATGCTATATCAAATTTGTAAACTAAATATATTTAAGTCGAAGTAAAATTCATGCAAAATAAAAAACTTGATTGTTGAACCAATGAAATCTTCTTTTTTTTTTTTTTTATATATTGGGTTGGTGGATCTTTTTATATCCTGTAGTTTTTTGTCATGAATCCAGCTAAGGATCACAACCTTGTCTACCCATCCTTTATATTGTCATTTTCCTTCCGTCTTGCAATAGAAATATTATATGTATACCAACAAAATTATATAAAAATCAATTCTTCCTATGAAAACTAGAAAAATAGTTATGGTAGAGTCAAAGCCTGGCCCAGTCTGACCCTGTTGCAACCCTATTAGAAAGCTTGCCTCAACAATCTTCAAAATATATACCGAATTGTCCAACTCATGCATCCTTATTTAAGTATCAATTTCTAGAAGGCTAAAGACTACTGTCGTGAGGACTGCTCTCTAATTTTTAGACATTGGTTTACTTCTTCACCATCTTGATCCAATCCAAAATGTGAAAACATTCAAACTGCAATATAAAAATATTTTCTTTAAATTCATCGTTTAGAAGGTAGCTTAACATCGATCTAGAATAATTTTAAGTCTCCCGATAGCATAATAGAAGCAATATTTTTCACTGCTGAAAAAATTTCTGACAATCCACTCAAACCTATTGCGTTAATCTAGTAAAACAGGTTGAAGCTTGAATTTATTAATAGAAACATATACAACAGACCTTGTCCCAACACAAAGTTACTATATCTTTCTCTAAGTCTTCTGATTCATAGAAAGTCCAGTCCCTCCTTGCAAGTCAATCCCCATAGAGAAGAGGAATAATCAACATCTTGAATTTCTTCACTTAATTCTCTCTGCGAACATAAGAACTGTATATTGAAAAGCTCCATTGGAAAGGGTCTTCTTGGCAAAACCGCATGATGAATGCGAATTTCTTCACCTACCTCTCTCTCTGCAAGTATAAGAACTGCAAATGGAAGAGCTTCATTTGAAAGGGCCACAGGGTTACCTCTTCTACTTTATTAAAATCTTGATATGAAACCACCTATAAAAAGCAGCAGAAACAATGATCTGAAAAAACAACCAAACAATCTGGATTCAAAAATGCTAGTTGTAGATTTTAACTCACCAGATTTCTGGACAAAGACAAAACTAGACAGGATAAAAATCCAAGTCGGAAAGATTGCTATTCATTAGATAATGATCTCTAGTTTATAAATAAATTACTTCTATTTTAAAACAAATGATTTTTTAGCCAAAATGAAAAGGCAAAAATATTTATTATACTCATTATTGCTATATAAAGTTTGTAAACTTTATGTATAAGCCCAATAACATTCATGTAAAACAGAAAACGTATTGTTCAACCCATGGAAGAAGAAAAAAAAAATTCTGGACTCAATAAATAGGTAACTAAGGATAAGAGATGTTTGCATTAGCTTTACCTGTTTAATTTTCTCCAATATCTGAAGTTGCAATAAATCTACAATAGAACATATTCTTTTTCTCCTGTTTTGCTACTGTAGTTTCCTTCCACCAAACTTAAACTAGCCTTAAATGTGAAGTGCATTAACAATATAAAATGTGTGACAAATGCTAACTCTTAATTCACATCATGATTATGACAATAATTTAGTTTAAAAAACATGAAAATTGTTTCTTAATTGCCCATCACCTTTTTATACTCTTTTCTATATTTACTTTCTCAACGACCTTTCAGGTTTCCAGCTTCATTACTTCATGATATGCAAGGGCGGAAAATATATGAGGTTGGTAAGGTTTTCGCATATAACTGTAATGCTGATCTTCATCATCAAATGTATGAATGTACATACCCAACATCAATAACCCACTCTATATATTCTCATGGAGTATGTTCCATGGTCCTCTATGACAGCTTCTAAGTATATGATTTTGACTTCCATTTCAAGTATTCTTCTTAAGCTAATTGTTCCTTTACCAACCATTTTCACTTTAGAAGCCTATTTGGCAGAGGTACTCTAAGAAACCTCATGTTATTCAAGACGATGGTAGAATGTTGTACTCCCCTCATAATCCATCACATATTTAAAAGAGGAGTCATCTCTTATTCACCTTGTTAGTGCTCAAAAGTATACATCCTCCCTCTTATATAAGTAGAAGGTGTGAGGGGAGAATAATTCTTGTGGGTAGAGGATCTGGACTGGCCAACTCCTCAGACACTGCAAAGTGCCACTAGATCAAAAGGTCACGCACCGAATTATGTCCCCTAATCATATCAAAACAACCAAATCACTACAGGATTTTTGTTTGCCACAGCCGTTGCTGCCAGCAGCTAGCGGCTGCAATTGAGCCACGTACGCAAATATTAATCCAATGGCTTTGAATGAAACTTTGAGGATGTAAGTGTAAATATAAATTTTTTATTTATAAAATCTCAACTAAATTTTTGAAATTTACAAAAACAATTCCCTGTTTCACCCGACTGAGAGGCACTCGATTTAGGGATTTTCCATGGATGCCACCTGAAACCTCTATTTCCGTCTCATCGTCCCCACGAAAACCTCATCGGAAATCCTACTTCCTGTCTTCATCTTCTTTCACGGCGAAGGATTCACTTTCTTCAGCCTTGATTATGGTCTCTCGCTTGAAAACCGTTTCCCCTCACAATACGACGACTACTTCGACGCTCTCAAACTCTATCATCTTCACCTCTTTCCCAAATCTCTGAAGCCAATTATAGAACTCTCTATGTCTATCCTGCAACGGGTCAAACCCTCCAACCACCACATCGTCGCTGGATACTCAAACCCCGTTAAATCCATCACTCTCGGCCCTAAAACGTTCACTACTTCATGGTCTTTGTTCTCTCCTTCAAGCAAGAACCACTTCTACATCCAGATTCCTGGCTCTGCATATGATGTGGTGAGCTAGACTCCCTCTGGCACTGTCGCCGACGACAAAACACCGTGAGAAGTCAGGGATTAAAAGCCCTAAATGAATCTCAATCGGATGAAATCAGGAGGTGTTTTTGTATATTTTGAAAAATTAGTTAAGATTTTGTAAAATAAAATATGTATATATTTACACTTACATCCCTATACTTTCAATCACAGCCATTCGAATGATTTCTGTGTACGTGGCTCGATTGCAGCTGCTAGCTGCTGGCAGCAGTGACTGCCACAAATAAAAGTCCATCACCACATGGCATTTTGCCAATAAGACAATAAGTAGACAAGATTGCCCATCACGGTGAATTGGATTAGGTACCTATCTAAGAACCTCTTTTGTTTCCGCCAAAGGGTTGGCTAAATTTGCAATAGCCAACACCTCTTAGTGAAGAGATGTGGCTCTTCTTGATACTATATGCAACCCACCCTTGAATGTAGAAACTCTCTTATACCCACACAAGAAGAAAAAAAAACCACCTCTCTCTTACAGTTTTCAGCTGCACAAATGAAATCCAAATGTAAAACCTATCTTCCACGTTTTCAAGAATGATTCTCATAATTTCATATTTATCTTCCATGTGAATCGAGTGAATGGGGAATTTTTTTTTTTTTTTTTTTTAGTAAATTTTAAAAAATTTAATGAGATTTTATAAAATTAAAAAAATATATTATATTTCTCTTCACCTAATCTAAGGAAAAAATTGTCATTTCAATTTCAAAGTCAACAGAAAAATAATAATAGATAACTTGTAATTTCTCAAATGTATTAGTGTGGATAACATGTAATATTAATCACATAAATGGGTAAATTAAAGTTTAGACCCAACTTTAATGAACAGCATGAAAATAAAAATAAAATTTCTAAATAAAATCCGTAGTTTTATTTGGCCATGCTTACTCTCTTAATCTTTCTCCCTTGGAGATTCCTTAATTGATTGGGTTGTGATTAATGTGATTTAAAATGTTCGATTAAGTATTGCATTTAATGAGGGTATGTGGTTAAGCGAGGGCCTTGTTTGAGTGGCTTTGATGTTTTAGAATTGCAATCTTAGATCATAACAAGTGTCAAAGTAGACTCCTAAAATCTCAGTTATGAACTTATGTTGCTCTCGCCTGGATTCTCATTACATTTTTGCAAACACAAATCCCATATTAAAGAACAAAAGACTTGAAACCATCGCAAAGTGGTGTGCGATCAATTTGGAAAAGAGCAAAATAAAAAAAAAATAGGGATAATTATTGTTGGTCCTTATACTTTGATTTTATTATTACTGTATTCTTGTACTTTTTAAAATTACTAATCCAACCTTTAACTTTGTCTACAATTACTCTTGCCCCCTACCGTTAAGTTCCGTGAGTTTTATTGATGATGTGTCATTTTTATATTTTCTCAAAAACCCCCCAAAATACCCTTATACTTATCTCTTTACTTATTTACCCTTTTGTCAAGTTACAATAATACCCTTAATTAATTGTGGGGAAAAAATATATTTATAATCCATTTATTCTCAAAAAAAAAAAACCACCAAATAAAGAAAGAATGATTAAATAAAACTCAAATAGAAACCAAAGAGTAAGAAAAACTAAATTTAACTCAAATTGGAATGTAAATCTCACCTAAAATATTTTTAAAATAAATGAAGTTTAGTGAAGATTGGAAACCAAATTAGATTTGGATTTTGTTCATTTCTTTAATTCAAAAATAAATGAAGTTACCAAATCGGATTTGGATTTTGCTCATTTCTTTAATTCAAAATAAATGAAGCTTAATGAAGTCGGGAAACCAAATCGAATTTTGGATTTTACCCATTTCTTGAATTCAAAAATAAATGAAATTTAGTGAAGGTGAGAAACCAAATCGGATTTGGATTTTGCCCATTTCATTAATTCAAAATAAATGAAGTTTAGGTTAAAATGGACATTTAATCTGGTTTTTATACATGGGGTAGCATTATCTTTTGATTTCTTAATTTTAATGAAGGGCAAATTAGACATTATATATTCAAACTTAACGGCTACTTAACACCTTTATAAGGAAGGGCGGCAACAGTAATTTCGTAAATAACAATGTTTCATAAGTAATAAAATCAAACTACAGGGGACAATAGTAATTATCCCAAAAAAGTATTATTGTCATCGCACATCCAAATGCAAAAGAGTAATCATCTCTTCTTTACAAAGTGTACCTTTGATTTCAAAATTTCTAGTATGCTTCAATTCTGTCCTTTAGAAGTTGTACCCAATTTTGAAGTTTCTTGAATAAATTGTTTAACTCGTTCAGTTTCGATTCCCCTAAGTTGAACCATGGTGGTTATAATGTCGAATCTACTTGATCTGTGTGTTTCAGCTCTTTATATATTCTATGCAATTTAATTACTAATTTCATAAGTAGAAAACACTGAATTTATTTGAAATGTGTGTTTCTGCTCCTTATATATCCTATGCAATATAATCACTAACTTCCAAAGGGAAAATGCTGAAGTAGTACAAGAAGCGTGTGAGGGGCATGATGTTAGAAATCAAATCATTTTCGTTTATGTGTGAATTAAAGACAATATATGAAGAAAAATAGAAACAAACAAGCAAACAAAAAATCATAAGAACACCACTATTTTTAATGTGAAAAACCTTTCAAAGTGAAAATAAAAAAAAAAAAAAAAAAAAAAAAAAAAAAAAAAATTTAAATTAAAAAATTATTTATTTTAAAAAAAATATTCTACTTAAAATTTTTTTTTTTTTTTTTTTTTTTTATTTTTTTTTTTTTTTTTTTTTTTTTTTTTAAATAAATATTTTTTAAAATAAAAAAAAAAAAAAAAAAAAAAAAAAAAAATTTTTAAAAAAAAAAAAAATTATAAGATTAAT
This sequence comes from Hakea prostrata, assembly GCF_041222555.1. Lineage (NCBI taxonomy): Eukaryota > Viridiplantae > Streptophyta > Magnoliopsida > Proteales > Proteaceae > Hakea > Hakea prostrata. Next base: position 40,007,774 of record NC_142607.1, read on the forward strand.
ATTTTTTTTTTTTTTTTTTTTTTTTTTTAAATAAATCATGGTTAGTGTTGTGGGGAGCTAGAGTCCCGAGTCCCCATCTTGGGAGAGAAAGGCACCCCCGTGGGCGGGTGCATCTCATCCTTGAAGAAGGTCCCGAGGGCCTCATTCGGGAGAGATACCTCCCTCTTGGGCAGGTTCATTTATTCGTTGGAGAAGTGCCACACTTGGAAAAATATATATCTATATCCAACTCTACTATTTCTCAGAAGACTCTCTTGACTAAGTCAAGAAGAGTTAGTTACGCATAAACACTCAGCATATCTATTCCGAGAATTGGGGAGGTGAGTCAGCATAATGGCATTATCAGGTGCGACAAAGAAGGAGCCGTTATTCCACTACTCCACTCACTTCTCAACTATCGATCCGGAACTTAAGGAATCGCCGCCTCCAGGTAACCTCTATATAAACCCACCTCCTACATGGAGAAAGGTACGAGAACTTTCATCTGAGTACTTACTCATTACGTTCTTGAGAACTCTCTCAAGAACCATTATTGTTGCCTAGGCTGATTTGAGCGTCGGAGGCGGTTCCCCGGCCAAAACTAGGCCGGACCGTTCTTGCTTTCTTTGTGTGTGCAGGCATCCCAATTATTCCAACTTGGTTGGAGAGCTCTTAAGGTGGTCATCTCAATATCCGACTCTCGAAGAAGTACTAGACGCAACAATTTGGCGCCGTCTGTGGGAAACGTCACAAAAAGTCATGACGAGACGTACCACACCTCAGGTGACAAGTTCTCAAATTCTCACTCGAGCGAGAGAAAGGGAGACAGAAAACGGACGTGTTGAAGAACAAACTCTCCCTTCTCTAGATCGACAAATTCCTATTCCAGAGGAAGGTCAAGAAGGAGTTCCGGAGAATCCCCCGTTAACTATTCCAACTCCATTTGGAGAAGGCGGTTCGAGTCAACCTCCAATTCCAGCGACAGTGGCCGATTTGCAGAATATGCAAAGAGAAGTACAACAACAAATGTTGGAACTCCAAGGAGTTGTTCGAGGCTTAGTCCATCAAATCGGGGTACCATCCGGACCCCCCAGAAATTCCCAAGAGGGACGAAGGCGTGAAGCCGTCCGTCAGACTCGGGATAGGCAACGTCCGGTGAATGAAGAAAGGAGAAATCCCAGAATACCAAGACGACCAGCCGAACGAGTTGGAGAAAGATCTCAAGGAGTGCATATTGAAGAGCCACGTCCCCGAGAGGATCGGTCGAGGGAAGTGTGTTCCACCGTTTGGCTGGGCTTAGGCAAACTCAAGATTTACCCGAAAAAGGGCGCAGAAATGAAGGAGTTCGGGAGCAAGAAGGAGAAAGCCACGGAAGAGGCCATTCTAGATCTAATAACCCAAGAGGGTCGGTTAGTCAATATGGATCTTCTCATAGACCAACTTCCCAATATTCTGATTTAGAAAGTATTCGGTCTCCGCAAGAACGTCAAGAGGCGCATGGTCTCGGGAGAAGATTAGATGCCATGGAGAGACGGCTTGAGGATCGGGACCTCGATGACCACTATGATGTGGTTGATAGAGAACCCTTCTCAAAAGAAGTCATGAGAGCACCTCTTCCACCGAACTTTATCATGCCGACATTCACTCCCTATGAAGGTAAGTCCAATCCTCGAGAACATATTAGTTATTTTAAATCTATCATGGCTGTTATTGGCCGAGAAGATGAGCTATTATGCCGAACTTTCCCGGCATCTCTCAAAGGCCCGGCGATAAAATGGTTTTCTAGCCTACCGCCAAGATCCATCCAAAACTTTCGAGAACTCGGGAGAAAATTTATTGCCCGATTCCGAAGTTGCATCGGGAGTAAGAAGACAGCAGATAGCCTTTTTGCCATTAGGCAGAAACCAAATGAGTCCGTTCGGGACTATCTTCTCAGATTCGATAAAGTGGCTATTGAGGTAGAAGAGTTGGATGACACAGTAGCGTACAATGCGCTATGGAGTGGAATAACCCAAAGACGTTTGCTCGAGGTATTGCTCCAAGACAAGCCGAGGACTTATGGAGCACTTCTTAAGAAATGCCAAAAGCAAGCAACGGTCGCAGAAGTTATTGAAGCCCCCGAGAAGAGTCCACAAGAGGCGTAAAGGACAAGAAGAATTATGGAGAAAGAGGTCAGAATTCAAATGCTCGGGCAAGAGATGACAAAAAGGGAGTTTGGAAAGAAAGACTCGCCAATGGAGACTTTACACCTCTTAATACTAAGAGGTCAGAAATTCTATTACAGATCAGAGATAATGAAAACTTGAAGTGGCCGGGCAAGATAAGAGCCCGACCCGAAGATAGGAATATGACAAAGTATTGCCGCTTTCACAAAGACTACGGCCACCATACGGATGAGTGCAGAAATCTAAAGATCGAGATCGAGAAACTCATCCAAGAAGGGCATCTTGAAAAGTATCTTCAAAAGAAGCGACAAGATCGAGAGAAGTCCCCACCTAGATCAACTAAAAGACTCAGATCCAAGAGTCCCGAGAGGGCAGATAAGAATCCCGAGAAGAAACCCGACACTCGGGAGTTTTCCCCCATTTACATTGTTTTGGGAAATCCGACGGAAGAATCCATTAAGAAGGCGAAGCAAAAGGCACGGTTCGTTGGATCGATGCAGTTGCCAAGAAAACGAAGAAATGACTTATGCCCAGATCCAATAACCTTCACCGACGAAGATCTCAAGGGCGTCACTTCTCCTCACGACGATGCTATAGTTATCAAAGTGAAATTGGCAAATCGAGAAGTTCACCGAGTTCTTGTGGACACGGGATCTTCCGCCGACTTACTATCTTATGAAGCATTTAAGAAATTGAAGTTTGAGGACGAGATGATGACTCCATGCGGGACTCACTTATATGGGTTTGCCGGGTCGTCCTCCATATCCGAAGGGACTACCCAATTGGATCCAAGGATCGGGACCTCCCCTCGGGATGCAGTCGTCCAAGCAACATTCATGGTGGTTCGGGACCTTTCAGCTTACAACGTTTTACTCGGGAGGCCAACTCTTAACGCCTTAGGGGCGGTGGTTTCTCCAACACATATGAAGTTGAAGTTTCCGACCACAGCAGGCGTCGGGGAGTGCTCTTCTGATCAGCGACTCTCCAGACAATGTTATGTGAATTATCTTAAGAAAGTCAAAAAAACCGAGAGATCGTGCAATACAATGAGTATTGAAATTCGGGATGACCGGGATGAAGAAGCTATGCAGAGAGCCGAACCAGTTGAAAAGCTTGTGCGAATTCAACTTCATCCAGATCTTCCCGAGAGAGGGACTATGATCGGGTCGGAACAACCTACATAATTCAAGGAAGAACTCACCGAGTTTCTCCAAAACAACCTAGATGTATTCGTGTGGTCGGCCGATGACATGCCCGGAATAGATCGAAGAGTTGCAGAACATAGCTTATGGATCAGGGACGATGCAATTCCAATGATCCAAAAAAGAAGGAATTTTTCGCTCGAGAAACATGCTGCCATCAGGACCGAAGTGGAGAAACTAGAGCAATCGGGTTTTATAAAACCCATAGAATGCCCAACTTGGTTGGCGAATGTAGTCATGGTGAAGAAAGCCAACGGCAAATGGAGAATGTGTACAGATTACACAGACTTGAATAAAGCATGCCCAAAGGATTGCTATCCACTTCCTCGGATCGACCTTTTGATCGACGCTACAGCGGGACATGAAGTATTGAGCTTCATGGACGCTTATTCGGGATGTAATCAAATTATGATGAATCCCAAGGACGAGAAGTATACGGCCTTCATGACGGATCGAGAAAGTTACTTTTATAAAGTAATGCCATTCGGGTTAAAGAACGCTGGGGCCACTTATCGAGAGAATGGTAAACAAAGTCTTCAAAGACCAAATAGGAAGAAATATGGAAGTATATGTGGATGATATGCTCATAAAGAGTATCGTCCGAAGAAGTCATCTGGAAGATCTTGAAGAAGTTTTTGATACTTTGAGAACATACCAGATGAGGCTAAATCCGGAGAAATGTGCTTTCGGAATTTCTTCCGGAAAATTCCTTGGGTTTATGGTATCCCAAAGAGGAATTGAGGCAAACCCGGAGAAAATCAAAGCCTTGCTCGAGATGGAGTCACCAAGGACGGTTAGAGACATCCAATGCCTAACTGGAAGAGTAGCAGCCTTAAACAGATTTATCTCACGATCGGGTGAGAAATGTTTGCCTTTCTTCAAAGCTCTTAAAGAGCTCGGGAAGGCAAAGGATACCTTATGGACCGATGAATGTCAGAAAGCGTTCGAGAAGTTGAAGGAGAAGCTCGGGACTCCACCTCTCTTAGCCCGACCTTCAACGGGAGAACAATTATTCACATACTTAGCCATTTCTCCAGCGGCAGTAAGCGCGGTCTTAGTAAAAGAAGAAGGTACTTCACAAAACCCTATCTATTTCATAAGTCATGTTTTAATAGATGCCGAGACACGATATCCGGATGTGGATAAACAAGCCTTAGCACTTGTAATCGCATCTCGGAAACTCAGACCATACTTCCAAGCTCATCCAATTGTTGTCTTGACCAACTTCCCGTGGAAGAAGATACTACGAAACCGGACTTAGCCGGAAGAATGGTCACATGGGCTATTGAGTTAAGCGAATATCAAATTGAGTACGGAACTCGTCCAGCCATAAAGGGACAAGTTCCGGCCGACTTTATTCTTGAGAATAGCATGCCCGGTTCGGGAGTAGAAAATTCACCCGGTCCGGAGTTATGGACTTTGCATGTTGACGGCTCGAGCAACTCTTCGGGGAGTGGAGGCGGGGCTAATGCTAATCAGCCCGAATGGATTCACTATTCATTATGCTTTAAGATTCAACTTCAAAGCCTCTAATAATGAGGCCGAGTATGAAGCCCTACTGGCGGGATTAAGACTTGCCGGAGCCTTAAGAGTCCGAGAGTTGGAAGTCCGAAGCGACTCGCGATTGATCGTGAATCAAGTTCGTGGCGTGTACGAGGCAAAGGAAACAAGAATGGCAAATTACTTAGCCAAAATTGATGATTGTCGCCATTATTTCGATCATCTTGAGATAAAGCAAATTCCGAGAAAGGAAAATGAAGTAGCGAGATGAGTTATCCAAGTTGGCTTTATCCAAATATTCGACTTTAGGCTCAGCCCGTTTATATTGAACAGTTAGAAATTCCTAGCATTCGGGAGGCCGAGGCGATGGACATTGAAGAAGAGCTTAGTTGGATGAGCCCAATTATAGCATATTTGAAGAATGATATCCTCCCGAGAAGACGTCAAGGGAAGCTAAGGCGAGTTAAAAATCAAGCAACGAAATTCACCATTATTGAAGAACAGCTTTATAAAAGATCAGTCACACAGCCTCTTCTAAAGTGTGTTGGCCCTTCTCAAGCCCAATATGCCTTAGCTGAGGTACACGAAGGAATATGTGGAGCGCATATGGGAGGCCGAGCTTTGGCCCATAAAATAATACGCCAAGGCCTTTATTGGCCGACTATTCGAAAAGATGCCGTGGAATATGTCGAGAAAATGCAAGCAATGTCAACTTCATGCATCTCGTTCCAAAGACTCCGGCTGTCCCTCTTACATCTGTCTCCAGTCCGATTCCCTTCGCCATGTGGGGAATGGATCTGGTGGGAAAGCTCCCTAAGGCCGCCAACAATAGAGAAAATTTGGTCGTGGCAATCGACTATTTCACCAAGTGGGTGGAAGCCGAACCTCTCTCATCCATTACTGAGAAACAAATGGAGAAGTTCTTTCAAGAAAGAATCATCTACAGATTTGGAATCCCAAAGATCCTTGTGACTGACAATGGAAAGCAATTTATCGGAGCCGGCTTCAAGAATTTTTGTGAAAGATATCACATCGAGCATAGAACATCATCCGTGGCGTATCCGCAGAGCAATGGGCAAGTTGAAATAACCAATCGGACGCTGTTGGATGGAATAAAAAAGCGCTTGGAGACAAGTCGAACCAAATGGGTGGAAAATTACCAAGCGTCCTTTGGTCATATCGCACCACGGCTAGAACTCCTACGGCAGAAACACCTTTTCGGCTAGCCTACGGCACAGAAGATGTCACACCCCACCCGTCGGTCTCGGTTACCCGCCCGACAACCCGTGGGTGCGATCCGTCACAAGATCCAAGGTTTTAGTCTATCAACAATATTTAAGACAAATACAGAAAATCATGAGCAAGAATATCCAATAACTAAATTAAATGAATTACAGAAGCCCAAAATGCTCCAATAACAAAGGAAAGAAAATAAAGAATAATGAATAAGTCAAAAATGAGGGCAGCGGAATAAAAGTGTTTAAATCAGTTTCTTTCCAGTTTGTTTCTCTAAGTTAATGAACTTAGATTCCGGTTTAATGAGGTGAGGGGTCCTCCAATTCTTCTCCGGTCGGACCATCAACCGGTGCGATAAGCGCACTCCATGCACCCGCAGAACTCCCGCACATGCTATTTCCATCTCCCGCTGGCGGTGCCACGTCTTCTTCAAACGGGATGGTTCCTTCATAGGGAACCAACCCATCTTCAGATACAATTCCTTCCTCTGTATAGGCTAAAAACATACAAAGAATAAAGGAATGAGTTCTAAAGAACTCGGTAAGAAACAATCATATATCTCATCCATCATCCAAAAATACCATGATACAACAGTAATATGAATGAATGCAAAACATGAATGATGCTATGATTTCTAACTATGCAAGTCTCTAATAGCCGACATGCTTTAAGATAAACACCAGCCCTCCTCTGGGTAAGTCTCATCACTCGATCCGGCAAGGACCGGTTACCTCTGTAGGGATCCGGGGAAAAAGGGAAAGTCCACACTGCTCACAAACCATGGTTAGGGGTTAAGTCCACACTCTCTCACCACGACCATTGGTAATGAGTACTGGCGCATGTCCGGGTTTCTAATCCAATGCAAGGTCATAATGGTTACATGTCTACATGAAGTCCAGATACATCCCCTATGGCACCGACCAACTCGGTTCGGTATCCTTCGCAACCTAGGAGTAAGAATCCTCACGGGCCGGCTACCTCTGTTGGACTCTACTCCATAACCCTATGGTCATCCACATATCATTGGGGCGGATGCTCTCATGATTCCTCCCGACACCCGGTCCGGTCCTTGGACATCCATGAGCCCAACCCTAACATATGCAACCCTACCATTTCATGACCAACGGTGGACCACCAAGTCACATCACTTGTCATCACGGGTCACTCGGTTTCAATTCCCCTACCGAAAGGGTAGTAGCATGTGGGGTACCTAGCCATGCAATCTAGACTCATCCTAACAATGTCATCAATTAATCATGATAGTCTTGAAGGCATCGGCGGCTTGTGTCCCATTCCACGGCCTCCCGATAACATCAGCCAAGATATCCCAAAAGGAATACCCCAACTATCATAATCATATACCAACTACCACCATCTCATAACAATCACAAACCATAAAGTACACATGAAATCAAAGTAAACAGCAGTAGTATGACAGCATTATATATGAAACTACAGCGGTATATATTGGTCGGATTAAGAATAACAATTACTAAATCAACATGCTTTGAAGTATACATAAATAGATAAGATAGACTGTCCTTACTTGCATATCTGAAACGTCCGTAAAATGGAATCCAGTAATTATTAGTAGACTTTTCTTTTAAACGGTAATCACCTAAACACGGGGTTATTAGAATATATAAGTCACATAAACCAAATTGAATCAAAACCGAAATCTATTTGGTCACTTTGTTTACCGACCCGGTCGCTTGTGCCGGTCGCTTAGGTTAGCGACCGCCACTAGTGACCGCCCCAAAACTGTGAGCTTCAATCCGAAACTCGGGCTTCGATTACTCGATTTCAATCCGGTTTTCGAGTAATCTCATCCTAAGTCTCGAATTAAACACTCCCTAAGCCAAAAGGGTAAGAGAAAACAATCCCCTATCATCGGTGGGTTATCCCTAACCCTCTCCTTTATTGGATTTTCCATCTCACGAGCGGGTTCCGTTTATGGTTATTCCATCTCACGCAAATTAAAAAAAGGGTAAAGAATAACCAAGGGGGTAATCACGGTGACGAGGAAAAAGGGTAAAACCAAACTAACGGAGATAAGAGAGTAGAGAACGAAGGGTTAGTTCAATACCTCACACCGAGAAGCCGAGAAGAAGAGAACCGATCCTCCAAACCACCTGTCGGTACTCCGAGATTCTTTCGGATCTTCCCCGCAGCCGTCTTAACTCCCAAATAAGAAATAACGAATAAAGTAATCGTTAATGAGACGGAGTTTGCCTTTTATAGAAGTCCGGGGCAAAATAGGGCAAAATCCCAGCATGCCGGCGGTCGCTTGGGCCGGTCGCTTAGGTTAGCGACCGCCACTAGTAACCGCCCCATGTAATTTGCCATACAAGGGTGCTTTTACTAGGGGGTTGATACCCAAGGTCAACCTAGCCCTAAATAAGAGATGGGGGAGATCTTACCTTCATTCCGGACATCTCTGAACGACACTTGACTTCCAGAATTTCCCACACCAGCCAAGGCAGGCTTTTCAGACATAGGATCCAGATCCATGGGTCCTGGGTATGGATCATGGGCTTCAATCCGGATACTCCACAGGTTCACCCGACTAGACCTTCGGGTTCTCGGACCTGGAATACGGATCTCGGGTTAGAAATACGGGGGGTATTACAGAAGCACTTGTCCCGGTGGAGGTATTGGCAGAATCAAAGAGATATACTGACTTCAATGAAGAAGCAAATGAAGAAGGCTTGAAGAGTAATCTTGATCTAATAGATGAAGTACGAAGCATGTCAGAATACCGGAATCAAAGATATCAAAACCGAGTAGCTGGATACTTCAATGCTCGGGTAAAAAATAGAAGACATCGTGCGGGTGGCTTAGTGCTCCGCAAAGTTGCGGCTTCAGACCCAAGAAACCAAGGCAAGCTCTCACCCACATGGGAAGGGCCTTATCTCATCGAACAAGAGACGAAACCAGGAACCTACAAGCTAAAAAGCTTGGCCACGGGCGAGACAATTGATCGAACTTGGAATTCCATGAACCTTCGGAAATTCTATCAATAGAATTAGTCCAAATATGTAACACTTGCAGGTAAAGTCGAAAGACCATTTGATTTTCAATAAATCCATGTCTTCATTATTGACATCCTTTTTCTCAAGAAGAAAGTTATAGCGAAGAATATACAAGCATCTCTTAAAATTATTCAATGGCGTTACACTCGGGACCTCGCTCGGGTAGCCACTCGGGAGTTTTCCCCACCTCTTATGAAAGTCCAAGTGAGACTCTCATGAGATGGAATTATTCAATGGCGTTACACTCGGGACCTCGCTCGGGTAGCCACTCGGGAGTTTTCCCCACCTCTTATGAAAGTCCAAGTGAGACTCTCATGAGATGGAATTATTCAATGGCGTTACACTCGGGACCTCGCTCGGGTAGCCACTCGGGAGTTTTCCCCACCTCTTATGAAAGTCCAAGTGAGACTCTCATGAGATGGAATTATTCAATGGCGTTACACTCGGGACCTCGCTCGGGTAGCCGCCGGGAGTTTTCCCCACCTCTTATGAAAGTCCAAGTGAGACTCTCATGAGATGGAATTATTCAATGGCGTTACACTCGGGACCTCGCTCGGGTAGCCAGTCGGGAGTTTTCCCCACCTCTTATGAAAGTCCAAGTGAGACTCTCATGAGATGGAATTATTCAATGGCGTTACACTCGGGACCTCGCTCGGGTAGCCACTCGGGAGTTTTCCCCACCTCTTATGAAAGTCCAAGTGAGACTCTCATGAGATGGAATTATTCAATGGCGTTACACTCGGGACCTCGCTCGGGTAGCCAGTCGGGAGTTTTCCCCACCTCTTATGAAAGTCCAAGTGAGACTCTCATGAGATGGAATTATTCAAAGGCGTTACACTCGGGACCTCACTCGGGTAGCCATTCGGGAACATTTCCCCACCTCTCGTGAAAGTCCAAGTTAGACTCTCATGAGATGGAATTTCTAAGGCGTCACACTTGGGACCTCACTCTGGTAGTCGCCCTTAATAAAGGCAATGGCATCTCTCGGAGAACCAGGCTGGGGGCTTCTCGACTCGACGAGACTTTAGAGAAATGATGGCTATCATTCAAGACGACGCATTGGAATTTCTTCAAAAGAAAAAACCTTCAAAGAGGTATGAGAAAAGCATTCCATACACTCGAGAAACCGATTGCACGGAATGGGGGACTCTGTTGTGGGGAGCTAGAGTCCTGAGTCCCCATCTCGGGAGAGAAAGGCACCCCCGTGGGCGGGTGCATCTCATCCTTGAAGAATGTCCCGAGGGCCTCATTCGGGAGAGATACCTCCCTCTTGGGCAGGCTCGTTTCTTCGTTGGAGAAGGTCCCGAGGGCCTCATTCGGGAGAGATACCTCCCTCTTGGGCAGGCTCGTTTCCGTTGGAGAAGGTCCCGAGGGCCTCATTCGGGAGAGATACCTCCCTCTTGGGCAGGCTCGTTTCTTCGTTGGAGAAGGTCCCGAGGGCCTCATTCGGGAGAGATACCTCCCTCTTGGGCAGGTTCATTTATTCGTTGGAGAAGTGCCACACTTGGAAAAATATATATCTATATCCAACTCTACTATTTCTCAGAAGACTCTCTTGACTAAGTCAAGAAGAGTTAGTTACGCATAAACACTCAGCATATCTATTCCGAGAATTGGGGAGGTGAGTCAGCATAATGGCATTATCAGGTGCGACAAAGAAGGAGCCGTTATTCCACTACTCCACTCATTTCTCAACTATCGATCCGGAACTTAAGGAATCGCCGCCTCCAGGTAACCTCTATATAAACCCACCTCCTACATGGAGAAAGGTACGAGAACTTTCATCTGAGTACTTACTCATTACGTTCTTGAGAACTCTCTCAAGAACCATTATTGTTGCCTAGGCTGATTTGAGCGTCGGAGGCGGTTCCCCGGCCAAAACTAGGCCGAACCGTTCTTGCTTTCTTTGTGTGTGCAGGCATCCCAGTTATTCCAACTTGGTTGGAGAGCTCTTAAGGTGGTCATCTCAATATCCGGCTCTCGAAGAAGTTCTAGACGCAACAGTTAGTATTATTCTTTTCTTTTTTTATAGTTCTAATACTCATTTCATCTGCTACACCTACAAAATGGTCAATAAATCATGTTATAGTGGAGTGCATTTCAAATTTTCATAGCTCAATAATCAATTTATGTTTAAATGGTTTGAAGTATGATTATTTTTCAGTCGAATAAATAGCTTAAGGGATGTAATCATTCCTATTGATTGCATGGCTGAAGTTAGGAAAAATTGTCATTCAAAGATGATGATTTTACTATGTAAATAAATTATTTTTCTTTTAAAACAAATTATCTTTTAGCAAAAACGACTAAAAATAAAAACCCTTCATTGAAGTTAATAATTATTGTATTCCACCCATCGTTGCAATATCAAATTTGTAAACTAAATATATGTAAGTCTAGTAAAACTCATGCAAACCAAAAAACTGATCCTTGAACCAATAAAATCATGCCTCTTTTTTTTGACAGTTAGGTTCATGGATCTTTCTATATCCCATAGTTTTGGGTCATGAATTGAGCCAAGAATAATAAACTCGTCTACCCATCCTTTATATTGTCGTTGTATAAAATCAATTTTTCCTAGGTAAACTAGAAAAATATTTATGTTTCAATAATAAAGGTAAATAAATAGTTAATTATGGATAAGAGAGATTGCATTATACCTTCATCCATTTAATTTTCTCCACTATCTCAAGTTGCAACAAATCTGCAATACTAACATTTTCTTTTTTTCTTGTTTTTCCGGTTAGTATTTTTAATTTATTTCCATCAAACTAGACGAGATTTAAATGTGAAGTGCCTAACAATATAAAATGTGTGATAAATGGTTAACTCTTCACATGATGATTATGATAATGATATGGTTTAAGAAAGGGAATAATTACTGTTGCCCCCTTGATAGTTTGATTTTATTACTAATAAAACCCTGTTATTTACGAAATTATTGTTGCCCCCTTCCTTATAACGGTGTTAAGTAGCCGTTAAGTTTGAATATGTAATGTCTAATTTGTCTTTCATTAAAAGTAAGAAATCAAAGACGATGCTACCCATTTATAAAAACCAGATTAAATGTCAATTTTACCCTAAACTTCATTTATTTTGAATTAATGAAATGGGCAAAATCCAAATCCGATTTGGTTTTCCACCCTCACTAATCTTCATTTATCTTGAACTAAAGAAATGGGCACAATCCAAATCCAATTTGGTTTCCCACCTTCACTAAACTTCATTTATTTGAAAATATTTTAGGTGATATTCAGTTTCCAATTTGAGTTGAATTCGATTTTCTTTCATCTTCGGTTTCTATTTGAGTTTTATTTAATCATTCTTTCTTTATTTGGTGGTTTTTTTTCAATAAAGCAAATTATAATTATTTTTTTGTTTACAATTAATTAAGGGTACTATTGTAACTTGACAAAAGGGTAAATAAGTAAAGAGATAAGTATAAGGGTATTTTGGGATTTTTGAGAAAATATAAAGATGTCATATCATCAATAAACTATCGGAACTTAACGGTAGGGGGGGCAATATTAATTGTAGATAAAGTTGAAAGTTGTATTAGTAATTTTGAAAAGTACAGGGGATACAATAGTAATTAAATCAAAGTACAGGGGCCAATAGTAATTATCCCTCTAAGAAAACATGAAATACTTTTTCCAAAACATGAAAGATTTTTTCTAATACCCCTGTCACCTTATTATATAGTGTTTGTATATTTACTTTCTCATTTTTACCTTCGTTGTTTCATGATATGTAAGGGCAACTATACGAGGTAGCTAGGGTTTTTTTTCACATACAATTAAAATGCCAATCTTCACCCTCGATATATCCTCATGACACGGCTTCTAAAAGCATACGATTTCAACTTTGACTTTTTAACTATTTTTCTTAGCTAATTGCCACTTTCCCAAGTACTGGCATCACCTTTGAGTTGAGATGCCTTACTCGCGAGGGTAGATGATTGTATTCCTCTCACACCCTATCACATATTTAGGAAGGGGACCATGATTCACCTTGTTGTTGCTCAAAGGTGGACCCTTTCCCTCCCTATATGAATGGTGGAGGGGTGTGAAGGGAACATAATCTTCTGCCCCTGTGAGTAGAGGATTTGGACTCGCCACCTCCTCAAGCATTATAATGCACCACCAAGCCAATAAGTAAGGCACCGAATTAGGTCTCCTAGTTCTAATAGAATTATTAGATTACCACATGGCATTTTTTCAATAAGTAGACAAGATTGCCCATCACAGTGAGTCTAGATTAGGTACCTATATAAGGTACCTATATAAGAACATTTCTCTTTCCATTAAAAGATTAGCTCAATTAGCAATAAGTCAACTCCTCTTAATAAAGAGATCATGGGTTTGACTCTCTCCGTTGCTATATATGGTAGTCTTTCCCTTTCCTCCTCCCTTATATGTAGAAACTCCTTATACCAAAAAAAAAACAAACAAAAAAAAGCATTTCTTGCAGTTTTCAACCGCACAGATGGAATCCATATGGGAAACCCATCTGTTTTTGAAGCCGGCAAGTTTGTATTAGTGGGGGGGAGAGAATATTACTAATATAGGTGCCGCCAGATAAGTGCAAACCCAAGACATCTCCATGGGAATTTGGACTTTTAAGCACTTAAGCACTTAACTAACCCACCATTAGCAGGAAACCCATCTTTCATGGACAGAAAAATGATTCTCACACAAAAAGCCATGTTGGCCATTGAGCCGTGGTCATTTGCTTGCAGAAGAACAATTACATGTCTTAGTGGGTGGGGACTAGGCGGTCACTTTCTTAGTGAAGTGCTTCTTATAAATCGTCTCTGATCAACCTCTCACATCAGAATGAAGGAATCTTTGAACCGATCCCCTCTTTCAAACTTTCTCCCTTGGAGATTCCTTTGTTGATTGGGTTGTGACCTAATGCTCAATTCAACTATTGTATTTAATGAGGGTATGCTGTTAGAGAAGGGCCCTGTTTGAGTGTCTTTGATGTTTTGGAAACGTAATCATAGATCATAACAAAGTGTCAAAGCGACTCCTAAAATGTCAGTAATAGAATTATGTTGCTCTGGCCTCGGTTCTCATCACATTTGTGAAAGATTTCTGTTTGTTTCCCTTAACAAAGCTATATCACAGAACACAACTACCGTACTGAAGAACATAGAACTTGAAACCATCAGAAAGTGGCATGCCATGAACTTGGAAAACGCAACAAAACACAGAAAGGTATTATTGTTTGTGCACATATAAATGCAAAAGAAAGTCATCATCTCTTCTTTTATAAACTCTAGGCTGCGAGTCATCGTCTTTATACAAAGTTGTGAGCTTTTAAATACACAATAGATGCTCCCCTTAAAGATGCTGCATAGGCGGAACAGTATACATCACCTAAATCTTATCTATAACTGAACAAAATTTAAATTCAAAATGTTCCATAAGCACCAATTCCATCAAAATAACCAATGGTGTCAGTGTTGTACAATAATCAAGCAAGATCGTCTGCTTAACGCCAGAAAGGAGATGCTTAATCTGCTTTTAAATTTAACAGAGACGCCTAATAACACTTCAATTTGTGCCACTGCAAAAATTCTGCATGTCAATATCCGCTGTGCATGCTTCAGACTGCAAATTATCTACAAGATTAGGAGAAAAACTACCAAAAACTACAGTGAGTATAGTACCTAGTTTGCAGCACGAAAATTCCTGCTAACAGAATCATAGCTGGGGACAAGATCCACTGCAGATTCAGTTGTACAAAAGGAACGTCAGTGAGCTGAGCATCTAATGCATCAATTTATACTGATCTGTGACTCCCACAGTAGATGGTAACAAACAGAAATTTGGCATAGTTCCCAGCCAAAAACAGAAAGTTCAAGAAACTAACCATGCATCAGATTGGTATAGTGAAGAATGCCTTTTGGTGTAATACATGACATTCTCTTACTAGTATTACTTGGTGTTGAATAGCAATTGGCATATTAAGATTTTTGAACTCTAATTCAGTTTTTGTCTGTTTACAATCAGTCTAATTATGCTGATCATAAAAAGTAATACATAATAATACATAATAAAAGACTACAACAGATGACACTATCTTGAATGAGCTCCCAGTTCCTTAATGGACCATATACGAAGGACTTCTTTCAGCCAACTATCTGCCTCATGGCCAGCTCAAATGGGGCTCAAATGTTGTGGGCAGCATGGCCCAAAGTCCCCAACTCACATCTCAAATCAAATTTGCGATGGGGAAAAAGCTAAGGGCTTTGTAGGAGTACCAGTTGGCATGAATGACATACAAGGGGATGATGAATTACATGGAACAGGGGCGGGGGGATGGAACCAGGCTATAAAATCTGATATGTGGCTAATTCAGAGACCATTGTCTTTCAATCAAATAGTTGGAATCGCCATATGACCTTGTAAGGACAATCAGCACGGCCTGCAGGAAGCCCCTCCACAGAGGTTGCATAAAAGCATTTTTTTTTTTTCCATCTTGAATAAAGAAGCACTAATACGGTTGATATGATGGATAAGAATTTGTTATGTGTGTTTATGTTCTTCCATTTTTAGACTTTTTATGGACCTTAAATATCCTCTGTACCATATAATGTTATAGTGAAAAGACGGTGAATAAGGAAATTACCATCTCCCAAAGAGCACATCGTTAGTGGTGAAGACAGAATTTTATGCACAAATCTACTAAGATCACCAAGAGAGATTTCATCCACAGCCATCAAAAAATGCTCCACGGGTTTCCTGTGAAACATTCCCAGGAATGATGAAACTATTGAAAACCACTATGAGCAGGACATAAACATGATTAGAGCACACTTCACTTATCTCAGATGAATGAAGTAATGTAAAGCAATATAAGAGCTAGATACATTCGGTCCATGGTGCTTATTTTCTATACAGCAGTCAATACACGTCAATGGGAATGGGAATAGCAAAAGGATAATCTTGTGAAGGATAGTCAGCATAGAAATATCATCATTGAACAGAACAAATTCAAGGAACAAAGAATTTCACATAAGATGAGAATGTCCACCCTCACTCTTCCAGCCCACATGGATGCACAAACAAGCATGTATTTGTGTGGGGGAAAGAGTGATTGCCCCAGAAATCACGAACCTGGGGTTCAAAAAAATGGGGGCTAAGGATTGCATTAATCAGAACTTACAGGCAGCCATAGGTCAGTATTTGTCTTCCAATATCCTCCGTAACAATTGTCTGTACAAGCAGAAAAGGTAAACAGAAAACAAGGAAAAATGACACCCATGCAGAAATGTGAAATCTATAAAATGTTATAAGTATCTGTAATTTCCCTTACTCTAGATTCCAAATTAAACAAAATAGCAGATTTTGTGGAATTTTTGGCTCTTTGAAGTTCCAATTCAGTAACTGAAATTTGAAAAACAAGCAACTATCAGATTTTAAAGAAGCAATCGGTTGAGATAGAATTCAGCATGCTGAACCAAAAATGCTACCTTGTCCAGGAGTAGCAACTGCGATAAGTTCATCAACTGCAACCTCCACCGCTTTCTTCACAAAAGCTGGTTCCTGTATTAGAATTGAGGTAACAGTAAGTAGGTAAAAAGTCCCCAAAAACAAAAACAAAAAAACAAAAAAACAAAAAAACAAAAAACAAAAAAAAAAAAATCAAAACAAATAGAAATTTGATTCCCTTTCTGGGAACAAGTGGTCTATTTTGTGTGTCCCATATCTCAGATTCTCAGGATTGTCAGGTGTTGACCTAGACGGCTTCCAAGGCGACCAGGCTCTTAAACCGCTAGCCTCATTGCACATAGAGAAGATGAATGTAATCCTACCTAATCTGCTGTAGCCTGTAGCAGTACCATACCAACAAGTAATGATGTCTTATTTTCTAATAAAAGCATCATGCATTACCATGGACTATGTGGTATTGTTTTATCACTCACTCACATGATTATCCATTCTGATGGTTTTAACGATGCAAGTAGACATATGATATGTTAGACACTTAGAGGTTTGCATTATATTTGCACCCCCCCCCCCAACTTGTGTCGCAGAACTTCCCTTGGGGACTATTTCTTTTAGAAATTGTTCCAGGTTAAACTCCAACACTAGAGAAGTATCATTGGCTAGTGTAGGAGGTAGAGGCACACGTGTGCATGTGATGACTATGCTTATGGGCACTAGAGACTTAGTAACTACAGTTCTCATTATTTGCTTAAATCATATCTGCTAGTAACTCATTTAGTTGGACGCCATGTAATAGTGCTTTGGATGTAATAAGACAATAGATAATGCTCTGATATTAGTTGTGAAAACCTTAATTGTTATTAATTTAATTTCTTTCTGTTGCTAATGATTCATAAATTCTCTTCATGCCATTGATGTTGATATCTACAGTGTAGATGTGAGGTTGGCCCATATCTAGTAACAGTGCTTTGGATGTAATAAGACAATAGATAATGCTCTGATATTAGTAATTTAGTTGTGAAAACCTTAATTGTTATTAATATAATTTAATTTCTTTCTGTTGCTAATGATTCATAAATTCTCTTTATGCCATTTATGTTGAGATCTATGGTGTAGATGTGAGGTTGGCCCATACCTATGCAATCTTGCATTGTGTGGGCGCCAGTGTAGCATAATAATTGCCTTGAACCTGGTAGTTCGGGTGGGTGTGACAATTTAAACCCTAATATGAAGTGACTTAATTCAGATTGGAGGAAACAAAAAAGAGACAGTGGCACCTAAAATGACCTCAGGAGAAGTGAGAAAGATGCATAAGTTAGGCCTTGTACCAACTACCAAGTATCAACTCGAATAGAGCTGGTTGAGGGCATTCAATTTAACCATCCACATTTAGTTGGGATATGGCTGAGTTGTTCCTCACATGAGTTCCCAATCATGCTAGTAATATGCACACGGATCAATCTTTGGTCTCCTTTCTTTGATAATCTGTAATAAAAGTCATTTTTATTAATATTGGACACTTCCAACAGATCTATGGCCTTCACAGAGTCCTTTCTGTCCAAAACTTAACTATTTTACAAAATTACAGAAATTTCAGAAATAAATACAAGGTTTTGGCAAAAATTTTGGATTACTGAAGAATTTTATTTTCAGACTTGACCAGAACATTTTAGTTTCAGGTGCGACTGAAACTTAAACCTCAGACCTGACCCTGCACCAGCCTTAGTTTAGGGAAAAGATAATGAAATCCCTTGAACCATGCCTTGCACCCAGACTTGTTTTAGTTTAGGGGAAGATAACAAAATCCGTTATACCTCAGTTGGAAGATCCCAACCCACTAGATTTCAGAAGAAGACAATATTATGAACTAACGGAACAGCCCCAGATAGAATGAAATTGCAAAGCATGAATTGTGTGGCAAGCCCAATGGTTGGGAGTAAGGGTATATTGGTTTGAGTTGTTGAGCATTCCCCCGAGAACAAACATTGTATCCAAAGGGGGAGAACACTATTTATATTAGAAATGATATAACATAAAGTGAATGTTTTCTATTGAAAGGGCTCAAACAAACCAATGATACTCATTGAAAGAGATGCAACATGGAACAATAGTTGCCTAAATCAAGTATTCACATTAATGAAATAGGAATAAATTGACACAACATGCAAACAGAAAGGGCACCGAAAGATAATACCGTTGTTAAATGAATGCCAAAAAGGCCGCTGTCATTATACACAGAACTAAAAGCCTCGAAGGACTCAACTTCTGGGTATTTATTTAAGACCCGGAGATCTGAACCATCAAGTAAATCAGATTAACATCACATGCTATGCAACATATAAATTCAATATGCACGTATTTGTTTGCATGTGCAAGTCTTTGAGTGTCAATTGTGTGCATGTATGAGAAAAAGTCTAAA
Source organism: Hakea prostrata (assembly GCF_041222555.1). Taxonomy (NCBI): domain Eukaryota; kingdom Viridiplantae; phylum Streptophyta; class Magnoliopsida; order Proteales; family Proteaceae; genus Hakea; species Hakea prostrata. Next base: position 40,026,764 of record NC_142607.1, read on the forward strand.
TAAAAAATAGTTTCTAAACCCAAGAAAAAGAAGAAATAAAAGAAAAGTAAATACAAGATAACATATAACTTAAGGGTACAAAATCTACAACCACTGCCAATACAGTTTGTGGCCCTACGAGCGTATCAGTGTACAGAAGGAAAAAAAATTAAAAGCTTACACAGATAAAGTCAAATGATATTACTCACGCTTGTTTATTTCCTTTGGGAGGGCAGGGAGACAAAGGTTAAGAATTCCTTGCAAAGCACTATGCTGAAGCTTTCCAACTAAATCATTGATCCTACTACCCAAAAAGGCCCTACTCAACCAAAGCCACACCTGGCGCCTACAACGGAGTCAAGTAAAGGGTAAGGTTTCCTTTTTCCTTTTTCACAAATACTGAGAGCTAAGGGGGCATGAGAAAAAAATTAGGTGGCTGAAGTCCTCAGGTACTGTTCCAACATAGTACATGAGGGAGAAACGGGGATGTGCAGGTGGAAGAGACAGGAAAGGATGCCAAGGCAAAGTCCGGTTCTTCAATGTGGAAAGTATGACAAGGGATGTCACCAAACCAGACAATATTGGGCCAGAGAACTAGGAGGCATGGAGTCTTCAGAACCCCAACCTGAGGAAGAGTTAAAGATACCTGAAGGGATGTAAGACAGGTAACCTTTTTCAAGCCAGAGGGAGAGAGACACTGAGACTTGGGTGAGACAATGGAGGCTAGGGTGATGAATGTGTGTGGATGGGTGACGGTTTAGGGACATCAGAGGAGTATACCAAACGAGCCAATGTTGTTAGATAACTCCAAGGAGAAGTCAGCGATCCAGCCAAACGTATACAGAATTCTCATTGGCGATCACAGAGGAAGCAGCTGCAAAGGCTAAGGCACAAAGGAGCGAGGTGCTGACAGGTTGGGGAACTATCCAAAGGAGGTCATGCTTAACAAGATAGTAGCTACATACAATTCATTTCATAATCTGAGGTTGCTCAGCTCAGCCTTATCCCAACTAAATGAGACCACCTACTTCAATCCTTTTGCTCCAGTCAGCTCTATTAAAAGACATGCCCATTACTAGTCGTCAGCTATGCATGTCTTTCCTCACCACCAATGTCCGAAATTTCGCCCCACGTTGGGGTTTCAGTGGTTGGCAAAACCACCAAAACCCCGACAGGTCGGCAACATTTCGCCAACATTTGGGGGGGGGGGGTTGGGTCAAATTTTGGATTGGAGGGTTAACGCTTACCATAGGCATTTCTGTCATATCTTGTGATTCCAATTACAAGAGTCAATCAATCTTCACGTACTATATGCATTTCCATCATATCTTGTGATTCCAATTCCAAGAGTCAATTAATCTTCTCTTACCATATGCACTAGTCATATCTTGTGATTTCAGTTACAAGAGTCAATTAATCGTCAATTAATCTTCTCTGATCATATGTATTTCCATCATACCATGTGATTCCAATTACAAGAGTCAATCAATTTTCTCTTACCCTATGTATTTCCATCATATCTTGTGATTCCAATTACAAGAGTCAATCAATCTTCTTTTACCATATGCATTTCCATCATATTTTTGGATTCAATTGCAAGAGTCAATCAACCTTACCTAATGCATTTCAATCATATCTTTGGTTTCTAATTATCTTGCCAAGTATGCTCCCATCTACAATTGATTGGCTCCTATAATTGGAAACCAAAGATGGAAAACACTAAAAAATAAACCGAAATTTGCCCAAAAATGGGCAAAATTCACTGAAAAATCGATTATAAAGGGTGAGAAATTGCTGAATTTATCACGATAATTTGAGAAACTGGTGATATTTCAACCTTTCGGCTATATATCGCCGATTTGTCACAAAAATAGTTTCGCCTACCCATTTCGTTTCTCCACCAAGCAACATGGCGCCAAAACTTTGTACCATGTTCAGCACTTCTCCTAGAGTCATTTTAGGCCCATCTAACAGAGAAGGTTCAACTAAGAACACTCTAGAGTGGGATTAGTACTATGTTGCAGTAGAACACCAAACACCTAATTGACTGAAAAACAAATAAAAGCAGATAAATGATAGAAGGGGGTCAGGAGGGGCTGGCTAACTAGTAATAGCATTGGGGCCTGTCACGAATAACTGCCTCAGCTGTTGAAAATTTAATCTAGGGTATCCAAGCCTGGGCATCTCAACCTTCTCAGCCTTTTCTAGGACAATCATTGTCAAACATCGACATTACTTCATTCATTCAATTGTGTGGAACCCACTACTATAGACTCAAGGCTTGAGCAAAATTAGAAACAATATGAACAGGAAATATCCAGAAGAGCTAAGACTTGAGTTAATTGAAGATAACTATAATAGAGTCTCTAACTCAAATAAGCACCTAAAATACAAACTCTAATTTAGAGATATAACTAACAAAATAGAAAAAGATCTAGGCCAAAGTAGAAACTAAGGCCCTCTTTGGTACAGTTCAAATTTATGATTATTTGACTTGTAAAAATAAATAGATGTATTTGGTATGATTTATGACTCCCGTTTCTCATTAAATAAATCGAATTTAAACATAAATTCATGAATAGATCAAGGGTTGTTTATGATTTATCACCATAAACTGTTAAATTTTGTTTATGTGGGAACCATTAACGAACATGAGCAGAATTACAAATTAAGTAGGAGTAAAATGGTAAGATTAAAAAAAATTAGAACAAAACCTGGCTTTTCACTCTCTCAACCTCCACCTTGCTCCCACCTCCACTTTAATAATATCTTAGGCTCAAACCAAAAGCAGACCATATATATATATATATGGGCAAAGCAAAGGCAACCCAAAACCAAATTGATGATACATAATATATTATTCACCCAACTGTACCAACCTATTTCTTGTTACATAATATATTACGTTCAGCAGTAACCAACCGATAATTGTTTATCAATCATAACAAATTACTATAATTGGCTATTCATAAATAGGTCATGGACATAAATATAAATTATACCTAAATTAATAGCAATCATAACAAATTACTATAATTGGCTATTCATAAATAGGTCATGGACATAAATATAAATTATACCTAAATTAATAGAAGCTTCAAATAGAATATTCCAACAGTATCCAGCATCTAATCTTCACATATCAGCTCCCATATCACTATTCACATGAGCCGTAACTCAGATACTGTTCATGCGCACAAGAATTTATTTTTTTTTTTAATTTCACCTTGATCCCTTCTCTTCTTCATGCGTTCACTAGGTGGGGGCTTGTTCTTGTGGGTACACATGGATATCTTATATCACTACCTCTAGCTCTTTTAGCTCCTTCAATCTAAATCAAATAACCCCTCATGAAAGACCATTCAAAGGGCACCATTGTGCATGTTATCCCACTTTAAATCATGGTAGAAGATCTCCCTCTCAAACAAGATCTTGACCGAGATGGTGAGATCTCGGTCGAGACATACCATTTTTTTTTTCCAACTCAGTGGCCCATCTCAGTGGGTTTTAGGGTACCGATTGGGCTTAAACTTGGTATTTAACCTATTTAAGGCCTTCTTTGAACACATTGGTGGCCTTGGATTGTGAAAAAACAACCCTAAGTATGATTTCTAAGTCTACTCATAGTGTGAAACCGAAATACTATAAGATTAGGGGAGGGAAAAGTTATATAACATGTAATAAAGAACTTTGAAGGCATATAAATGAAAAGCAAGCATATCACATACATCAAATAACTTAAATGTCATCATAATTCCATCCATATAAGCATCACAATCTCGACTTTCAAGAATAGAATGATAAAATTATACAATCATTAGAAGTTTTGTATAAGTCATTAACATATAAGTTCATAAGACAAGCAGAGAATGATTAATTTTCCTTTGATGTTATAGATGTGCTAAAAGTAGTTGTAAGTGAAAATCCAACTGAAATCCGCAAAAAAATGGGGCAAAATTGAGAGTTCCAAGGAGATATGGCGAGATTTAGGGCAAGCTATGGCAAGATGTAGCGAGATATGGCAAGATATAGCAAGATGTAGCAAGATGTGGCAACATATGGCTAGATCTCGAGTGAGATATCCCATTTCACAGAACTCAATCTGTATCTCATCTCAATTTATGAAAAAATCGAGATATCTCAGGAGATCTCCCACCATGGCTTCAAATGACTTTTTCACAATTTATCATGCATTGGAGCTACTCCTATATTAGTCATTGACTTTATTTATCTTTTATAGCTTTACAACTTACCCACCTCAACATCATATTTCAGCTACATTGAGTTTGTTTATACCTAGCACCACACAATATTGTTGGTGGTCAATTGTATAATTGTCCTATAAAACTTTCCTCTAAGCTTCAAGGGAACATGTCAATTAGACAACACTCCAGACGCATCTCTACACTTCATCCACCCTATTCTAATTCTTTGTGCAACATCCTATGTTTCTTTTATTAAAATAAGCCTTGGGTTGGGTTATATAGGTGTTGGGATCATCAGGCATTTCATCCCATTTCATCCCGTAGGGTTACTTGGTAATCAATCAATTTAATCTGCATAAATTATGGCTGAAAAAAAAAAAAGGAAAAAGGGATTTACTTCATTGGTTAAGAATACTGTTTTAAGTCTTTTTCTTCATTATTTTGGTTTCCTTGTCTGTTTATTTTGCCCAATGATCTGGATTGTGTAAAGCATTCTCTTTTAGTGTTTTCAGTCTGTTTTTGGGTCCTCTATGTAAGTTTACAAGGGGCTACAACCTTTTACATATGTTAAATTAGTGAGATTGAAAGGGAGTGTCTTTTTTCTTTTTTTCTTCTGTTTTTTTTTTTTTTTTGGCCCCTGGGGGTTCTAAATAACTTTCTACTTCGCTCTGTGAAAATGTGTATTGAGATGCCACTGATGAGAGACTCAAGTCTTAGAAAGGATACTCCTTCCTTCTCTTTTATTTTCCTGTGCCGAAAGTGAACCAACCAAAGTATTTACTGCTGCTGGACCTAAAGTTTCAAACCTTCTTGTAGATTGTTTATCACTCGTCAGTTGTGACAGATTTACATTAGTTATTCTCCTATATATTTTAAAACCTGTAGGAATATCTACAATTCCAAATAAGGAGGCTCAAATATTTTCCCCTGGTTTTGGGTGGATTGGGTTATTCAAGACAATTGACCTACACCCAATCCCAAACTCCAGCAGAGGTTCATCCCATGCCCCCCCCCCCCCCAAAAAAAAAAAAAACTTCTCCGTACACAAACTGAAAAAACTTGGACAGGTTCAGGTGGAAAGTCAGGCAAATATATCCAAGTACCGCCACTAGTTCCTATAACTAGGCAGGATAATAAATAATGGTGTACTAAATCTTCAAACCCAGATTTCTTGCCTCTAGGGCTATGATCTGTGAACAGATGCTACTGCTTTTAAAAAGAGAGGAATAGAAAACCATCCATATCCAATTGGTTGGATAAGGCTAGGAAAGTTGAGAGAAATTCTTGGACCTTAAGAGTGTTATTACAGTCTGAGGACTGTTATGCTTTCCTATCAGTCAATTGCTTTTGAAATGCCAAATAAGAATATTAATAACAATGTTTTGATTGTTAAGCTGGACTTGGAACATGTAAATCCATGGTCAAATATGTGATTAATTTTAGTTCAGCAATCAAGAAAGTGAAAAATGCACAACTAAAATATTCGCAGAAAGCACTAGCATCGCCATTTGTACATGCAGCATAGAGGATAAACTGACAATGAATTGGGGGGGGGGGGGGGGGGGGGAGCCTCCTTCAATAAAGTATTTTGAGCATCACTATGTCAACAACTCACATAATCGAGACTGCGTCCCTTTCCCCGGGCCACCATGAGAAAATGAACCACCACCACCCATAAGACTCTGTCACAGAACCAGTGGTAAGAACCCTCAAAGCCAGACAGAGAACAAGAGAAATAAACAAGAATCTCAAAAAAGAGACTTTTGTGTTTCAAAGCCAATAAAAGAAAAAGAGAGAGAGAGAGCAAGAAAGAGAGAAGAATATGCTAAGAAAATAGAGGACCTGCAAAACAGTTAAGGCTGTTGCGTCTTTATCTTGACGCCAACCTCCTGGAACTTCAAAAGCCAATGCAACGTGAGTTATCTGTACAAGATCAATAACCAGTCAATAAATAAAGCAACAAAACATTGAACTAATCACCAGGTAAGATCGAGTATAAATAGAAAGCAACACAAACCCAAATTTACCCCTGAGTTTACTTTATGCCTGAGTTCTCCACCAACATATTCTGTTTTTGGAACTGCTTTTGGATGACCACTCTTTATGTCATTCAACATAGGTTCCGCAATAGCCAATAATTGTTCATGATCTACCCCATATGCTGCCAAAACCATGCGCTCAGCAGTGTAATTTTCCTGTTTATTTGTTGTGTTAGTAAATATTTGACAAGCTCAATAAACTATGCATTTACTGTAAATTTAAGTCCACAAATTTTGTGATCTTGCGTTCAGATAAATGCCAATCTCATGTTACTCAATTCAGGGAAGCTCAACAAGTTGTTCACTTTTTGTACCCGTACTTATTTTGTATACTTGCATTCAAAATAACAGCTAAAATGAAGGCCAAACAGAACTAACATTGTAGAACTTTTGAATCGCAGATCTGTCTATTTTCTTGAACATTAACTCAGGGGACATAACTGGATTTGCCAATGCACCCGAATAACCAGTACCATGAAGAGTTTCCAAGAGTAACTGTTGAGGATTGTTAGCCATTAACTCAATTTCTGCTTTGCCTTTAGCAACCTGCATCATCAATACCTCCATATCTTAGAACAACGAACGGGGCAAAATTAAGAACTGGAATAGCATGTTTTAGTCATAGCATTCCACAAAAGTGTGCAAATAATAATAGCATAATGATTCGCTGAGGCCACAGAAAAGTGTCAGAAAATGACAACCGGTGATTACATCATTATCCAGTCCTACATGGTTTCAAGTCGACCACAAGTTTTTCCTACAATAAAGGATAATCATGAATAATATATACTCAAAAGCACCAATACCTGCTCTTTGAGCTCACTGCGAAGAAACAGAGGGTTTCTAATGCAGTCAACTAGTAATTCAACTGCCTCTGGGAGGTAGGTCTTTATTGTGTTGTAAGAGTAGCTCATCCGTTCCCTTGAGGCAGATGCACTAACATTGGATCCAGTTGCTTCAATTTCATGCACAATGCGACTCTGACTGCGATTTTCTGTGCTTTTGAAAGCCATTCGTTCCAGTAGATAAGTAACACCTTGAGATTTCTCATCCTCATATATGGACCCAGAGTCAACAAATAGTCCCAGACAAGCACCAGGGCCCTGTCATCAAAATGATTAATAGTACATCATAAAATGAGCAAAACTTTTAGTTTTGTTAACACATTTTGTTCTTCATATTCCAAATAACAAGCTAAAAGTTTTCAAGTAGATTCTTTTCAACAAGTAGCAACATAAATTTTTGAGAACAGTGGAAAATTTATTCGATACCGGCAAATCCTCAGATGCAATCTTCAGACCATTTGAAAGCTCAGTGATCCTAGTAGGGAATCTCTCCGAATAGTGCGGAAGACAGGGAGGAAGCCTCTGTTCAGGAAGAGAATTTACAAGTGGAGGAAAACGTTCAGCATAACTGCCCTTAATCCACGAAGATGAGTAACCAGGCAGAACTTCTTGAAGTTGGTTACATGCAACCCAGTCAGCTATATATCTGTTGTGGAAAATTCTAGTTTCACGAAGCTACAAAGATATTTTCCAAAGAAAAAAAAATTAGTTTTAACATGAAATAAAACTGTTACATGTAATATGAAATTGTCAAGAGGTTCGACCAAGACAGCTAAACACAACATTAGACAAGACAAGAAGGAGAGACAGGGAGGGGGGAGAGAGATAGAGAAGAGGAAAATAAGACTATTACTCAAATAAAAGTTTACAATCTGCATTGTAAAACTATAGAACCATGGAAGCACTCTACAAACCATGATCATGAGTTCGCAACAAACTCTATTCCCAGAAAATTTGTGATAGCAGAGACATACACACATGATGTTAGACATTTTAAAGTTATAAATGAATCTTAAGAGCTGACCTTTTTTTTTTTTTTTTTTTTTTTTTGTGGAAATAAAAATTGTCATATATTTCTACATTCATCATTTATGGAACTCATAAAACTGCTAATATATCATGCTCTAACGTGTGAAAGAAACCATAAGCAAGATTAACATTTTGCTTCAATCATTAGGTGATAAGGAAATGCATGGAATTGCACTATTAATGCAAGAGTCAACCTTGTAATTTATGGCACAAGACTGAATGCGATGAAGAGAAAGAAAGAAGAGGAGTTGCAGAAAAACAGAGAGAAGAAGAATAAAGACTGAGAGAAGCCTCTATAGACTCAAACCAAACATCTCTAATATTTATAATATAGGAGCAGACTCGCAATCGAACTCAAAAAACAGAGAAGGAAGAATCCAATATGGACTCTAAGACTAAAGATCTCAGCTCAAAGTTTAGTGCCTGGCGCTAAATCTCGAATCTATTTTATGTTGCCCAAAATGCCCTCCAACATTCCCCCTCATGCTAAAGAATAAAATCAAACATTCCCAACTTGTTACAAATATACCTCACTCTTTCTGCCCACAAATATCTTATAAATAAGTCAGCCAGTTGTTCTCCAGTTTGCATATGATGCGAAGAGATCAGTCCCTGTTGAAGCTTCTCTCAAACAAAAGCAATCAAATTCTATATGCTTTGTACACTCGTGAAAGACAGGATTCAATGCTATGTGAATTGTTGTCTGATTGTCACACCACAGAGACATAGGAGACTCATGACTAAAGCCAAGCTCACCCAAGAGCAGTTTGATCCACATTAGTTCACAAGTGACAAATGAAATGGCCCGGTACTTTGATTATGCACTAGATCGAGCGACTTTGTTTGCTTCTTACTTTTCCAAGACACAAGATTTCCTCCAACAAAGGTACAATAGCCTGTAGTAGACTTTCTATCACTTGGTGCAGCAGCCGAATCTACATGAGAAAATCCTTTCAATTCTCCTATGACCATGATCTGTATAGAGGAGCCCATGTGCAGGAGCTTTCTTAAGATATCTCATTATGTGCACAACTACATCCCAGTGAGTGTTACGAGGGCTAGATATAAACTAACTCACAACACTAATTGGAAAAGCAATGTCAAGTCGAGTCACAACCAAATAGTTTAACTTTCCAACCAACCTTCAATACTTCTCTGGATCTTCAAGGGCATCACCATATTCATGCACAAGTTTTCTATTTGGATCCATCAGAGTATCCAAAAGCTTTGACCCAAACATACCCATTATTAGGTAGTAAGTCAACCACATACTTTCTTTAGAATAAAACAATTCCCTTCTTAGACTGGGCCACATTTATCCCCAAGAAATACTTAAGTTCTCCCAAATCTTTGGTCCGAAATTGTTTCTGTAGGTAAGTCTTCAATGCATCAATACCAGCTGAATCATCTCCACGAATGATTATATCATCCAGCTACAAAACTAAGAATATCCTACCTGTACCAAGATTGACGGTTAACACAAAGTGATCACTCTCACATCAAGGCAAACCAAATGGTGTCACAACTGAAGTAAACCAGCCAAATAGTGCACGTGGGGACTATTTTTGTCCATATAATGATTTCTTCAAACAACATACCAAACCATTCTACCCTTGAGCAACAAACCCTAGAGATTGCTCCGTATAGACTTCTTCATGAAGATCCTCATTAAGGAAAGCATTCTTCACATCCAGTTGGAACTAGGGCCAATTATATGTAGCAGCTAAAGAGATCAAGATTCGAATAGAAGTAAGCTTTGTAATGGGAGAAAAAATATCCAAATAATCCAGACCATATACTTGAGCATATCCTTTTACGAACAAGTCTAGCTTTTAATTTAGCAAGTGTACCATCAGGATTTGCTTTCACTGCAAACACCCAACGACATCCTATAGCATTTTTTCCCGGAGGTTGAAGAACAAAGTGACGAAATAGGAATTGAAGTGTTCTATTCTTGTATGTATTATTCAGAACTTTACAATCAATATATACACACTCTATCTATGAATAAAAATATCCTACCTGAATTATAATTAAATCTCCTAGATAATTTATAAATCTCCTGTGTTATATAATCTCCTTATTTTTTTTATCTTCTCTTGTTTCTTTTTTGATTGATTCTTTTTCCCTCCCTGTGTTTGGCTTCTCTTCTTTTTTTTTCTCTTCCTTTTTCTCTTCTTTTTCTCTTCCCTTCCCTCTTTTTTTTCTTTTTTTGGTTTTTTTTTTTTTTGTTTGTTGTCCTCTTTGTCCCCCTTCTTTGTCTTTGTTTTGTTTCCTTTCCTTTTTTCTTTCTTTTTTTGTCTTGTGTTGCCGTTTCTTGTTGCCTTTCTTCCTCTTTTTTGCTTCTGTTCTTCCTTTTTCCTTCTTGGCCTCTCCCGTCCCTTTTTTTGTCCGTGCTTCTTTTCCTTTGTTGTTTTTGTTCCTCTTCTTTGCCTTGTGTGTTTTCTTCCTCTGTCTTTGTCTCTCTCGTCCCCCTCTTCTTGTTCCGTTTCTTTGGGATCTTTGGTTTTGTTTCGTTTCCTCTTTCTTTGGGTCTTATCTTTTGTTGGTTGCTTGTTGGTGCTTCTGCCGGTTTTTTTTCCTGCCTTGATCTCTTCCTTGCGTTTCTTTTTTTCTCTTTTTCTTCATTTCTGTCCTTTTGTCTCCTCCGTGTTGCTCCCGTTGGTGCTTTCTTTGGTCTCCTTGCTTTGTTGTCCCTCTTCTCTTTGTTCTCCTCTTTTTCCTTGCCTTTTTTCTTGCTCTTTTCTTCTTCCGTGGCCTCCTGTTTTCTTCCTTTGTTCCCTGCGTCTTTTTCTCCTGTGGTCCCCCTTTTGCCGCCGGTGTGTTTTTCTTTTTGTGACTTTTCGTGTTCCTTTTGGGTGTCCTTTGCTCCCCTTGTTTGTCTTTCTGTCCTCTTCTCTTCTGTTCCTTTGCCCCCGTTTCTTCCCTTTTCCTTCGTTCCGTTCCATTTCTTTTTGCTTCCTCTCCCTTCTGCTTGTTCCCTCCTTTTGGTGCCTCGGTGTTTTGGTGCTGGTGTTTCTTCGGGCTCTTGGTGGTGTTTGCTTGGGGGTCTGGTTTCTTTCTTCTCTTCCTTTCCCTGGTGGTCTTTCTTCTTCTGTGGCCTCGTTCTTTGTGTGGGTTTCTTTGTCCTCTTTCTTTTTGTTTTGACTTGGTTCGCGTTCTTCTTCCTGCCCTTTCCTTTCTCTCTTGTCTTCGGTTGTTCTTTGGTCGCCTTTGTTGTTGTTCTCGTGCTGTGGTTTTGGGGTGGTTTTGGGTGCCTCTTCTTTCTTCTTTCTTCCTTTTGTGTTCCCCGTGTGTGTCTTTGTTCTGGTGCTCTGCTCCTTTTTGGGGTTGCCTTTGCCTTTTGTGGGGTTCCTTTCTTTGTGCTCTGGTCTTTTCCCTGTGGTCCTGTTGCTGGCCCCTTCGTTTTTTCGTTTGTGTTTGTCGGCTCCTTGGACTCTTGTCCTGCTCTCGGTGCGTTTTGGTGGTTCTGTGGGCTCTTCCCTCTTGGCTTTGTTGTGGCTCTTTCTCGTGGCTTTTTCCTTCACTCTCCGTTTTGTTGTGGGGTTCCCGTGCTCTGTTAATTCCCTCCCTTTGAAAGAATGGAGTTAGAATTTGATTGAAATAGTCTCGGCATTATCGATCTAAATCTTTTTATACTAACTCCAAATTGGTTTTTAACCATGGAATGGAAGTTGGGAAGAACACAACTAACATCGGTTTGTTTTTAGTAGAAAAATCCATGAGACATGAGTGCAATCATCAATGAATGACACGAACCACCTAGCCCCGACACATTAGGAACTCTAGAAGGACCCCAAATATCACTATGAATGAGATAAAAGGGGATGGAATCTTTTCTTGCTTAAAGGAAGTGGTACACGCTTGTGTTTAGCAAGCTCACACACATCACAATGAAACTCATCAACATGTATGCCTTGAAACAAAGAAGGAAACAAAAGACCGATTACCCTAAAGGAAGGATGTCCAAGTCCGTGATGGTAAAGCTAGATTTTTCTTTATTGGTTTGAGAAGGACTACCATTAGTAGCTGTGATTGGCTTGGTGCCTCAAGATAGTAGAGTCCATCCCTTTCTCAGCATGTCCAATCGTCCTCCCCAAATCCTTGTCCCGAAATACACAATGACTATGGTGAAAGACTACATTACAATGTAAATCTTCGTGAGTTTCTTCACGAGCGAGATTTGTAGATAGTCTAGGAACATGTAGGACATTTTTCAAGGTGAGGGAGGAGTTGAGCTCAATATTTCCGGTTCCACCACGGTTAACGAGCCATCAGCGTAGCTATCTTCTTACTACTTGGACGGGGAGAATATGTGGTGAAAGATTTGGTGAGTGTGTCTGTGGTCGGTTGCACCGAATCTATGATCCGGGGGCTTGAAAGAGAATTACTAAAGACATTTAATCCAATAGAAGTGGAAACTCACCGAATATGCCAAAGAACATGTACCTGGTTTTTGTTAAGGTTGCTCAAAGAGTTTTTATCGTTCATGTCCTCCCGATTAAGGCTAGCAACCTCTTTATTAGTGGCTTCGGTTGCTATGCGGATGTAACATGCGCCGACCATTATTTCCGATTGCTCTCCTTTGTGCCCCCACTCGGCTAGGAGGTTTACCATGAAGTTTCCGATCTTTCCCGTGTGTGCGGCTTTCTTGCAATAGGTACACCATGTTGTCTCGTTTTGCTGTTTGGATTGCCCGTTTTCCACTTTCGCGCAAATGCCTTGTCGGTTGTGGGAGTTGAATGCTCTCCTCCTGAGATACCATTGCGAACTATCAACACTTGAGGCTCTAACATCGTCCTCTTGCCTCTTCCCCTCGAACCAATGCTACAACTTCATTGAAACACGGCACATCCGGTTTTCCAAGAATCGAACCCTTATTTGGTCAAACTCGGATTTAACCCAACCAAAAATCATAGACTCTATCTTGCTCATATCCTTTACTCCGCATCCTCGGCACTTCGTCTTGATGACTCGCTAATGATCCAACTCTTGCCACAAAGCTTTCATCCGGTTGGCATATTCCGATCGTTTTATTTCCTTGTTTGGCGCTCGTTTTAACCTTGACCTCATGACTTGGGCCGCATCTCTCGCCTTAGAATACATCCTTGGATAGCCTCCCGTGTCTTTGGCGTTGCCAGAACATGCATGTATCGATTTGATCATAGAATTCCACATCCATGCCATAATCATGATCTTCTTCGTCCCATGCTTCTATTTTGGATCTCCTGGTTTCGCCATCTCCAATCGGGTGGCTCATCTTTCCTTTGCCCTTCGAATGGTCCGTGGTTGTGACCATTTTAAATAATTTCTTCCATCGAGCCCGGCGATTGATATTCGCATTCTCCTTCCGATTTTTTTGTCCGATCAATGCGTCCGTACCTCTCTTGGTTCCGCATACTCTTTGTAGGTGCTTAAAATAGTTGTGCAGTCCAAGATGCGCACGACAAGACGGAGAAGAAAATATGTTTTTCGGTAGGAAAAAAAGCGCGATAAAGATGGCGATAAGACCAAGGAGATATCTTGGTGCGAACACCGGTTAGGCATGGGCTTGGCTGACCATCCCGTTGGTTGGCTCGTGCCTGCGATAGGATTGGTGTTTTATTCTTGTTGTATTATTCACTTTCATCTATATCACCCTATCTATGAAATAGGAAAATATCCTACCTAGATTACAATAAATGAGAATCTACCTAGATGGATTACATAAATGAGAATCTACCTAAAATGAATACTGTCTTGTAATAGATATTACATCTCTACTTGTTAAGATACTTATATTATGATATGTTCGTTTCCCACAGCCCAAGTATGATTTTCCTCTAGGGATATCTATCTATTAATGGATCAAAGCCTCCACTACATTCAGTCAGGTCTGTCAAATCAGAATACAGTTTTATTAGAAATGGAGTTTCGAACTACGAAAAGCTAGGTTGGGGTTTTCAAAAAGTGTTAATAATTACTATGAGAAAAAGTCAAAATTGAAACTGACAGTGACACATATGAAGTGAATTTCCTTCCTTGCTTACAATCGAACTCAAAAAACAGAGAAGAGTCCAATATGGACTCTAAAACTAAAGATCTCGAGTCGATTTTCTGTTACCCAAAATGCCCTCCAACAAACCTCAGACAAGTGGAAACCAGGGGGAGATCGATTGCAGCAGGTCAACACAGAAGAAAGGGGATACGTGTAGTGATGTAGCCTCACTGGGGATGAGGACCAAAACCAAGGATCCTTGATGACAGGCAAGTTAGGGTTCACAAAACTCTGTGGTTCGGGGATTATAGGCTGTTTAAGGTTTTTAGGATTTGTAGGAGGGGTATACTAGGTTCAGCTAGGGTTTATGGGCTTAGGGTTGTTGAAACACAAACCTGAACCTTGTTGTTTTAGTTTCAGATTCAAGTTCCAGAGGTTCTAGGGCTCTGGAAAGTTAGGATTTATAGGGGAGGTTAGGGCCGGTACTAGGAGTTGAGTGCTGGGGGGAGTGAGAGGGTGGTGATTTTGAAATGGGAGGGAATTCGGTGGTGGCAATTGAGAGTTATAGAGGGTTTTGGGGAGGAAGAAGGAAGGCCGGATGGTGTCGGAGGGGAAAAGACGAGGGAAGGCTATAGATGATGGTTTACCAGTTGATGGACTTGTAGATGAAGATTGATTGGAATGCAACGCACAAAGCTGTCCCAGGAATTCTCTAACACTTGAAAACCTTTGAGTTCTACTTGATCCCTTGATCTCTAATGTAACTCTTGTTAAATAATTTTATTCATCACAATTGATTTGTTACAAGCATTAGGTTGTATGTTTATAGTCTTTATTAGACAACTCCCAACAGTACTCAACTTTTGAAACATAAACTAAAAAGGAATTCTATTTACAATAGGACTTCTACTTATCTTCACCTAGGCTGATTCAGATGACAAACTAAAAATAGAACTAGACTCCTACCAAATTCTGAATTCAGCTAGACCCAGCTGGGCTCGATTAAGACTGCCCAAAATTATAAAATTGTCCGTATTGTCCGATCAAACTCCTATGCTGTTGGGCAGTGTTGCAGGCTGATGAGTAGCAAAAGTTGCAAAACTTGACCAGTGGTTAATACTGATATCAAGCTAATGACATGTTTCCAAGTTCATTGAATTGAAATGGCTAATCCAAAAATAATTTCTATATCAATTCAAATTTACCATTTTATCAATGTTTCTATATATCGCTTCCTTTTCTTTATCTCTATACAACATGTACAAACATAAATAAATACTGAATTTAAAGACAAAAAATTGCAACTTAGATCATATTAACATTGTTTATTAGCAATCAACTGTAAGGAAGTAAAGTATATGTCTATTCCCTGCCCTAGAAAGAAGAAGGATCAAAAATATAAAACTAGAAGACAGCAAAACTAAACAAGCAAGTCATTGAAAGTTTGAAACAACTAAATTAGATAGTCGATTCTCATCATTGTCATGACACACCTAGCGATGTTGACCTTGGTGTGATCTGCTACAGTAGATTCATAAAGAGAAAAGTAGAGCAATAGGAAGAGGGGACACATGAAGATCACATACGAGGAGTGACAGGGAAGAATGCATACATACACACAAGTATGCTAGCTCTCAAACGATAAACTCTATTCACTCAGATCAGTTTTAATTTTCATTCCAATACAAGCCATAAAAGATAAATTATTAAAAAAAAGGGGAAACCCAACTAGTAAATGAAACCTAGTAAACTATAATATATTAATAACAAAACAAGATAAGCTCCTAATATTCTGCTGGACCCATGGGCCAAATTGAACCTGCTCACCTTTGATTGGAAACCCGGTTGCGTTTGGATCCATCCAAGTAGTGTATCTACATCACTTAGTCTCACATTTTGCCTATACTACTCTTTGAAAATATTACCTTAAAAGTGCTACCAAATTAGAGCAATGTTCTTGATCTCCAAAAGATTTACTGGTTAAATTATCTGATTTACATTAAAGTATTTACATAAGGTAGAGCACTAAACTAGCTTTCTAGCAAATGCTAGATTGCTTTTATCAGATTTTTAATGTAGGAGCTATGTTGTGGTCTAACTAAATTTGGTGTGCATGAATTTCATCAAAAATTGCTTGGAATGAAAATAATTATTTAAATATCAAAACAAATGAATATTTTACTCTGCTTTTTGTTTTCCATTTTACCATATTAAAAGTTATGATTTTTTTATTTGAGAAGCCCACCAGCATTTGAAGATTGAAAATTGAAAATTGAAAATTTGACCTTCTATCAAATATCCAAATTTTGTTCTTGAAGGGTATACTTTTGGAATTTCACCTTTTAAACTCTTTTTATTGGATTCTTGGAGGGTTATTTGCTTATTTTTGAATAAAATCTTAAGTTAGCGATAACCAAAAGACGATCAATACCAAATAGGTAGGATACTTAGATGACCCAACATCTACCTGAAAGCCTAGGCAACGCCCTGACAACTATGAACTGAACTCCAACTCCACTCACTGAAGTTTTTTCCCAACTAAAAGGATTCAGCTACTAAAATCTTGATTCACTATTCTATCTATAAAACAAACTAAAAGCTGTTCATGTCTGTCTTGGCATTGATTCTCAGCTCAATTTCAGCCTAACACTTCTTTTTACCTACTTACTTATTCATTTCCATCAGAGCCGCCCTAATTCACCTCAAACTCCTCAGAAAACTCTATTCCAACTTACCATCCATCAGAGCTACCCTAAATCACCTCACATTATTACATTTCTAACTTTCTCGTTTTTAACTTTGCCACTCATCCATCTTATAAATGATTCCTCCACTCTGCTTCATCAATATCTATAACTCCTCTCTACAAAAGTAAGTAGATTGCTTCTTCAGTTCACTGTACTTTACTTCATAAAACATTGAAGCACATGTATGGTATTGATTGAAGCAACCCTAAATTCATGAATTTTCAACTCAACTTTGAACGAATTGAGAATGTGGAACTGTGTACCTCTGGTACTCAAGAAAACCACCAAATGGCAAATAGACTAATACATAAACAAAGAAATAGACGGTAGATAACACAAGTTATCAACTGATCAACTGGTTAGCGAAGAATTAAATTAAAATAAGAATAAAAGATTTACCTTGCGAAGAAGGATTTGATTCGAAGCTCGGAACATTTTCAGAAATGATAAAAGAAGGTTTTGCTTCGGAAGCAGCGAAGAACGAAAAGGTTCGGAAAATGAACATCGAGAAAAATAACGTTACCTGGTCGCGTGCGGCCTGCGGCACCTGCGCCGCATTTTAAAAAAATTTTCTTTTTTTTTTTTTTTTTTTTTTTTGGGCCAACACAATTTTTTTGGGTAAATAGTTGCTTTGAGATTAAATTATGGAAACATACCTTTTTTGTTGACATATGAGAGAGTCAAAATCCTCCAAGAGGACTTTGCTTTTCTCATGGAGTTGGATTCTTTATCCTTCTTCATTGACATTAAGAAGGAAGTTCACCTCTAAGTTCTGACAAAATAAATCAGAAATAAGATTTAGTGAGCCTCCTTCCAAATGATGATGATTCGAAAAGAGATGCGATGAGAACATAGTCCTCTACCCTAGCGGATAAAGGATCCCAAACTCTTTAAGTCAATTTTGAAAAAAAACCTAGACTAAAATGTATTTTTTATTGTTAGTAAAATATATTTATTTTTAAGAAATTTGCTAGGAAGCATTTATCACGCAATATAACTAATACCCAATTTGCAGAACAGCAATTCATGAAGTGGGTCAAGTTTGTTGGAAAGGATAAGAATACTAATATGCAACCTGATGATTTCAGAGTGATGTGGGGATAGAAAGAACTAGCTAAACATCACATTGAAAATAGCGACAAAGGTGATCTATATTTGATTATGACTCTTAAGAATATTATGAACCTTTTTGTGAAATAGGAGGTAATCCCAAGATCCAATCTGCTATTGGAATGGTTTTTGTTAATGTAGATCATTTTAGGAGAGTGGTCACAAATTATGCCATTAAAGAAAGGTTTGAGAGGGTCTAGGCCAAGAATGAGAAGACAAGGGTTACAATTACATACAAGGGTGAAGGGTGTAAGTGGGGGTTGATCGTTCCCCTAGTAGTGATAGAAGTGCATTATTGATAAAGATATATTGTGGTGAGCATATATGCCCTAGAGAAAGGGGGAATAAGACAATGACATCAAGATGGATAGCTAACCATCGTGCACGCCAATTAAAAGTTGATCCAAATATGAAGACATCTGTAATGGCATCCATGTTGAAGGAAAAGTTTGATGTTCAAGTCCCATATTTGACATTATAT
The DNA here is from genome assembly GCF_041222555.1 of Hakea prostrata. Taxonomy (NCBI): domain Eukaryota; kingdom Viridiplantae; phylum Streptophyta; class Magnoliopsida; order Proteales; family Proteaceae; genus Hakea; species Hakea prostrata. The sequence continues at coordinate 40,045,176 of NC_142607.1, forward strand.
AGAGCGAAAAAAATAGCATTGAAAATTCAAGGAAGGTACACATGCCGAATCATATGCTAAGCTTCTAGCATATGGTGAAAAAAAATGAGAATTTGATTTTTAAGGTTCAATTTGAACCTAGACAAAACATGGATGATCACCTAGTCTTTAAGAGGTTACTCATATCATTCAAAGCTTGCATTAATGGGTTTATAAAAGGGTATAGAACATTCTTGGGGCTTCATGGATGTCACCTCAAGGGGCAATATGGAGGAGTCCTATTGGCTGCCATTAGTGGTTGATGGCAACAGAGCTTTATTTCCCTTAGCATATAGGGTTGTTGAGAATGAAGGCCAAGAAAGTTGGGAGTTTTTCTTGGAGGGTTTGCATATTACACTTCATGGATACATGAATGATTTAAATATTACATTTATGTCAAATAAGCAAAAGGTAATTTTCTCCAATTGTTCACTTACTTTCACAAACTCAATTATTATGAATTGGTGTTTTTGCTTAATTATGAGACTTTTATATAGGGACTAAATCAAACAATTACTAAAGTCTTCCCAAGGAGTAGTAGGCACCTATACATGAACTTCAAACAAAAACATAAAGGAGATGACCTTAGATTACATTTTTGGCAAGCAACTCAATCCTTTACTGTCAACAAATTTGAAATTGCAATGAGTGCCATCAAGGAAATTAATCAAGGAGCTCACACTTGGTTGGTTAGATATCCTCTTAAGACATGGTCAATACATGCTTTCAATTTCAATTGCAAGAGCGACCATATTACCAATAATATGTGTGAGTTCTTCAAAAACTGGATCAATCCTTTTAAGAACAAGCCTATTCTCATTTTAATAGATGAGATAAGAAGGCACTTGATGACAATGATGCATTCAAGGTATGAGTTGGACTGCACCTTTGTTGGTAAGGTCACACCACGAACTAAAACTCACTTAGCTTTAGTCAACAGAAGTAGTAGGGGTTGTACTCATCTTCGTGCTCGATTAGATTTATATGAAGTCAGTGACCTAGATGAGAGGTTTGAGGTGGACATGGAGAAGAGAACATATGGTTGCCAAGTATGGCAAGCCACATGCATTTCTTGCAAGTATGAAGTATGTTGCATCAACCACAAGAGGATGGCCTAGAAGATTTCTGTGATGATTTTTATAGTGTTGCAAGGTATATTGAGACTTACAAAGAATCCATTCACCCAATTCATGGTTTAGATGAACTGAAGGTTGACCATGCGTTGGGAATTGTTCAACATCCACCATTAAGGAGGTTATCTGAAAGACCAAGGAAAAGAAAAGGCAAGACCCAAATGAGAGAGGTTGATTTACCAAAGAGATATCCACCCAAAGCAGGTGTGATGAATGCAAGGAATATGGACATAATGCAAGGGACTGTCAAAGAGCCCCAGTGAAAAGCTTAAGGCAGATTGGTTGAAGGAGAGAACAACTGAAATTTTCAGCTTCACACTCTTATAACTCATAAAGGAATCAGTAAGTCCAACACAAAGGGAAGACGATTTGTTGATCCATGATATTCTAGGAAGACGATCCATATATGATATAGCATATGCAAGATTTCAAATTTATTTGGCTTAGCTATTGAGGGTACGACTAGCCATGAAATGCACAATTTCTACAAAGAAAGCAGCTTGGTCAACAATGTCTCAATTTAAATTGCATTTTGATATCAAGTAGTACGTGTTTTCTTAGTTGTTTGATAAAAATAAAAAATAAAAAATAAAAGGTACGTTGGGGATTTAATAATTAAAGATAATTTAGGTTTTAACTATGGTTTTTTATTTTTAACGATTATATTTTAATTGAGGGTAATTTAATATTTTAACCGCTAGGGTGATTACGGTCATAGTATGAAAAATCAGCAAAATAACGCCGAAAGTCAACGATATTTCGCCGTTTCACTATATGGCCAATCCCTCGTTCATCAACCAGATTGAAGATTGAAGAAATCGATGAGGGAGTTAGGTTGGAGAAAGAAATATAACCACCACTGGCAAGAAATAGGAGATCATAAGGACTACCGCCTTCAGAGGTAAAGCACCTCGACCACCATTAGGGGATGGGATTCATTTTTCCACTGCCAGATGATTCACTTCTTCTAAATTTTCTGCACTTGCGACCACGCTTGCACCTCTTGCTGGTGGTGGAGATCCCACCAGAGTATTCCAAGAACAGCAGTGATTACAAATTTTTTTTATTATTCTCCTTCGTCTCTCTCTCTCTCTCTCTCATCTTGAACCACCGTTTGCCGCTGCGATTGGTCTTCTTTGTTGTTGACAAAGTATCACCGACATATCGAGGTTTTGCCTATTTTTCCAGAAGGCGAAACCCCGATACCAGGCGATATTTCGTACCTTGGTTATGGTAACTTAGGGTTTAAATTAAAAAAAATATTTCAGCCAAGGGTAGTTCGAAATTTTAGAAAAATATTTAACGATAAAAGTTAAATTTAACTGAAAAAGTTAATAGAGGGGAGCTGTTTGATATATTTGCTAGGTAAGAGGGGATGTAAGTGATATTATCCAACTAAGAGGGATCCAAGTGCTATTGTTTAGCCAAAAGGGATGGTAAGTAGGGGTGTCAACGGTGCGGTTTTGGGATGGGCCTAAAGGTTTTGGGCTGAAAAACACTTAGCCCACCATTAACAAAATAACGGTTTCGGGCCGGTTTCAGTTTGGTGCGGTTTGAATTCGGGCTAACTAACGGTTGGGCTAACGGTTTAGATTCGGGTTGACTAAGGGCCTGTTTGGTTACATGAACCAGCAAATCCTGATTCACAAGAGATTTCAAACTCTGATTCCAATGGAGTTTTGTCGTTTGGTTTGGAATCCCTGAATCTGATCTGTTCCTTTTTACCTAACGTGATCGTGGGTTGTGTCCGGTTTCCCCTTTTCGTGTTGCTTTGACCATTTCTTTTTTTGGTTTTCTTTCTTCTTCGGTCCCGTTTTTTTGCCTGCTCCAGTTTGAGTCTATGTTTGTCTCTGTTTTGTCCCTCGCCCCTAAAGGTTTATGGTGTGTAAGAAAAAAAAAAAAAACAAGAAGAAACAATTGAGCATCTTACAACAAAAGCGAAAATTATATGGAAAGCAAAGTTGCTAGTGGTCAATTTTTATTTTAAAAAAAAAAAAAAAAACCCACCCATTCTATAGAAATCAAGAACCTAGATATTAAGTAGTAAAATGACTATTTGATCTTTGAATTCATGCTTAATTTTTTTAATTGTCTATACCAACTATCTAATGATAATATAATGATTCAAATAATATTTAATGTAAAATTACAAAACGGGTTATAACGGGTTGCGGTTTGGTTTCGGGTTGGTGTGGGCTCCACAACCCTCAGCCCAATTACGGCCCATTAAGGTTCGGTTCGGACCTCGGTTTTAATGGTTCGGGCTATAAATTGACCCCCTTAATGGTAAGTAATATTTACCCTAAATTTTGGATAATAGTTTTTATTTCAAATTATATTACCAAAACATATTTTTGTTGTCAACACATGGGGAGATTTTGGTCAATTCAGTAATCCATGGTTAATTAAGACAAATGTGTTACACACATTTTTATCCAATGGAATTTATTTACCTAGGGACAATTTAATAAGACTACTAGATAAGTTTATCAATATGGTTTGAAATCTATGGTTGGAGTTAAAGAAGGATATTTTCAAACATGACTAATTTGCCTGAATGTAAAGTGTGGAGGAATTAAGGTTACCGTTACCTTGATGCTCCGAGGAATTAAGGTTACCGTTACCTTGATGCTCCCTAAGAGATTCACATCTAAACATTGATAAAGAGAAAATCTCGCTTTGAATGTGTGGTGGTAGGGGGGGGAGTCCGGATCAGCGACCCGTACGGGGAGCACAAAGTGCTCCCCCCACGCTTCCTGACCACACACATCAGTGGAGCCCACGGTGTTTTTTTTTTCAGGAAGAAAAAAAACCAGTGGGACCCACTGATGTTTGTGGTCAGGAAGCCATGGGGGAGCACTCTATGCTCCCCCCACGCTTCCTGACCACACACATCCGGATATAAGGTATACTTATATCCTGTACCCTAGAAATTACTTGATGTGAATAGACAAGAGATCAAAGGGAGGTGATCTAGAATGAGCCAAGATATATGTCAGATTCTTTTGACTTTTTTTTTTTGTAAATTGAGATTCTTTAACCTGTTTTCTCCTAAATGCTGGACAAGTTTCTTTAACCCTAAAGTTGAAAACAAAGTCATTTTTTCCTTGGTATTCCAGAAGATTATAAAATTCCCAAATCGATCCAAAGAAAGGAAATTTGAATTTGAATTTCATTTAGATTTTTTCTTACAAGTGAAGAACATGCCTCCTACTTTACATGTTCATGGTTTGAGGAATCAGAATCGGCTAAGTGAATGATTTGGTTCTAAAAATCCTTTTTGAATTGCTCATTATTCATGTTAGTTTTTTTTTTTTTTTTTCCTTTTTATGAATCCTGTTCTTTTAATTGTTATAATACTAAAAAAATAATGGTTTAAAAAAAATATATATATATATATATATATATATATATATATATATATATATATATATTTTAATAATAATAATAATAATAATAATAATAATAATAATAAAATGATCAACGAAATATATCTTTAGAATTGAATTTTCCTAAGGTCACAGTCATGGGCGAAATCTTAAATCTTAGGGCATGAGATTTGCTTGGGAGGACCTCAAGAGCATGTTTTAGGAAATACATTAATAATTCTTTAGATGGTTCAATTTTGAGGGGTGGCTCACGAACACTTTCAAGTAGGAGGTCAAAGGTCAAATCCCCTCGAGACCAAGGGCAAAGCCTCTACCTTATGTTATGCCCCCCCCCCCCCCCCCCTTTTACCAGGGTTTGTTCCAAAAAATTCCTTTAGATGTTTGGAACCCTAGGATGTTATGATGACTTTTCTAGCACTAGTGGAAGAAGTTTGATCTCGATGACTTCAACTAAGTTCCAACTCACCAGAGCCCAAACAGAGTCTGAGCTAGATTCTACAAATGAGGCTGAAAAGCCCAAGCAATTCTGGCTTTGAATCAAGGTCACAGTTGAGCATTTGGCAGCGTTTTGCCAATGATATATTTTATTCCATTCAAGTTTTTCCAAGATTAGGGTTAGGTTAGGGCTCGGCCTATCAAGGTTATGGTCACGGTTTAGATTATACTTCGTAGCATTTTGGTCAAGGTTAGGCTTTTGAAAAATCTGACCCAACCCAACCTATTGCAACCCTTACTATCAAATCTATAGGGTCCCAATTCAATTGATCTAACATATTCTAGCTCCAAGGGTCCGGATCTTCTATCCCTACAAGTAAAGGATTGTGTTCTCCTCCCACCTCTGCACCACATATTTTGGGGAGACCACCTCGAGGTAAAATGGACATTGTACACTCAACTTTAACATTTTTTAAATACTGTTAGAAGTGAGAGGCCAATAGTAGTTTTATAAAGAGCAAAGTTAGATTAGTAATTAATTTATAATACTAGGGGGCATCAACAGGAATCCATAAACCATAACAAACTCCAGGTTTACTTTTTGGCTTTTGAAAAATACAAAGATGCAATGTCATGAATTAACTAACGAAGCTTAACAATAGCGGACATCAGTAATTTCAAGTAAATTCTAAGGTTGGATTAGTAATTCTGAAAGTACACGAAATAAGCATAGTGCAACATTTCGGCGAAATTCGTCGAAATTTCGCTGAATTTCGGCCATTTCGGAAGTGGGTGAATTGATATCGGGGTAAAACCAAAATGGTCCAAAATTCATTGAAATTTTGGTGATATAACCGATATATTGCCAAATTTTGCGATATATCGTCAAAATTTCGATATTTTGGAGATTTCTCGCAATTTCTCTCGCTATTCTATAGCAGAATCTTCGAGGTGAATGCACAATTTTACCAATTATGTCCAAATGATTCAAACCTCAAAAAGCAATGTGCCAAATGTGGTTACAGATGATAATCTACGTAGAATAATTCTAGAAATAATTCAAGTTTGAAAGATATTTTGTAGCAAAATCTTAAAGATCAATGAACAATCTTATCAATTATATCCCATTGATTTAGGCCTCAAAAGACAAGGTGCCAAATGTAATTAGGGAAGAGTATATACATAAAATAATTTATGAAAAAACTTGGCTAAATTTACATGAATCATGGGATTTCGTAATCTTTGGAATCTTCAAGGTCAAGCGAATTATACCCGTTTGGTTGTAAAAATCTCTAGATTCATGAAATCTCGATTCACGTTTTAGTGTAAAAGGTGAATCGTGAGTTTATGGGGGGGAATCGAGGTTTCAAAAAGCTATACAATTGTCATTCACAAAATCATGTCGATCAAATAAATTTTTGGATGAATTCATAGATTTCATTCCACAACCAAACACTTAATTTTATAAATTATAACTCCATAGATTTGAAGTCTATAGATTTGAAATCTCTAGATATTTGAAATCTCCAGGCCTAAACATTTGAATCATAATTCAATAAAAACTTTAAACTTTAAAGTGAACATCAGTAATTTCAAGTACTTAAAAACTTCAAATCTCTGGATTCACAAATGGGAGATTTTTTTCTGTTGGGTTATGTGAATCCCTAGATTCATGAAATCTAGAGATTCCCCTTTTACACTAAAAATGTGAATCGTAGATTTATGGGTATGGGTGAAATCCGGAGATTTCACCCTACTATCAAGCGTTAAACATTTGAATCATAATTCAATAAATATTTTTTAAAGATAAATCTACAAATTTCATTCAAAAAATTCAAGCTAACCAAACAACTAA